>NC_140608.1:6234052-6601552 GCF_057381915.1 Diplotaxodon limnothrissa
AATCCTGAGTTCTCTGAAAGTATATTCAATATCATGCTAAAACCTAATACACAAATTCATTAATCGTGCACAACTCTACAAATAGTCAGCAAAAAAGTTCACTGAAATCTCTGACGTGTGGGTTGTAGATTTAAATAACTACATGAAATAAACCATAAATGCAACAATAAAATGCTGATATGAAACTGAACATGGCATTTTCAATAATATTTTTTTTTTTCTAATTTGAACTTAATACTCAAAATCTGTTATCTTGTCTCACCAGCACGGACGGACTGATTGCAATTGGCTCGTCCTTGGCGCAGGCTTCCATTGATCTGTTCCCCGGTGGCTGTGTTCACACACCAGCAAACGGACTCGAAGCACTGCTGGGCCTTGTAGAGGCCATCCTTTTCACAGGCAGGTTTGAAACCTGGCACCTGCACAGGCTTCACGCCAGAAGCCTCAAGCTGGCACTTGGTGGGAGGAGGGGCTGTGAGAGCAGGGGAGAGGGGATGAGTTGATCCACATTTTATAAATTTGTTAAAGACAAACTGTAACAGTTTAATCTTTCTGACTATTGAACTTTGAGGTCACATATGAGGACAGAAAAAAGAGCATTTTTGTTAATAATAATAAAAAAAAGCATTCTCTAGGCCATAAACAGATGAGAAGATAATTAACACATATACAGAATATATGAACACAAATATTTAAGACATACAGGAATCATCTGGGGTTCCAGTTGAAGAGTCCTGCAACACAATAAGTTAAAAACCACAAATGAGAAAAATGCGGGACTTTAGAAGTGTGTCAGGATTCACTAAAGTTGTACTTATTTAACTTTAAAAAAAATAGACAAAATTAGGGTTTAGGGTTAGATTTGAACTGAGACTTACTAACTTGAAAATCAAAAGCCCAGTTTCAGACTTTTTTTTTTTTTTACCGTGTCCGCAAGGTCCGACATCAGCATGGAGTTCGAGGGCAGATGCATCTTCATGGGTGCAGGAGCTATGGACAGGGAGAGAAAGGTGTATGTGAGACAGAGGTAAAACAAAAAGCAAAATACAGAAAAAAGAGAGTGGCACTAAAAATAAATTGTACAACAACAGAGAGCTGTAATTCGGTTTCAATAAAATTCTAGGCACTGATTCATTATCAGTCTAAGTTGTTTTACAGGTAACAGGGCAGTTTCATGACATTTTGTCTTTTTTTTCATCTTTTTTAATGTTTAGCGGTTAAGCAGTTTGTTTTAAATAAAGCTTTTTTTTGCTGCATCCTGCTAATTCCCAGCATAGCATTCTCACCAGAGTTGACTCGTGACACCTGTGACTCAAGTTTGTTGTTCTGATCCTCCAGAGATTTGATGTCATTCTTCTGGCTGAGGAGGAAATAGGCGGTCATCGCCTGGCCCACAATCAGCACACAGGCCAGAAGGGTCAATCCTGCCACCTTATAAGCCCGGGTAGAGCGGCCACTGAAAAAAAAAAGAAAGCAATATTTCTTTATTAATGCTTGTAGGATTAAAAGAATATTATTTGGCACTAGAAGGTCTTCAGGATGAAAACCTTCAGTGGGAGAAAGATGATGAGTAGGTAGGCAGAAAGGTTTATGGACATAAAAGAATATGAAGAATGAAGAACCTGATTGGTAACTTAGACTTTTTGTTGGCTCAGAACTGGGGAAAAAATTGATATAACAGGAACTATGTCCATGGTGCTCATGTGTATACGTAACTAAGTAATGACATCAGCTGTTGTCAAGCAGACACCCGAGTGAACATCTAAGATGAGCTCTGTTTTCACCAGGGCATGTTTTGGACAATCCTTAATTTTATTGACGTGTGCTCAGCAAGAAGTTTTTTGACTTCTGATTTACTGATTCTAGAAAAAAAATATCCTAAAATCATTAAATACAGTTTTGTTTTTAAACAAATACCATATATATTTCATTTGCATATATATATATATATATTTATTTTTAATTTTTTTATTAGTTTTCTTATTAGCGTGAAACATACATAAAATATAATTACCATTATATAAACAATCACATATCTATGTCTATACATACATATTTATATACCTAAATAAGTATATACAAAGGAGGGGAAAAGGGAAAAAAAGGAGAAAGAGATAGAGAGAAAAAAACAACAACAAAAAAACCCCCAAAAAACAAAAAGAAATTTTCTCTCTCTATTTCATTTATATTTTTATTTAATTCTAAAATAACATTAATTTCTATATCAGTAGCAGTCTTAGCATAATAACCCACAAATCCACTTCACATTGCAGTTTTGGAATCTATTTTTGTTTCATTCTTTTCTTTTTGCAGTGTGTAAATCAATTAGTGACACACACACACACACACACACACACACACACACACACACACACACACACACACACAAAATTAAAAAAAACAAAACATCTTAAACACTTACTTCTGTCCTGGCGCTCCAACATTGACGGTTGTTTCGTGGCTAGGAGCGCCAATTAGAGGTTGGGTTGGAGTCTCGGTGTCGGACATCTTCACGCAAACACAAACCTGGGGGCAAACATACATATATTTTTTAAAAAACCCACTAATTACAAAATAAAACAGAAAGAATAATAACATGCTTTCATAAACACACACACACAAACACACACAAGAACATGGAAACGGGTTGTTTACCTTCTCTTAGGTCAGACTGTAAAGTGATTCACGGTATTAGTGACCGAATTCAGCCAAATTTTACCTTTATGACTGAAGAAAGGCAGAAGGAACTGAAAGCTGAAGGCAGGGGAATCCCGCACTGCCAATCTCTACTCTGGTTGGCGTTTTTTTCACAAACTGAATTTGTGATTGGCTGTTTGTAATAGTTCATCATCTGTAACTAGGAGCAGAGAATACAGACGTTTAGTCTTGGAAAAACAATTGAGCTCTTTATATGGCGAAGTAAATGGGGTATATCTTTGAATTTTATTAAATATCTGTAAATAATTTAACTTTGTTAACAACACAAACAACATACTGTGTTTTCAAAATACCTGTACTACCGATTATGTCTTTAATAAAATATTTCTATCTTTATTTCTAAATTTAAATCTAATATTAACAAAATTCTACTAATAACTATAGATTGAGGAACAATTATGCTTCCAACCCACTCCTGTAATGTCTTTACATCCTTGAATCGAACTTAACTCTTGAAAAAGACAGTTTTTCATTCACCATTCAAAAAGCAGACCCCAGTTAACACTCATTTATAAAATCTGTTATTATATTAAATATATATCATTAGCATATATTTAACATGGGAGATTTTTCTAAAAAAAAAAGGAAAGAGTAATATTGGTATATTTATATATATTTCAAATAAATATCCACACATCCGGCTTACAGACTTCCTTTTTCCTCTCTTTATATTGGTTGTAAATTTCCACCAATTAATGACATCTGAAGTGTGGACACTGCTTAGTTTCTTACAATTTAGACATATGCAGCATTGTAAAATCATTGAGGTATTTCTTGATTTAGATTTGTTGTGACGTCAGAGTAATAAAACAAAGACCCAATTGAACTGGCTAAAGGAAGTGAAAGTATATTGGACACCTGATTTGACAGGACAGTACTGCAAGTCAGATAACTTAAAATCAGACGAGGTTGCAAAATCACAGTTGTGAGTGGTTTGGTTGAAGTTGTAATAATGAGTCTCTGTGCTCGTGTTTTAATTCTTCTGGTAGCCTAAGAGGTTCTGAAATTACAAACATTACACAAAATGAAACTGATTTTCTGAGTATGTGGGCGATGGAGATAACCTTCTTTCAAGAGTAAGGAAAAGGGAAAGGCTTCTGTAGTATCATTGCTTTCGCTCTTTAAAATCACTATACTATATTTAATGGGGGAAACCCTATCAAATCATTTTCAGTAGATTTTTATGTATACCATGTACATTTACACCATGTAGACCCCATTTCCATGAAGAGGTGTACATGGGGGTATTTGGGTGCCATAACACACACCATGTTTGGAGATAAAAGGAGACTGGATTTCACCCAACAAACACTATACCAGCTTCAGTGGTGGGAACATCATGGTGTGGGTTGTTTTTCAGCATACGACACTGGCACACTTTATGATTGAAGGAAGGAGGAATGGAAAAATGCACCAAGACATTCTTGATAAAAATACTGGTGTCATCTACCAGGTTGATGACAATGAAACGAGGGTGGCCGTTTCAGGAAGACAATGAAAAAAAGCCTCTTCAACCTGTCATCACCACCAAAGGCTTTTGTACGAAGTGTTAAATAAATTTCAGTAAGCGTGTTCAATATTTATTATTACACATATTGTAGCACTGTATTGGAGCACTGTATTGGAGCACCTTTGTCTGGTGACTTTGGAGGGAGCTGAAGCTTTTGCTGGATTCTTGGTTAATACTCTGTTTCTCTCCATTAAAATGAAACTATGATAAAAATGAGATGGTTCAAGCTTACAAATTCAATATTTTCAGTGCTGTAAATGTCTGAAAACATTTATAAGTGATGTCAAAGAATGAGAAATGCTCTTTCTCATGTCCATAACATAATAAACAGTTTTGAATCTTTTCACATATTGTATTGAAGACTTCCATCCAAAATTTGAGTCAGACCAACTATACCAACATTAGTTCCACAACAACAATTTGTAAACTTAGAGGAGCCTGGTCAGATGGACATTTATCAGGAAATGAAGTCAGCCCAGTGAAGAGGAAGAGGAATAGAGTACTTTTCAGCAACAAAGGGAACAAAACACAAGAAGCAGACGAATACAGAGTATAGATTTTACTATACCAGAAGAAGAATGTACCAGAGGAAAAATGTAAATGAGAAATTGATAAAAATCTGAGGCTGAACAGAGCAACAGGAAGTGATACTGGGGATTTTTTTTAAAAACAGTTTTTCTTGATTGCTTTGACACAGTTCTCCGATCAGAAATGTCACTCTAACCACTCTTTATGTCCTTACATTGGTCTTTTATCATTATGCTTCATATGCTTCACATACTTCACTACTAAAAACATTTTGTTGTGTTTATGCATTTCTCATCTGTACGTATTATAACTTATATACAACATATCTTTTACTTTGTGTTAGTGTTTGCTAGCAAATCACTTCCTACTTTTTTCAGTGGTTATAGTAACACATGCTCTCATTCTGGTATCACAGCTGTGTGTTGTGACTAATTACATACGCATATATACTGTAACCATATATAGTGGGAATTTCCTGTAATATACAATAGTACAGCAGTAGTATTGTAGTTGTTTATATAATTTTCCTTGTTTATTTTTTGATGCACTTTTTTTCAGGAATGATCTGTAAGAAGCTGCAAGAGACAAGGTAGTGAGATGTGGTTTAGAAATGATAGCACTGACAAAAAGACAGAACCCTGAGCCAGAGGTGGCACAGTTGAAGTTGATAAAGTTTTCATTGGGAGTGAGTTGGATGGACAATTAGAAATCAGTACATCAGAAGGAAAGTATAAGTTGAGTGCTTTAGAGACAAATGTAAAGGGACAAGGCTGAATGGACACATAGTGAATATACTGGGCAAAGGATGTTGAAGATGCTGGTGCAAGGCAGCAGAAAAGTAGGAAAACCAGATAGAAGATGTGTGGAATGAAGGAGGGTTGATGTGACAGAGGATAATGTTAGGAATAGGACAACTACTGTGGCAACCACTAAAGAGAGCAGCCAAAAGAAGAAGATGAAGATAGTTTCATGTGTATCATCTTGCTTGGGGCTTTCCTGATCTGTGTAATGCATAGAGGAACACAAAAAGTTATTTACACTCAGGTCACGCGGTGTCCCTGTTACCATGTTATTGTGCCACATGTGTATATGTACGCAAATCACCCTAAGACATATATAATATAATATAATATAATATAATATAATATAACAATAGCTTAATTTCAATTTTCAGTTAACAGGCATTTCTGTCAGGGCTCTGTGTGCGGGCAGGCGGAGATGAGGATCCAAATGCAGGACTCGGACACTGAATTGCAACTCAAAAAACCCCTCAGCTTTATTGCTGGTGATGAAACAAAGCATGAACTGACAATGAACAACTGGAAACAGAAACACACAGGCACAATCTGAGAGTACGACGCAACAGAGAGCAAAGGAAAACACAGGGCTTATATACACAGAGGAGTAATCAGGCAATGGGAAACAGGAGGGAGACACCGCTGGGAGAAATTAGGCTAACGAGACAGGGGAGAAGTAAAACTGAACACACTGACATCAGACATGAACGTGAACATTCAAAGTAAAACAGGAAACAAGACACTTTACTAAGACACGGACTAGACAGAGTGAGACAGACTTGACACTGAACTAAACTTGCAATAATAACAATAATCAAAACAGTATCTCTAAATAATCAGAACATAAATCATAATCCAGAAAAACACCAAAACATAAGAAACAGAAAAAGCTGGGTCAAAATGACCCAGAACCGTGACAATTTCACTATAATTCAAAACAGACTGTAGCTCAGAAAGTAGAGCAAGCTGAAGGTAGGTACGTTGATCCCTGACTGCTCCAGTCCTCATTGCAAAAATCCTTGGACAAGATACTAAACAATTTGCAGATTGTTCTCCATTACATCAAGTGTGAATGTTATATAGAACATGAAGGGGTGAAGGAAGCATGTTGTATGAAGTGCTTTGAGTGTTCAAGTAGTGCTCACAAGTGCTATAGAAGAACTAGTACATTTACCAAATTGCTTGCGTGCACACAGCCGAGAAAAAGGAAAGTTCAGTTCAATTAATTTCTGCTCTGTTTAATAAAAATCTCAGTATTATTTAAACTCAGTAAGTGGGCTGGCCTCTAAACACTCAAATTGAGCACCGAGTGAAGAATTTCAGGGCAGAGTTTTGACAGTGTGCTCATAACTTTGAGTCATCCACGTGAAGTATTGATTACACACTCGTTCTGATAACATCTTCCCCTTTTAAAAAACAAGAAGTACTAGTGGCAACTATCACAACCATAAGCCTACAGTTGTTCTCAATAATTTTGGAACAATTTTCACCACTCTTAATGCAGCTGTCAAAATGGTTAAGGCATTTTTCATAACACAGACTAACCTGTTCAAAAGACACTACAACAATCAAAATCTTTTTCACATTTGTCAAAATTTGTCATTTTAAGACATCAAATTGCTATTTTTTTTTACTTACTTTCAAAATAGTACAGCAAAAATATAGGCCTAATATTAAGTGTTTCAAAACACAATGAAATGAGAAGGATTTATTTAAAACTTTACAAAAGTCTGTGATTTGGTGCGGTTCATAAATTCACATTATGTTTTATCATCCTTGAAATTTCTAGTACAACACTTGTATTAATAGAACACTGTATGCAAGTATGATTTAAAAAAAACAAACAAACCCATTAACAACAATTCTTGTAATGGCATTAAAATCAGCCCAACTTTTATTTTCAAATGCAAAAAAGTATAACAGCCAACATACTGGACACTGTTCTTCTGAACATCAAACAATTATATTGCCATCATTGTTATAATCTTACAATGAAACAAAGTCTCAGATTTAATTGTTCTAAAACTAAGTTTAGGCCTTCCACAACTTTGTTTTGGAAGTTACATTACTTACATAATCAAAATAAAATGTATTTATTCTTCAGTCACAAGTGCAGGCTCTAGATCAAACAGCACATTTGTTTTGCATTCAATCACAGAAGCTTGGTATGTTGTAATATTTTAAGGATGTTTGTTTCCAGTCCAGGCATTACTGCCTGAATGACTGTCGTAGATTTAAGTGATCCAAATGTGGGTGAAAAAGAAAGTCATTAACATTGTCCCAACTTTGCCTTAAATCGTCTTCAGACAGTGCAGAATGCTGCAGCACGTCTCTTAACAGGCACCAAGAGAAGATCTCATATCACTCCAGTTTTGACCTCCCTTAACTGGTTGACTATAAATTTTAGGTTTCATTTTAAAATTTTAGTTCTAACCTTTAGGACCCTACATGGTCAAGCTCGTCAATATTTATCTGACCTGCTGAAACCACATTCATCTTCTCGGGCTTTAAGGTCATGGGATCAGAGACTGCTGGTGGTACCGCGCACTCGTTTTAAAACTCGTGGTGATCGGGCCTTTCAGACTGTGGCACCACGGTTGTGGAATTCTCTTCCACTGTCTCTCCGCTGCACGGACTCCACTGATTCTTTTAAAAAACAGCTGAAGACATTTTTATTTAGAAAAGCATATGATTAATTTCCTTTTATGCTGTTTTTATAGTTTTATTGTTTTACATTGTTTTATTTGCTGTTTTATTTACTGTTATATTGTTTTATATTTCTATTTCCTGTGTTGTAAAGCACTTTGTGATTTTTTTTATCTGTGAAAAGCGCTATATAAATAAATTTTACTTACTTACTTACTTACAAAATTACAGAAATGGAGAAAAGCAAAATGATAAAACTTTATGCAGAGGTCAGAAAACAAATGGCCAGACTAATTCAAGCTGTTAGAAAGACAACAGTGATGTTACAAGCAAGATATGCAAAAGAGCATCTCTGAAAGCACATCTGACCTTGAAGCAGATGGGCTACAGCAACAGATGACCAAACTGGAGGCCAGTCCTGTCAGCTAAGAACAGGAAACTGAGGCTATAGTTTGCACAGACTCACAAAAATTGGACAATAGAAGACTGGAAAAACATCGTAGTCATATGGCCTCCACATTCACCAAATGTCAGTTCAAATCCATGTCAAGTATGCATTTCTATTGGTTGCAAGTAAACCTCTGACATAGTGTTAGTGTATTTGCTCTTTCATACATATTCATACATACAGAGGATTCAGACATCCATACAGAATTCATAAAAGTGAGTAGTGAGAAGTGCATCAACACAGAAACAAATAGCTATAGTAGTGAGGCATATGAGGTATATGTAGAAATAATAGTAGAAACAATGTAGACACAATAGCAGTGTGTGTAAAAACAAGGAGAATGTCTTATATGAGTGAGAATATGCGTCACAGATTTGAGTTCTGCATTAAGAGTAGCGAGAATGACCTTTCTGCTGTCAGAACTGAGCCAAAGCGATGGAGAAAAACTGTAAAAAAAAAAGAAAGAAAGAAAAAAAAAGGAAATTAATACGTAAATAGATAAAAGAAAAAGGTAAACACAAACAAGAGGATAGAGATACAGAGAATTTATTAAGCTAATTTTGGAAAAGTGAATAGTTTTGGCACAACAGTAAATTCAGATGATAATTCAGATTGGAAAAGCTGCCGACAGGACAGGTGAAAAAGGACAAACGAATCTCCTTCTGGAAGGGAAACTTACAATTACATATGCCATAAAGCCAGCTGCAAACATACTCTCGTTTACAATTCACAAATTCCCAAGTCACGAAACTGAGGCTGTGCTGTACTTGGCCCCTCAGCTAAAATGAGTTTGACCACTCCTTTGCAGTATGTGGCAGTGTGCACCTTCCACAACAAATACAAGGAAGAAGAGTCTTTGGCCCTTTAAGACTTTTGGTTGCTGTGATTGGCTCAGTCCATTTTGTTGCAGGAAGCAGTCGTTGTACTGCACAAAGTGCTATTCCAGCGCAATAACCACAAATAGTTTGAGTATTATCAACAGTATAAAGGTATAGTAGGTAGTCACGCTTTATGCCGTGCGGAAAAATTGTGTCATGAATTAAAATGCTTCGTTATGTCAGTAACGTTGCTTGCTTCATCATGTAGCGGCAAATTTGAAACAGCTAACCAACATAACGCCGATTCTGTTGTTAGCTAGCAGACACGTACAATTCAAGTTCAGCAAAAATAAATGGTCTTATGGTTGAATACAATGGGCTGAGTATTGTTTAGCGACGTAACTCTCGCCCAACGGCACTGACAGTGCACTATTATTGTTAAAGCCAGATAATTTTACACGATGTGATATGATTTTAACGATGAAATTTGATGTAATGCTTCTTACCAAAATACCTCCTCTAACAGATGATGCGAAGACCCAGAGCGACTACTGTCAACGCTGTAAAGTACAAAGATGTGGACTCCGACCTGTAAGTGGTTTTTACTCGTTCATTTCACCCACTCAGTAGGGCCGTACAGTATTTGTGGTCAGGAGCAGAAAATAATGTTCCATTGTTTTCATAACAGGTTGCTTAAAACATTTGTTAAATCCTGTATTTTAAAAGATTTCTCTATTCAATGAAAAAGCCCTTGAGAGTTATAAATTAGTGTGCAGTAAGTGAATTACATCATAGCTTCACAAACTGAAGCTTAAAAAAAATGCATTATGTGGTTTAAATCGAAGCTGTTTACGTGATGGTCAATAATACAAAGTGGTGGATTTCTGTATGTTCTGCTTTTGGGAATTTTAAGGTACTAGAATTTCAGGATCTTGTGGATAAGATGGTATGCAGACAACAAACAAGTTTCACCAAGTCTAGAGCTAGTCTTTTATGATAATCTAAGTCAAAGTCAAATTTATTCATATAGCACATTTAAAACAAAAACTGTTGACCAAAGTGCTATACATTTAAAACAATCAAAACTGATAAAAACATAGGAAGACATGACAGGCACAGGCTAAGGTCACTTAAACCCTAATGTCTTCGAAATTGCTACAGATAGCTTTTTTGCAACAGCCATCATCTGTAATAGTATTAATTCTATTAATAAGATACATACTTAACATGTATTAATCTATTTTTTAATAGTTACTGTGTGTAATGTGTTTTAAACTTTAATGGACCAATCAGGAAACGGATTCCTAGACAATGACATTAAGGGAAATAAAATGAATTATAAAATGAAGCACTTTTAAAAGTTATATTTGTTCTATTTTAGTTATAGTGACAAAACAGGTGTTGTATTTTGGATCATTTGAAGTTTAAGGCCTTCTTTGTGAGGCCTTAGAAAGGGGTATTACGTGTTAAATGTTAAATATGTCACTAATTGTTCGGGTTGCTTCCATGTTACTAACTATCAATCCATTAAACACCTGTGAAAAACATTATAAAGTTATTAGAAAGGTTCAAGTTTGGTTCTGGTGTTATAATTGACAGATTTTGTTCTTTTTCTTTACTCCACCATCAGATCTTTTTCCCAAACGGTGAGTAGTGATGAGGATGCTGAGGAATGGAGGCCACCGAAGCCAAAGTCAAAAGCCCCCAACAAAACTGCTAGAGGTACTGCAACTGGTGAAAAGAAAACAACTGCCAAGAAAACTGCAAAACCAAAAGAGGCAAAAGCACCCAAAGAACCTAAAGCTCCCAAAGTGCCTAAAGAACCTAAGCTAAGGGCACCACGTAAACCTGCAGCAGGACGAAAAACACAGGCTGCTAAAAGTCTAAAGGATTCTGAATCCTCAGTGTTGGCTGGAATGGAGAGGAAAAAAGTGGATAATGATTATAGAGAAAAAACAGGAGGAATTCAAACTGACTGTCCAGAGGAAACGAGGGCTGAAGAGAGCGGGACAAGTGTCAGAACGAAGGAAGAGGTAAGGCAAACTTTCAGTGTTTATAATTACAGCCAAATGAAACATATTAGAATGTAATTATAAGTTAACTTTTGTGACCCATTAATTACACAAAACTGTGGCTGTATTTATAATATTAAAAACTGGACAATGAACTACACATCAATATTTACATTCTGAGTTGATGTCTGCAGAAAATGTCCATGTTCTAAATGTCTTGTGTTTGCATTTTTATATTTTCTTTCATCTTTTCCTTGTTTTCCTTTCTTTCTCTTCTTTTCTTGTAGAGGGTGTCATTTATTGTGTCAGAATCCTATCAGAGAGACAGATGGGCAGACGAGGGGTCTTCACAAGCTTGGCTTGGAGTGAAGAAAGAGGAAGTAGATGCGGAGGATTTTACTTTTGATGAGCCCTGTTTAAAGAAACAAAAGACCAGTGCTGCCTGCATGGGACGGCCGACTAATTTACCATCATCTGAAGCGCAGTCTTTGAGGAATGAACTCAATATGAACTGGGACTTGATAGAGGTATTTTTATATATTATGTGGGAATTGTTTCTTTTTTTGTTTGTTTTTTGTCAGGTGGTAAAAAGACACCTCACTTAGTTTCAGACAGAAAATAAATGCTCTAATAAACGAACAGTTTGAAGGTGACCACCACCACCTGGCCAAAAAGCATATTTCTACCTTCATTTGCATAAAGTTATGACTCAAGAATTAAATTAGGCTATGTGACAGTGATTCGCATATGCAGTTTAGGTGATAAGCTACTGGAGAGAAATGCCACTTTAAAAAAGTCACAACTGCTTTTTCAAATTTAGTGTATTGCATTACTGATGTTTGAAAATCATAAGTATACAAGTAGCCGTTCTTAATGCACACTGACATATTTAAAAAACAGTGATCAGTTAATACACACAAAGATCCAGAATTCTGCATATCAAATATAATCAAATGCTCTCTGCTGAAGGTTAATTTGTGTCTTTCTGCCTACCTGCTTAACTGTGTGTGTATATATGCATGTAGAGTAGATGCAGAGTTGCAATTCCTGTGTGTGTGATTCCCCCCCAGGTGCTGTCCCACTTGACATGTGTGGAGCGATGGGTATGTGCAAACATCATTATGCTGCTTCGTGAGGAGAACACTGTGCCGTTCATGGTGCGCTACAGGAAAGACATGATTAACCACATGGATGCTGATGCTGTTCGAGATGTCCAGATGGTTTATGAGGAGTTATGGTAAGTGAATGTAAGATGTTCAATGAAACAAAAAAAAAAAATGAATCTTATACTTTCATAAGATTCAGATTCACCCTATCTCTAAGGGTGGCTGGCCTCTCCCTTAGAGATGGTGTGAGAAATTCGGCCATTCGGGAGGGGCTTAGAGTAGAGCCGCAGCTCCTCCACATTGAAAGGGGCCAGTTGAGGTGGTTTGGGCATCTGACAAGGATGCCTCCTGGGCGCCTCCTGGGTGAGGTGTTCCAGGCATGACCCACCAGGAGAAGGCCCCGGGGCAGACCCAGGACACGGGAGATTATATCTCTCGGCTGGCCTGGGAACGCCTGGGTGTTCCCCCAGACAAGCTGGAGGAGGTGGCTGGGAAGAGGGAGGTCTGAGCTTCTCTGCTTGAGCTGCTGCTTCCGTGACCCGGCCCCGGATAAGCAGAAGAAGATGGATGGATGGATGGATCTTATACTACTTACACTACTCATGCCCTCAATATGTTAAAAGCATGGAAAGAGCATTTTAGAATACTGGAATTAGATTTGTGAAACCACATGAGCTGACTATACTGAGTCCTGCAGCTAGATGGTGCTATATGTCAAGCTTTAAAGCCTGAAATAGTTGCATGTGGCTGATTTGTATTTCTCTGATTTCTGTGTGTTTGTCCTGCACAGTTGATAATCTGTCTTTCTTCTATGTGTATATTTGTTCTTCAGTTCTTTGGCAAAGAGGACTCAGTCTGTGGTTCAGACCCTGAAGAAAGATGGGGTGTTAACAACTGAACTGGAACAAAACCTGAGGAACTGCCGTTCAGCTGATGAACTGGATCATGTGGTCAGAATCAAATTTGTATTCCAAAGTGTTATCCATCAATTAACTGTAATAAGATTAGTTCATTCTTGACTCTCCACACATGAAAAGGGCTCTAGCACTAATAACTAGCTCAGTCCAGTGTTTGTGTTTTTGCCTGCAGTACTCCCCCTATAAGAAAGGCAGCAAGCTGACAAAAGCTCGCAGGGCCAAAGCACTTGGCCTTGAGGACGCTGCTTCTGCATTGATGAACACACCACACACTCTAGATTTAAGGGCATGGATAAAACCTGGTACTGAAGGTAACTGATAAACATGTGCACACTCTTGTCATGGTCTGCGCTGTTTTGTGTATTGCTTGAACCAGCCAATGATTACCAAATGATTTAAATGGTTATGCAATGCAGATGAAGACACACACAATCACATTCTAAATTCTTAAAGATTTATTGACTCATTTAAAGTACATTATTGATGTGTGTATATGTGTGACAGGTCTGTCATCAGTGGAAGAAGTGGCTACAGGTGTGGAGCACATATTGGCTGATATGATGGCCAAAGATCCTGAAACACTCACCTACGTGAAGACATTGTAGGAGTCTGTCTACATACACATAAAATCGAATTCATTTTTCTTGTATCTTCATGAATTATTAATATTGTATGTCTTTCTTTTTTTGTGCCAGATGTGAGAAAAGTTTTGTAAGCATACAGTCGTCTGTGTCTAAGTCGGCATTAAAGGAAAAGGAACAGGCGAAACCTGTCCAAGGCCACAAAACAAAAGCAGGCGCCGAGCAAAATAAAAACAAGGACATTGACAAGTTCCAACTCTACTTTGACTTCACCTGTAACATCCAACGTATCCAACCCCATCAGGTAGGAAGTTTAATTATCCTTTTAAGAATTGTCTGCAATCTACCTTAAAAGTTTTGTGCAAATACATTTTATAGCAGAAGCGTAACCATTTGGAGTGTGATTATAAGCTTAAAATCTTTCTCGAGTGCTTTTGTAATAAACATAATAAAGTACACTTTCTTTCTTTCTTTCTTTCTTTCTTTCTTTACATTTTAGCTATAACTGGCCTGCCAAGCCACCAAAAAAACAAACAATCAGTTCAAGTCCTTTGAATATTTTAGAGTTTGGGATATTTTTATTTTGGCTTTGATGCACTGCATATATAGTGCTATTACTAATACTATTTTCCTTTTTCAGAAAACATTTTAATATTACATACATTTCACAAGAGTAAATACAAAATAGAGTTTTTAAAGGATGATTTTATTCATTAAGGGAAAAAATGCTACCTAAACCTATGTGAAAAAGTAATTGGCCCCATTATAAAATCGTGAATTAACTGTGATTAAACTCATTTTTAGGAAAGCTGATATTAATTCTTAACGTGCCGAGGATGACTGGGCGTGGTGGTGGAATGGCGGCTGTTTTTAGGGAGAAGCTCGCATGCAAACAACTCTTAACTGACTCTCATTCAGGTTTTGAACTTTTGATGTTTGGCATCCCTGCCCAACACGTGTCCGTTCAAATTTCAGACCTATTTCCAATTGAAAATCTTGGAAAAGATTGTATTAGTTCTTTTGTAAATAGACACAATGTTCTTGAGAGGTTTCAGTCTGGTTTTAAAGCTATTCACAATACTGAAACTGAACTTTTAAAAGTTCTTAACAATCTTTTATTAGTCCCTGACTCAGGAGACTCAGCTGTGCTTTTGCTTTTGGATCTGACAGCTGCCTTTGATACTGTTGACCACAGCATCTTGATCTCACGATTGGAGCATTGCGGCATCAAGGGCCTTCCATTAGAGTGGTTCAGGTCATACTGATCTGACAGGACTTTCTCTGTGAGCTTTGGAGCTTTTATCTCTTCTTCAGCTCCCCTTACTTGTGGTGTTCCCCAGAGATCTATACTGGGGCCAATTTTATTCTCTATTTATATGCTGCCCATAGGTCTAATTTTTTGAAAATATAACATTTGTTTCCATTCATACGCCGATGACACTCGGATCTGTCTTCAACTGAAGAGAAGTTGTCCTGCTCCACTGGAGCCCTTAGTTCAGTGTCTCGGTGAAATTAAAGCCCGGATGGCCTCTAACTTCCTTAACTTTAATGACAACAAAACTGAAGTGATAATTTTTGACCAAGTGTCAATCCCAGCACCTCTCATTTTAACCTGCGCAGTCTTGAGTCTTTTATTAAGCTGCATGCCAAAAATTTGTGGGTTATATTTGACAGCAATTTCACCTTTGAAAAACAGATTAGCTCAGTTGTACATTGGTCTTTTTTCAAACTGAGGCTTTTAAGGTGAAATCATTTTTGTCTTTTAAAAACTTTGAATGGGCAATCCATGCTGTTATTACATCCCAGCTGGAATATTGTAACTCCTTATATGTTAGACTTGGCCAGACCTGCCTTGCAAGACTGCAGTTGGTCCAAAATGCTGCAGCTGCATGAACTAAAAGATGTGAACATATTTCGCCGGTGCTTGCCTCTCTTCACTGGCTCCCTGTTCACTTCAGAATTGACTTTAAAATTTTATTGTTGACTTACAAGCCCCTGAATGGACAGGCTCCCGGGCAATTGTCTGACCTCTTGCAGCGATATGCGCCCTCTAGATCTCTTAGATCAAATGAGCTTTTGCTTTTAGCCATACCAAGGTCAAGGCTAGTTCACAGAGGTGATCAAGCATTTGGGTCCGTAGCACCTAAACTGTGGAATAATCTACCCCTATGCATCAGACAGGCAACTACTGTCAGTCTTTTTAATCTCATCTTAAAACGCATTTGTATTCACTGGCTTTTAATACAGTATGAGAGGTATTTGGTGTTTGGTACTAATATTATAAGTTATTTGGTACTAGTTATTTGGTATTTTTGTACAGCACTTTAGTTAACGTTGGTCTTGTAATTAAATGTGCTATATAAATAAATAAACGATAATCTCACAGACATTTGGGAAAATATTCTGTAGACTGACGAAACAAAAATGTAACTTTTTGGGAGTTTTGACTCCTTTTACATCTGACATAAAACTAACACTGCATTTCATAATAAGAATATTGTGCCAACAAGCATACATAGTGGTAGAAATGTGGTGTTCTGGGACTACTTTGCTTCTTGAGGACCTGGGTGACTTGTATTTGATGAAACCATGAATTCTGAATCCTGAATATCTGGCCATCAGTTTGTGCCCTGAAATTCAAGTACACTTGGGTTACAAAGTGGGACAGTTATCTGAAACATACCTGAAAGTCCACCTCTGAATGGCTTAAACAAAAAAAGAAATTAAAGGTTTTGAATGGCCTAGTCAAAGTCCAAGCTTAAGTCCAATTGAAAGGCTTTAGCGTGACCTTAAATAGGCTGTTCATGTTCAAAAACCCTTCAGTGTAGCTCAATTTGAACAATTCTGCGGAAAAGGGTGGCTAAAATTGCTCCACAGCGAAAACCAAACAAAAAGAATGACAGTTTGCTTTATTTGTAAGATACATTTACGCTGCTGAGACTCACACTTTTTCTTGTGCCTATTTTTTTTTTTACCTCGACTGGAATTACTCCTTCTAACACCTTTACTTTTATGATATAACTAATGAGACAAGTAATAACCCAGCCATAAGAGAAAATACATACAAAACAAATAAACTTGAAAAGCAACAAATAAGTCAAGTCTTCTTGATGATCATAAAGGTCATTTACAGCTGTGGAGTGTGTTTTGACTACCCTAGTTCTCAAATACACACACGCATGCACATAAACATGAACAAATGCACACCATCTGCTTGTGTCATTTCTGTCTGCTTAATGCATGCCACTTCTGAATGCTAGCCTTGTCAGTCACAGTTAGCCTTGTCTGTGCCTTCATATTTAGCCCTCCTGCATCTTGCACCACATCCTCTGCTCCCCCTCTGTCCCTCTAGTGACTGGTGGGTTACTCAGAGTTGGGCCCGGGCCTCATGTGTCACCACAGCTTCCATCATCTGCTGTCTCTGCCACACCACACTCTCTGGCAACCGCTCTCTGCCCTACAGTCATTTAATCGCATACGCACATGCATACACACACTTGCTCACACACAAGCGCACCCTGTGAGTCCCCTCATTTTCTCTTCTTAACATATGTGACATGTCCCCTGCCGACATGCCATTGGATTAGGGAGCTTTGATTGACAGGCGCTCTCCTGTAGTGACAGCTACTGCTGCTGGGCCCACAGGCGGACAAAAGGACGGGGAGAAGGAGTGGGGGGCAGTAAGGGAAGGCAGAGCATGGACAGATGAGTGGTGCTGAGGTGCTTCCGTCACTTATCTCTCCTGCTTCGCTCTACTCTGCCTCCCTCTTTTTCTGACTAAACGTCAGCCCTCCAATCCACTCATCACCTCCGCTTTGCGCCTCTCCTCCCCTTTCTATGCAAGGCCTTTAATTCGATGACTCGCCTTTGTCACGGAGCGTTAATCCACAGGCTGCTGTGACCCTGCGAGCTGTCAGATTCCGGCTAATATGAACCTTTTCTAGCCGTCAAGTTGGCAGTTAGGGGGAGCAGGTGGGAGATGTGTTTTGACAGGAGGCATGTGTGTGAGCACACACTTGCCCGTTTGCTTTAGCACATTTTTATTAAGCCCCAGCCGTGGTAGTTTGTTAAAAATAAAGTGCAAGGCATTGTATTAAGGGTGTGTGGAAGTATAGATCTCCTGTGGTGGAAAACAAAATTAGGTAGCATGGAAAGTACATCTTCAGAATTTTAATCTCCTTAATGAAGTAACACATAAAAGGGATTCTAGGTTTTGGTGTTGGTACATTTTAATTCATCGTCAAAGTTAAATACATTAAGGAAAAGAATTAAGCAAGAAGGTAACATCTGAACATTAGGTGTTCACCTTGATTCAAAAGTACGGGCTTGAAATGACAGTTTAATTCTGAATCCATAATAACAGATTTGGTGGATGATTTTTCTCGTGCTGCCTTCTAAAATCCATGTCACTGATTTTTATGACCACATGAAGTGAAGGAAAAGAGTGCATTCCTGAACTTTAGAAGTTGAAACTTTTTGGTTTGGCATTTTTCAACTTTTCTTGAAAAAAGGGCTGAAAATATAAACAAATTATAGGAATAAATGAGTAATTCAGTACTTTTTGTTGTCTTGTTAATCAGCTAATGATTTCAGGCACAAAAAATCCAACTTTTCTTATGATTTCTTATGAGTGAAAATGGGGGAAAAAGTACAGTGATTTATTGTAGCGTATATAAGACAAAAGCAGAATTTGTACAATTTCAACAAGCTCAAAAGTCGGTATCATTTTATCCTTCAACACAGCCTGAACTCTCTAAGGCAAACTTATGTAGTCTCCAGGAATAGTTCTCCAGGCTTCATGAAGGACATTCAAAATCTCTTGTTACTGTTTCCCAATGGTACGACTTTCGGTTACTGTTCATCTGCTGATAGTTTTTTGCGCCTGCCACTTCTTTTGTTCTTCACTTGTCCAACTTCCTCAGTTTTGTAAGAGCACACCACACACCAGGCTAAGCTGTGCCCTCTTTAGCTCAGATTTAATTCCGACTAACATGATTTGAGGCCTTCTTTGAAGGGTACACGTTTACCTTATAGCTATTAGCAGCTGCTATGCTCTCGAGTATGCCAGGGAAGATTTGTTAAACATGCAGTGGGCTGTTTTTAATGCGATTTGCGCTGTGATCAAATGGTAGTTCAGCACTCCAGTCTGGGGCTTGCCTGCAGAGAAGCTTGGGTGAATGGAACTGTTTTATCAATTAAACACTTGTTTTTGATGGACAGGCGGAGAAAAACAAGATTATTTGTATGTTCACATTTTGTACTGCAAAATTGTTTGTTTGTGTGTGTGTGTGTGTGTACTGTACATGTGGTATATTTGAGTTTATGTAATGGTTTTAATGCCCGAGATGCTCTGAGGATTTTATAACTTTGTACAACTTGCGGTATATTGAATCAGATTCATGTGTCAAATATAAAATATGTTATTTTGCCACCTGGGTAGTACAAAGTCTGTGTAATCAGTGATTACGAGTGGACATCAGGTGTCCTGTCTCCTTCCTCCCTCACGCTCTGCACCTAATGTATTTATTCGCTACCTTTACCTAAACCAAGCGACATATCACCAGTAGTGAGAACACGTCACTGTGCGACAGTGAGAATGGGAAACTCCATGTGTGTTCCTTACAAAGCGTATTTTTTAAATGAAATCAAACTGTGTAAAGATACTTTTGTTTTATTATTCCATATACTTTACTGGTTATTGTTTATCCAGACCATTATATGCCCAGTTTTGTATTTCTAATCCTACTGGCCTTCACTTATATAGGGATATTGAGCATTCTACTGACAGCTTTGTTCAGCTGTTATACAACCACATTCGTCACTCATATACAATGTGTCCTGTGTGTGTCAACAAAGTCAAAAAGTCTGCAAGTTGGCACTGAATATGTGTGTCTGTTTGTTTATCCTTGATATGTCGGATGGATAGATGTGTTGATGACAGTATTCCTCTAAAGAAAGGGTGAGAGAGAGAAGGAGACAGACAGAGTATAGTTGTTGGCTGACTGCCCTCCCTTCAGGGCTGGTGGGAGGAATAAGGGGCATCTAGAAGAGACGGTCTGTCTGCTCTTGTCAGGGTTTGGCCACTACTTGGTTACCTGTCACTCTGGGCCCATCTAAAACACAAACACAGTTCTTACTCTGTCTCACATCACCCTTCCTTCCAGATCACCCTGTGTGTCCCATCAGTGACCCAACTCAGATAGAAACTGAGAGAAAGTGAGAGAAGCACCAGACACTGGTGTTTATCATCACTGAGGACCGTCATCTGCTATAGAAAAAACCTGAGCATGAACAAAAATTGCTGTTGGATGAACTTAGATCTTTTACTTTTGTTGGCACCATAGCTGAATTTGGAATACATACCAGCAACAAGGAAGATGAATTTAGTGTTTGTTTGTTTTCCAGAAAGCTACTTTCAGCTGCTCCCTTATTCACCAAGGCTTGCCACAGCACGTATCTCTGCATGTTTGATTTCGAAGGGTTTACACCGAATACCCTTCCTGATGCAATACCAAAGGAATTTGTGTCTTCTCCTGGAATTGAACTGGTGATCTGTTGAATGTGTAAACCACTACACTGTGGAGAGATTTCTTTTTTTCTCCATTTAGGTTGTGATATCAATAAAACCTTAGAAGCAGCAGCTAAAATTCTGGTACAGTTGTGCATTTTTGCGGTTGTTTATAAGAAATACATATTTGAATTATATCTTTATCATACATTATAGTGTTGTGTATATAGATAGACTGTTATGTTTATCTGTGCAGCTTCTATTTACTTAAAGTGTTATGAATTCTTGAATTTCTGAAAACTTTATTAATATTTTCTTATTTCTAGTTGATGATACACACGTTGATGCCAGACAGTGTCGTATGAATAACACTATAAAAGTATATGTCATTCTTAATTACCCAAAATAATTAAAGCCCAAGAGCGCAGATTTAACAAGGCTTTGTTTTGTATTTACTGCTTTAATTTCACTCATGGGCTTTCCTAAATTCCAAGATAAGGAAGTGTTTTGCCTTTTTTTTTTTTTTTTTTTTTTTTTTTTTTAAGACTACCTCTTAAACTTTAGTTCTTTGATAAAGATTCTTTGAGAAATCTCTTCATAGTCAGCGAGGCAGCTCTGGGGAGAAACATGTCAACACAGGAGAAATCTTAACTTTCATCATTATTTAAGGAAACTTGCTGCATTAATCCGTGTCTCTGCCATGCCATTAGCTGTGTTTTATGTTTTTATTTGTGTGTGTGTTGAACATGGGCGCATCCCTTCCGAGGGTGCTGCTGAGTGGTAATGGTTGTGGCACTGTGTGGGTGCGGGTGGGGGGAAGGCCTTGCGGTCTCAGTGCTGATGGTGGCATGGTGGTGGCATTTGTCAGCTTGCTTCTTCCGCTTGGGCTCCAGATTGACGTCTTGTTTCTTGGCCCTGTTCTATGGCAGGCTAAAGGTTCCCCACTGAAAAGGTCAGACACTTACTACTGTTTGCTTAACAGCATGTAACAGTTCCTCTGAGGGGGGAACGACCGCACAGCAAAACAGGCCTGGCCACGGGATATACTCCTAGGCTCATCACTTTTAGCGCACGTGTATTGAGATTTCAAAGATTTTTTCTTTTTTGTATGTTTGTGTGAGTAAAGCGTGTTCATGCACTAAAGCGACAGAGCCTTATGTGTTTTAAAACAAAATATACACATAAAATATACATTTTTCTAAAATATTTCTGCTAGCCGTTGCTATTTATCATACTTCAAATGAAGTATATCACATATACACACATAAATTAATCTGAATATTTATGATTTCAGTGGATGCTGGTTTTAGGGACAACAGCGAGTCTTGTTTAACTGTCTGTGCGGTAACTGGTGGAAATATATGTATTGCATTCATGTGTGCATATATGTGCAGACGCTGGCTATTAACCGAGGGGAGAGTCTCAAGATTTTGACAGTGAAGGTGAACATCCCCGACAGGGTGAAGAGTGACTTCACTAGGTGGTGCATCAACAACAGGTCAGACACAAGTAATACACAAACACTGTTACACTCACTGACACATGTGTCTGCCATGATAATATGATGTTTTGTTAAAAATTTTAATACAAAACTGGAACTGTAGAAGGCAGAAAGTGTGGCATCTGTTGTTGACTTTAAGATTTTTGTACAAAAGGCACAAAACTGAACATATGATACCAGTGCTGTATGTTTTGTGGCTGTTTTTCCTGTGGCTGAAGTCGGTAATAGAAATACTAAGAAATGGCTGGAGAGTCATTATTGCTTTTCAAGAGGACAAAAATGAAAATTTAATATTTTTTAATACTCCAAATTGAATACAATCCATTCATTATTTTTGACTTATGCTTCAGGTATCTCTAAATTAGATTTTACATTGAGAAATTATTATTAGCAACAATTCTCATAATTTTGAATATTTTCTTAGTATTCTTTTTTAATATTAGTTTTGGGAAGCATGAGTAGCACAGCACTTTCCTAGGTAACAGCAACTTTTGCTAATTCTGTTTTTTGCCACTCTGAAATAGCCATTTAAATAATCAGTAAAATAGAAAAAGAAGCAAATAGCAGTTGTTTGTAAGTACTATTTGTAAAGTACGCTATCCATTTTTAAATATATATTCTTAGGCATCTTGTAAGCAAGGTAACAAAATGTTACTCTAATGATAAGACGTATTTCTCATGATTAAAGGAGTAGTTTCCTTATGTGCCACCAAATATGACAAGCAGAACACTCCACCTGGTTTAAACTATAATAAAAGGTTCTGTACAGATTGGGTTTTTGATGACATTTGCAAAGCATCTCTTGGGAGCACAAGAGTCAGTTTGCAAAGGCACATTTGCTTTGACAAAATACGTTAAGCAGTAGAAACGCCTTGCAGAAGAACACACTCTTTACCCCCACTGCTTTAATGCAGGTGGAGGCCAAAGACATTTGCAAAAGAAGAACTTCATGCAATCATTAGGAATGCAGTGGAGGATTCATATAAAAGGCTTATTCTTCCTTTCCTCACCAGGAGTTACAGGTAAGTGGATTTTGGATTTTAAAGTGTTTTTTCACCCAATATCAGTTTTTCCATTTACACCATGATCCTTTTTTGATCCTTTCTCAGTTTCTCTTTTGTTGATGTTGTCATTCTCTTCTTTAACTTATCTATTTGTCTCTATCTTGCATTTTCTCTCTTTAGGACTAAGCTGACGAGTGCAGCGGAGAAGGAGTCAATCGCCATGTTTGTGCGCAACCTCCGCCAGCGCCTGTTGGTGTGTCCAGTGAGAGGCTGTGTCATCATGGGGGTGGACCCTGGCTTCAGACATGGCTGCAAGCTGGCAATTCTCTCACCTACTAGTAAGTAAACACAAAAATGTACAAAAGTGGACTCACTGTCAGCTATCTCTTGGTTTTGCAAGTCAGTGTATAAAAAGCATACTCATGTACCTACACAAATAATACAAAAAATACATTTTATTGCTAAAGATATGATGAAATCACATTGATGTTGAAGAAAGATGGAAATATAAAGGCAATTTAGAATCGGAGAATCCCACAGATTTACCCAGGGATTCAAATCAGGGCTTTGTCCTGGACTTCGGTCTACTGGATGTAGAGCAACAAATGTTTTTGAGTCGTTATCTGACTGGGAGACAAAGCCATGAGCCACATCCATTTTTGCTGCTCAAAAAGCATCTCTAAAGGCTTTTTGTGATTGTAATCATTGTAGCCCTTTCCAAAGAGCACCTTTGTCCATTAACTATAAAGGGAATTGTATTTTTACCCTTTTACCCTAAACCTTTTGAAAGTTTTGAGTACTGCAGTGCATTGTATCTCAGGAGAACAGCTGTGCCAAGATGGTTTGTTTTTAGTTAATGCAATTCATTGTCATATTTTAATACAATAACTAAGTATAAATTCACATCATTGCTTTTGCCAACTGTATTTTATCACACTTTTTAAGTGTCCTTTCAAATTTATGACTAGTGAATTTTTATTTCCCTCGTTTGTGTCTTGTGATTTCTGACACTTGTGCTTAATTCCCTTTGCTATTGATAATTCAAACCTGGATATACATAGCAATGGCACACATTTCCAGTTGTTACTGGGCAAATTATGAAGCCAAAGATTTTTTCTGAAAGGTTGCCGTGTAACCAGGCACCACTAGATTTGATAGAGCTGGCATGAACCTGGTGGGTTTATTTTTTTGTGTGCACACAACTATGTGTATGTGCTGTGTCCATTTTACTGTTTTTTTTTGACATGTCACTCAGTGGTTGTGCCCTCAAACTGGCAAGGGATTGCCCCACCCTCTGGGTTACCAGTTGTGTGGCCAAAAGTCATGCTGGCACACTTAAATAGTATCAAATACCGTGTGGTGTGGTCACAGGTTTGTGTCTCCTGGCTCACATCATTTCACAGCTTCAGATCTAAACTTCTCTTTTAATGAAGCAGTGAAGTGACTGACTTTCTGGCGCAGCTTGGATGGATTATAGGTTGTGTACTCAACTTAGAGGGAAGAGACATTACGTTATAGCATACATCTTTGTCTGTTAAATTCCTCTTGTCATCATAGTGACATATCAGCAATATTGTAATTTCTCTCTCTCTCTCTCTCTCTCTCTTGCTACTTTTATCTGTCCAAGGTCAGATTCTCCAAACTGATGTTGTGTACCTGCATAATTCAAACCAACCAAGGGAAGCAGAGAAATTACGCCACCTTATGACCAAATACAGGTATTACAACTAAAGAGTCACTGTTAATCATAGTATTTCTGTGCAGATTGTGTATTTGTCTGCTTTCTTGGTGTTATAAAGTCCACTGAACTGTATATTATTAAAATCTGGAGGGAACTCAAAACCCAGTTGCAGTTTTTCAGAGGTTGATGTTTTTTTTCTTAATCCTCAGTTTTCTCCTCTTCATCTTGTCCATATTAGCTGTAGTAGGGTTGTCATTGGCAATGGGACAGCATGTCGGGAAACAGAGTCCTTCTTCGCTGACCTCATCTCCCGGCGGTATTTTCACCCGCTGGATGTGTCCTATTGGTAAGGTCCACTATACTTTGGAATAGTTCGTAAATTATTTATTATCCTGAGTAGAAATAAATGCTTATAAAAGATGGCTGATAGATGACTCTCCAGAGGGCTGACTTCTATTGCACAGTTTAATGTTTCTTGGGTTTGCAAGATTTGCATCTTAAACAGTAACAGAAGGCTGTAAACTGTGGACCTTTAGATATTTTTGGATGGTTTGCAAGATATGTGTTTTTTTCTGAAAGGAAAATTACATAGTAGTAAGTGAAGCTCAAGCTTTATGAATCTGTGTAACACCAGAAACAAATTGAATTGAACTGGTGCTGAAATAATTCAAAGTTTAATACATATTTGCAACTGTATTTGTTCTGACTATTTTTAAAGTTAACTTTGTCTGTTGTCTTTCCTCTCTATGGTGTTTGCAAAAAACATGCCATACTGCTCGGCTAAGCCAAGGCTAACTGCACTCATGGTTCCTACTCTTAGAAAACACCCAAGGATTTTTTAGGACCAAAATATTAAAAAAACCTTTAAGTAAGTGATTCATTGAAATATCCTTGATTTGTTTATACAACTTAACTGCCAATATGTAATCTCTTTCATTATGAAAGAGGAGTAAGAGGGGAGGTATCAGCAAGATCTGGAATTGTTATGGTAAATGGTAAATGGCCTGCATTTGTATAGCGCTTTTCTAGTCCTTAAGGACCCCAAAGCGCTTCACACTACATTCAGTCATTCACCCATTCACACACATATTCACACACTGGTGATGGCAAGCTACATTGTAGCCACAGCTGCCCTGGGGCGCACTGACAGAGGCGAGGCTGCCGGACACTGGTGCCACCGGGCCCTCTGACCACCACCAGTAGGCAAACATGGGGTTAGTATCTTGCCCAAGGATATTTGGCATGCAGCCAGGAGGCAGCCTGGGATCGAACCACCGACCTTCTGATTAATGGCTGACCTGCTCTGCCACCTGAGCTACAGCCACCCCCATAGTATTATGATGATTAATAAGTTATTATGATCTTGGTACAGAATAAGATTAACAGTGGGGGAGAACAGTGATGAGAAGTGTAGAAGAATAAAAAACAAAAAGCATTATATGTGTGAGCGAGAAAGCAGGACACAGATGCAGAGTAAGACTAAGAGGAATGTGTCCTCCAGTGAATATTGTCCATTAAAGCCATCTGGACTTTGTTACGCTTTGGTCCAATTAAAGAGACGCTTTGTGGTTGAAGTTGTGTCTGTAACCAGGCCCAGTCCAAACTTAAGAATATAACAGCACAGAACCTGTGTCCAAGCATAATAACCACTGGCCTCTCCCTGCTCCATCTCGCTCACTCTCTACTGAGTTCCATGTGTGTTTGTTGACTTGGGGTTAGAAGTGGGACCACAGCCTAAAGTGACTTTAAGTGATATGTGAATGTCTATGTATAATTTTTTTTTTTCTGAGCACCTTGGAGTTCATATACACACACACACTTCAAAGGTTGTGCTTTTGGTATAATAGCCCATATTTTTTCTATCATGTTACATTTTCTGTCGTCTTTTTAGAACAGAAACAGTGAAAGCGAGGCGTTTAGTAAGTTAATGTCCACTTGATTATTTTCCTGACAGACGGTTTTTCTTTTGAGCACCTCCAGAGCAGCTAAATTTTACATCTTGATATAATGCCTTTCTTGTTCATTCTTTTGCTGCAGCTGTTTGGCATTCACACTTTTCACAACACAGAAGAACCTTTGGATGTCTGTTTGATGTGGTGATAGCTGAATGTCCTGTATTACTCAATGTGATTAATCACATTTGAGTACGCAGCACATGTGTAAAGAGTCTGCCTTAACTTGGTATGGTTTGAGGAATAAAGGCATTTGCAAGTGTGTGAACTATAGAAGAACAGAAAGCTGTTGTTTTGACATTAGTTATTGAAAAATGGTTGTTGTCGTCCAGAGATAACATCTTTCCAGAATCATCTGGTCCTATATCTCACTCTGGTTTCTTTGGACAGTTGATGAATAAGATATGGGGAAAAAAAAGATGTTAAAATACAGTCTGTTTTTTTCAGAATTTAAATCTACATTCTGCTCTTGCTGCTCTTCGCTCCCTTCTCTCTCAATCTGATTCTCCTTGGTCCTTGTTTTACATTATGTATCCCTTTCCTGACTTTCCCTTCTTAACTTCAGTTGAACATTCTTTGGCCCTGCAGAATCCTTTTCCTAGATTTTCAAAAACTGCCCATACTTAAATAGTGGTTCGTTCCAAAGTGTTAAAACTCTAGGATTGGTTCAGTATCAGTATTGCACGTACTTTGGGATTTAGAGTTGTGGTCATAAGTTTACATACACACATCATATCCATAATTGTTATGGTAATTTTGGACTTTTAATTATTTTTTTGAGCTGTTCTTTTCCCAGCGTGAGGTGATTGGATAACATACATTTCAAGTTAGAATTTATTTTTGATATTTTCTAATCCACACAGTGTCAAATGTATACTTACGTCCCCACTAATATTTGGTTAAATGTCCCTTAGCAAGGTGCCTCTTGACCAGATGTTTTTGGTAGCCATCGGCAACCAAAAGGCATAACTGTGGCTGGGTAATTTGCCACTCATCTTAGCAGAATAGGTAGAGTTGATTTAAATTAGTTGTAATTTTTCAATTGGGTTTTTAACCCAATTGACTGTGTAACTGAGATACTTCACATTTATGTTACAGCAGTTTTATATCAATACACTTATTTCTGCATGTTTTTTATTCTGTCGTTCCTGCTGCATGGAAAATCATTCTATGCTGGATGAAGTCATTCTCCTGGTACAAATGGAAAAAAGTTTTAGGGGTGGGGAAATTGTATAGCTAGCCTGTTGGTTAATATACTAGTTGTCAACATTTATTGATCTAAAATGGATTAACATCCTAATACCTGCTGTATTAGTAATATGTGTTTTTCCTTAATACTCCTTTAAGATATCTGGTTAATTGTGTCAAATTTGACAGAAGCATCTCTTGAAGAATGACAATGATTGCATGGCTGATTAAAGAATAACTGGCCTCAAAGAGTGATGGTTGTTTACTGTGAGGGTCTCACTCCCCTGCTGGTTGACCCACAGCTGACCCTGACTTGCTACTAAGACATACTCATTACTGTGACCACAAGGATGATGACAGTGATGTAGAATAGCTGTGTAGCATCAGAAACAGTAGGGATCTTAGTGCTGGCTGTGTATGACCCCAAAGTAATTAATTGACCTATTTTCTTGTATACTTAGCATGTTTGCATGAGCTTTTGTAGGCTGACGTGATACCAAATTGGTGCCCAATACTTTTTGCTTGACAGATGTAGGAAGGTTTTTAGGAATCCGTAGCTAGCCAAATCACAGTGGTGGAAAACAACCAGGAAGACAAAATAGTGGTTTCAGGGTATTTACAAAGTGAGTGACTCTCCCTGTGTTACCATTGCTATACCTTTAGTGGCCCTTGTTTTTCACCCTGCTTTTTTTGTTATCTGCTGCTAGTTATGATGCCATTACCATTTTAAATAGAATCAGTAAAAGTTTGGCATTACCAGTATTTTAATATTTTTACTAGAATACCATTAGAGGTATTAGGTTGGGCTGGCTTGTTTGGCTCTGTGTGTACCTCTGCAAACACATGTGTTGGTAATTAGACCTCCCCTCTCTTCTCTTTTCCTCCACTTTTTCTGCCAGCTTTGACTGTGCCGTAGTTCATTAAAGTCCCCGGCCTCATTTGCACCGTCTGCTTCCTGTCTCCCTGTGAGCCTTCATTGTGTCACCACCCCCACCCTTCACCACCCTGTCTTCTCTACTCGCCTGTCTCTCTTTCGCTCTCTGTCCTTCTGCCTCAGTGCTCAGATGGAATGACAGCCAGAAATGGCAGCCTGCAGGACATCCCTACTTGTATTTTGACTGTGCGTGTGTGCGTGTGTGTGTGTGTGTGTGTGTGTGTGTGTGTGTGCATGCAGTTTTCCTTGCCTTAGTCCTGTTTAAGTCTAACTTTCATCTTCCGCATCACCATAATGCTTTAGAAGTGTGGCCTTTTCCAAAGATGGTGAAAAAAGTGCACAGATTTGAGTCTTTGTCTGTAAGACTGTCATTTTATGTCATTTTGGAGCTACAGATGTGAAAGCTTGTTTTATTCTGTGCAGCTGTAATAGTCACCCCTATTTGTTTCCCTGATAGCGCAGAAATGATGTACAATGGAGTGCACGGAGTAATTTCATTAGGCCACAAAAAGTACACAGCACCATTATTAACATATATGTAGTTCTTTCTGATTTTTTTAAAGGTACAGTGTGTAAATCTCACCATATTAGTAGATTTCAGATTGCAGTCAATTGAATTGTGTTTTCTTACCTCTCCCAATTCAAGTGTATAAACCTAGCTACAGTGGCTGATGTGGGACAAACAACTCTAGCTGGCACTGCAGCCTGTCACTTCGCTGTCTACCTCAGCTGTCAATATACCACTTTCCCATGTCTATTTGTTTCTGGAACAAGCTGCAAAACTTTGTGAAAGGAGTCCAATAAGAGTCGATGAGTCAGTGAAGCTCGTGTCCAGGGTTTTCTGTTCGTAATCATGATGTTCTTGCCACTGTTCGCTGAACTTAGTGAAACAATAGATTAAACATTGTTTTACAGGGACACTTGGTGAATAACTATGTGAGAATGTTATCAAGCTGTTTATCAGAGGGAGAGTGTAATTTGCAAGACACTTGAGCCTTACATTAGCTGGAATAATGTTAGCTTATAACCAGCTGCTGCTGTTTAGCTTGCCTACTGTTAGTTTGTTTAAGAGATGGTAGTGTCGGATGTGTTATCTTCAGTGAATAAGTGACTGCAAGAATATCCAAGATAGATAAGCATATTTATTCACATTTTCTAACTTTAGTACCAGAGATGAGGCTTAAGGTGAGGAGGGGGAAATGAGGGAGGAAAGAGCATGTGTGGAGGAGGAGAAAGACAGAATGAAAAATTGATGATGTAAATATAGATGTCCAAATGTTAAATACTTATATATAGTTTGAACGACCTATTTGTGATCTTTAAATATAAAGTTACTTATAAGGTGTACAACATATGTGACCGGTATCCAGCCATATACATAAAATGCGATTATGCAGAATGGCAATGTCCGTCTTGTCCACATCACTTTGTTAGAAGATGTAATTACACACCAATCATTGTATTTCTATGAATACAACATTCTTTTTTTCTGATAAATAACCCCGAAAGCTATTTACTGTACCTTTTATATGAAGGTGATAGGCACATATGCACATTGCACTACTCAGTTCTGCACTTACTGAAAGTCAAAAATATAACTTATTTGTATATACTGCCTATTTAAATATAACGTTTATATTTTTGCAAATTTACTTGTTTGTGTGCACAAACTTGGGCAAATAAAAATGATTCTGATTCTTTAATAATCACAACTTTAGCAAATTCAAAATGGAGAAATACTATCACAGCAATTAATCTTTTCATTATTTTATGCTTTCAGCTGTTTAATATTCTGTAATTCAATAGAGAAAAGCAACAAATCTTCACATTTGAGAGGCTGGAATGTGAAATTAACCAGTAGTGATTATTAAAATTGTTGCTGAATAAATATTTTGTTGATCGGTTAATTAATTTTTTCAGCACTGATTTGCTCTCAGGATTTTTTTTTCATAATAAGCATATGACATCATAAATATTTTAGTGGGTTGATGCTATCATTGTGGCTATACAAGGCTTTTTTTTAACAAAGGTAAATTGAACAAACTGCCTAAAATGTGCATACTTGTGTCTGATTTCAACATCCTCTCCATAATAATTTAGGCCTAGTTCTCTTAAATTTTGTTTTGTTGTTTTTTTTTTTTATTTAATGAAAAAGATGGTGAGCGAACTTGGCTTCTAGTTGACCAGTTAAGCGGATAATCTCTGTTATGTTAATTTATATTTTATTCAAATTATATAAAACCTTTTATATTCAAGAGAAGATTGTGAGTTTTGACATAGTACAAAGACGTTTAAGGAGTATATACTAGCATACAACTCAAGGTTATTGAAACAGGATTATCATTAGAAAAAATATATATTTAGATGTTAGCAGTGGAGGATTAAGTATGACAGCTTTTAAGGACTTCAGTGTTGCTTCCTGTATTTTTCTTTTCTTGTCTTTGCCATGTAAGAATTATATCACACAATCTGGTTCTTCATAGTCCTATAAGATTCACCACACAGTAACCTTGCATGATTAAGCTTGAACTATGCCTCTATGGATGACCAGTAATCTGCAGGAAATTATACAGCATGAGGTAATATTAAGCTGACAAGGTTTGTCTGTGGCGATGATGACCCTCACTGAATGCACATTAGGTTACTTGCCATACAGCTGTGCCTGGATAATGTTAAGACCTCCTGCTGGACATCATTCTGGGACACATTAGAAGGAAGCTCCAAATTTCTGACTTGAGTAAACTATTTTCTAGGTTTTAGGTGACCTAACCAGAGTGCATCTGCTCTGATTGCCTGGGCATTGTCATTAACACCTGCTCTTTGCTAGCTCACTGCTCAGTATGTGTGCGTGTGTCTTTCTTTCTCCTACTTGCCTGGCTAGAGCAGCTTGACCTCAGCTGTCATTGTGCTTTAACACTGATAGAGCATGCAGGCTTTGTCAAAGCTCACAAAGGTGCACAACACGGACCAGACAGATGCTCGAGTGGAAATGTTTGTGTGTTGGTGTGATGTAGCGTTGTGCTTGGTGATATGATATGTGGTCTCTGTCACTTTCGTCAGGTGGTTTCCAGATTTTTGTGGGGGAATCTTACTGGTAGGAAAGACATGCACGCACGCACGAATGCACGTACGCACAGTGAATTGGACTGAGGTTTACAAATGACAAAAAGCTGAGAGGGTTCAGTGCAAAAATATTGTGCTTAAATTTGATCTGCAAGTCAGTTTTAAACACTTCCTGTTTTCACAGTGTTACGATTGAACTGCGATACATTTACCGTTGCATTTCACTGTTTTGCATGTTTTGGGCTTTGAGCATTAAGGCTAACAAGTTGACAGTGTTTGGCTGTAATAGGTTGATGTTATTATATCAGAGGGCAAGAATATGTGGGGTAAGGTTAGGGAGATCTTTGGGCAACTGTGATGATACACACGCACTCTGACCACTGCTAAAGGCAAACAGAAACGACATCCAATTTCTTGACCACTTTCTCTGTTGCTCCTCAAGGCAATGGGATGACTGACCCTCTTATCCTACATGTCACAACTCCAACCACCGGTCCTGTTGCGTTGAATAAATGACCTGATAAATTGCAGTGTGTTAAAATAAAATCGTTTTTTGTGGTGCTCTGTCGTAATAAAACTACTTTGTCTATATGGTGACTTTTGCTACAGTTTATTATAATTGAATCTCTTTTTTTGCCATTTCTGACTTGTCGTTGAGCTGTGGGTTTTGTCAAAGTTGTACTTTTAGTTGATAAAAGTATTATGACGTTTCTCTTTCTCGTGCTAGTCATTATTTTTCCTTAAATGGTTCATTCTGTAGATGAGATTGACACAAGCAGCAGAAGAAAAAGTCAAATAGCAGTGTCTAATAACAGCCTCTGTTTGCCCTGGCACACAGGCACGCTTACAATAAGTCCTTGACTGTCTTGCCCTCTGGCTCGCTCCTGTTGGGATGAGATCATTATTACTTGCTACTGATGGACCTGGAGGAAAGTGGTGGAGACTGTATTTATGACTGTATGTGGGTGCGGGTATGTGTATCCCCTGTCATGTCCTGTGTCCAGGCATGCTCCCAGGGCCAAGCTGAGAGAGTGATGAACATACAGTGGCAGGACAAGCGATGACTGAGTGACATCCAGGCACTCAGGCCCCATTGAAGGTTGGATAGGAGGTGGTGCAGAGGGACAGATGGATTTAGAGGCATGGAAAGGCCTCAGCTTGGCTTTGGGGTGCATCTTCATATTAGAAGAGGAAAATAAACCCACGGGTAAACAAAGAGGTTATGTCTTTGCCTTAAAATTCATAATGAATTGAGTCTGATGCAGAAAATGGTGGAAGTATTGAGTAAACATTTCAGACAGGAGAAAATATAACGTAACAAATTCTCTTTTAATACTTTGTGGACAGGTTGTGGCTCGTGGGGTTGAGATGTGGTTGTTTTAGCTAAATGTTTTTGAACAAAACCCAAGTTGTGTGTTAGTGGAAAACCTACAGGTCAGAAGAAAAACATTATCATTTGCATTTATCGTGATTATTTAAGGAACCTTGAGAGTTTCAACTTAAATACATATTCTGTATATTTGTTATTTGTTTAACCTTAAAAGGATGGGTTAAATAAATAGTTTAGTTAGTTGCAAAATGAATGTGTATTGTCTGTTACTATGTATAAAGTAGAAATGCATTCATGTATTGCAGATAGTAGACATTTCTTCTAATCAGTCACAGTGTTACCATGCTTTTTTTTTAATGAAACAAAAAAATATGAATTTGATATGAATTATGATGGCATGACTTATGTGTTAATAATTGTGGGATAGCTACTTTCTACTTTTTCCTTGAAACCTTTTACCCGTCAAAGTGTGAAAGTCTAAAGGGCATGAAAAGCACTGTGACATCTGTGCCCACCTTCTGTGCTCTTCACAGCTTTTTCATTTGATCTCGTTTGCCCTTTCTTTTTGGCACAAAGCAGGAAGCTTTTTGTTGCTCTCTTTCTATTTCATCCTCACGGAGCTCTTGGAGATATTTTGCTCTTTCCATTACTGAAGTAAATGGCTTGTAAAAAAACAAATAATTCAAGCAGTATTGTTTTTTGAAGAAGGTTTATTTGGACTTTTTTAGCTTAACATAGTCACAGATGGTTTGGGTTGGGTTGAGGACTTGGCATTTGCAGGTGGTGAACAGTAAATATCTGCCACTTTCATTCTGAGGAGCCACAGGCCTGTCGCTCCTCCCACCGTGCTCACTGGTGGCCAGCCTCGGTCCATTCTTCCCCACGTTTCACCCTAGGGCTACACGGTTCCCTACAATAGTCTTGTGTGACAAAAATGTGTGATGAATGTGTGTGACATGCCATGTGTGTATTGCGTGTTTGCATGTGGTTGTGTATGCTTTTGTGTATGACACAAGTGCAGGCCTTTCCTGCTACCAGATTGACGTGAGTGTCTGTGAGGCTTTGCTCTTTTCAGACATGCCTCACACTGGCAGTTGGAGTTTATGTGTGTGTGCGTTCGGCTGCCTGCCTTCTAGCGCCTCGAAAGAGACTGACGGCCTCTGACACCTGCCATTTGGACGCTTTTCTCTGTGAAAAATGTCATTGTCTTCAGAACCGACGTGTGTGTGTGTGTGTGTGTGTGTGTGTGCGAGAGAGAGAGGGAGAGAGAGAGAGTGCGATATGGCGCATCCCTCAATTTGTCTCCCTCAGGTCAAGCTTTGCAGCTGACTGAACAATGGAACGAAGCTGTTTGAGCAGCTGGGACAGAGAAACTTACTGTGTGTGTTTTTGTGTGTGTGTGTGTGTGCGTGTGCGTGCAAATTTATTTTTGGGTGACAACATCTGATGTTACAGCTCATTCTGAGGCAATAAAATGAGGCCAATCCAAGTATCCTGAACACAAACACAGTTGCTGGAATAGAAAACATGGTCCAGGTTAGACATATTTGGGCAACAAAGTTTGCGTTCTCTTTTCCTTACCATATTTAAGTAAAGCAGTAAATAAGAAGGTTTCTACTTCAGCTTGACTGGGTATCATTAACACAGAGAGAAAGGTATTGGAGATCAGTACCCTTTGCTGCTTTCTTTTGCATATTAAGCAGCAGATTGCAGCCACCTACACTCGCATTCTATATGGGATCTCTTTTAAGCAAGTGAAATGCATGCAAAGTCTTGCTGAATTCAAGTGACTGACTTTTGGCAGTTATATCCCTCATCTTCATTCTAAAAAATATCTCTGCTTTGGATGTAGGTTTAGGTTAGTTGTCCAGCTGAATTACAAAATCAGTGATTTCAAAGGTATTAATCTTTGCAGCACACAGAATGCTTTTTTAAATTCATAATTTCTCCCACTGAAAAGGCTACATCCAGATAAACAGAATCAGTTTTGGGGGATTTATTCATCAGCATTTGGTCATATTATGTATTTTACACATATATATTGTATATATTCTTTACTAGGCATGTTTTATTTGATTTACTCTCTTAAGTGACTGCACCTGCTGGTAATTGACTGTGCGCGGACTGTTGGTGCTACAGCTCCTTTAAGTGTGAGAGGCAAAGCACTCCTGTCTACTGATTTTTGTTATTGATTCCTTTTATGAAAAAAGCATATAATTGGTATAAAACGTTCCAAAATTGGCAACAATTATGTGAACTGAAGCATCTCAAGTGTAAGGGTATTTCCAAATTAAAAAGAGAAATATCAGACTAGTGAAATATAAAACCATAGGGCCTAAACAACAAACATCTAAATAGACAGATATTCAGTTACAGCATCCCTTTCTTCAAGTTGTTGAGTTGGGGTTTTGTGGCTAATAACAGTTCTGTTTTCTTGAGGAGTAGCAGGATGCCAGTCATTGTGTGTGTGTGTGTGTGTGTGTGTGTGTGTGTGTGTGTGTGTGTGTGTGTGTGTGTGGACCATTGAGTTTGTGACTTTCCCCCAGGAAAGGGCATGGCTAAAGGCAAGTCTATATTTATGTTTGTGTACAATTAAGAGAGCAAATGAACTTGCGAGTGAACGATATCCCTACAGGGGCAGAAATCATTGCTTCACACCAAGAGGCAACCACTGACTTTGTATACAAAAGAGAGAGAGAGAGAGTGTGTGTGTGTTATCTGTCCATTCATCCACCATCCAACCACAGATGACCTTCTGCTGGCTGCCAGGGCGATCCCCTCACTATGGCTGCAGTCATAGATGCTATGGCGATGAGGGCTCAGAGCTGTATCTATGACAGTGGTTACCCAGATGCCCCAGCAGCAGCCTTAATTAAGTCAGACGTGATAGGGGCTGGTGGCCTTGCTTTCTTCTCTCACCCTATTCTCAACTTTCATATGTCCTGTGTATGCTTCATTGTACCATCATTTTTTTTCACTCTGTCTAGAGCATCTCTCTCTCTCTTGTTGTAATTTTTCTTGAAAAACAAACGGTGTAGGTGCTACACCTCATTGACCTACCCACTCTGTTTTGGGGGCAGAGAGAGAGATCAGGGTTGGGAAATACACATTCATATGTATATAAATACATATATAATTATTTGGCCCTTTGCATTTGCTGTTGGAAAATTGAGATTTAGGTATAGTGAATGATTTTGTTTATATAAGCGAAATCTTAATCTGGTCTTAATCTGCATTACCTACCATGTAAATTTGTGTCTCTGCAAGCCTGCATGCTTCTGCGCGAGCCCATGTGTGTCAGGTTAATGACCAGCTTTGCTTTGACCTCCTTGAAGGTCATGTGCCATTGCTCGTTAGTAGTGTCACCATGGCGATATGTCAGCTGTCAGCGCGATGGATGGGAGGTTAACAAAAAGAACAGTGTAATGGAGAAAGGGCTGAATAAAGATATTTGGAAGGAGAAAGAAAAAGGGAGGGTGGACAGACAAGTTAATTTAAATGCGATTCTCATCAGACGGCCTCTGCCACTCCTCATTAATGAGATACTTATAATTGGCAAGATTGTTGTAGCAAGGTCTAGGCCTCTGGGATAGTATATGTGCACGCGTGTGTGTTTGTGTGTGTGAGCGCACTATGGAAGACCTTAGTTTTGGACATAGGGGAGGGGACGACCCTCTTGTCATATTGGTTAGCCCTGAGGGAACTCCCCCTTCTTTCTTTCTCCAAGTCCCCTTCAAGAGAATAGGACGACTAAACAATTTGGCAGTTTCATTTGTGTGTCACCAACATTAACATGGGTATCAGTGGCTTTGTTGTACCACCATCTTGCAAGTGTGGTGATGGATGATAAGCAGCCTACTTTAGACTGAATGCATTAACAGGGAAATTGTATAATTCGTAGCATGTTAACCTTATATTGCCAGGAATTTAATTATAAGATATATATGAAATATAACAATGCTGGAATTGTCAAAGACCTTGACTTCAGTTGAGTCGTTAAAAGTTTATTTAATGGTTAATTATGTGAAGTATTAAGGCAGACTGTTGGTTTTATTTTCTAACTTTATGCATAATTCTAACGATTTTCTTTCTGCAGCAACATGTAAATGGATTTTTTTTATGTTACTTAAATTTATAGATAACTGGGCAGAAAGAAGAATTATATTACTTAGGACTTAGTTGAAACTTGGTATGTCTGACATCATGTCTCAGTCCTGACATGGCTTTGGAAAATGTGAATGAATGCAGCATTTTGAACTTTTAATTGTATTTTGATTACATTAACAGCTTTTCCTTTTGTTCCCTAGTGATATAGACCTACCCCTTTGACACTTATAATGCACCAAAGTATTTAAGTAATAGATAAACTAATAAAACTAATAAACTAATAAATTACTAATATGTTTGTCACTTTCTGTTATATAAATTTCACATTTTGTTGTGAATGAACAAAAACTTTTCGATTTATAAATAAAGGACAGTCTGTAAAATTATTTATTTTTCTGTAATTTCACACATTTATCACGTAGAAAAATGAAGCGTGCTGTTGAAATTGCACTTCTTTTTGTTATGTTGAGACATCTCAGGGATTAAATGTTTAGTTATGTTTCTTTACACTGACAGAAAGAGAAGTAGCATTTCTATGCCTCACTTAAGATTAAAATAGGCTGTGTGTAGCTCACGAGGTTAAGTGAGTTTGACATCCCTTGTCTATAGTAATACTCTATAGAGGCTGGCAAACAGTGCACCAAAACTACCACTAGATGGCAGAAGTGCCACACGATTTGCTGTAAAGAGGTTCGGTATCTTACTACTGAGTCACACTTTCTTTTGTGAGAGTTCAGTGTGGAAAAGTGACCGTACTCTGAATCATATATGCAGAAAAATGTATGGCTGTGAATTTATAGTTGCCTAAAGTGCATACCATACAGTGGGCAAATTGACTCAATCACCCAACTGACTCGCTAACTTCTGAACATGTTAAGTATTCATAGGTACATGAGGCAGTGACTCATACATGTATTTGGAGTGCAAGTTGTTTTTTTACACCTGCTGCCAAGTGTCAGAATACTTAAAGGCATTTGAAAGACTGTAACTGAGATCTTAATGTTAAGGGTGCAGGACTACTAGTCATGATGCTATTTTGGCTTGTCATGGCTACAAAGGGGGTAACTAGAGTCAAATAAAGTAACTGTTTTAAGGACTTTTCAAGTACATTATTAAAGATGTAAGTCATGTTTAATTATGATGATGTCTCTCAAGTAGTAATAGCTGTTTTAATTAGTTTCCTCCTCCCTCTCCTTAACTCACAATTTTCTCCCTATGCAAACCCATCTTTCTCACCTCTTTTTCACCTTCCCCCCGCTGTCGAACCTGTATGTTTTCCCTTTTTCCTTTGTACATCTCTGCCAGTATCTTCCCAAAGACATCCTTTACTTTTCTAACTCTTACTTTTCTTTCTTTCCCATATCTTCCCTAGTATAACCAATGAGGCAGGAGCATCCATCTACAGTGTGAGTCCCGAGGCAGTCCAAGAGATGCCAGACCTGGACCCTAACCTTAGGAGTGCAGGTACACCAAGCTGCAAAGCTTGATTGTTGTCAAGTAGCAAGTAGATTTTTCCTGGTTTAATGTGTTGTTTTTGTGGATAGCAATATGAATAAGGTTGGAAATTTGGTAGTCAGGAACAGCTGTATGTCCTATGGTTTCAGCTTCAATTTTATTTTCCACCTTTTTTTTTTTTTTTTTTTTTTGCATAATGCTTTCATACATCAGTGAATTTCTGGCATTGCTTTTTGGTTCTCCTCTGTCGCCCTAACTTTGCTTTACCTCTCTGCCTCCCTTGCCAATTCTTCCTAACTCTCTGCACATACTACGTCATTGAAAACACAGTAGAATATAAAGGAATCACACTGAGTTTTGGAGAATAAATGTTTCCAGCAGACTTCCTCTATAAAAACCATAAATCAGCCAAGGCTGGATTATTCCTCACCAGTATCCTGTGGTCAGCAGCACAGAGCACTTGCAGAGAGCCATATTTATACCCATAACGAAAACCTCAAGAAATCTACTGAATTTATATTTGGATGCTAAGCCTCGACACCATGAATAACAGTGTGTGTCTGTTTTGCCTTTCCGGGGTATCTTTGCTATTGCCTTAGTCTAAATGAATGGCTGTGTAACACTGTATGCAGGGGGGTGTTTTGACTTATTACACTGATTATTGTGAGATTAGGGACACCTAGTGGAAATAGGTAATATTTTACCCATTTCCAGGGATTACTGTTTTTGTTCCACTTATTTCTGCTCCTCCCGTCTCCCCTCTGATCAGAGGACTGCTGTTACTAACTGGTTTTCAGTCACTCATTGCAGACATGCTGCATCTCTTTAAAAGTTGGCCTGTTGTAATCAAGTTTTTTCAGCTCATGATCTGATTGAGAGTAATGATGTTTGAGAGGAGTGCGAGCAGTTCATTTTCTTTCTCAGTTCATGCTCTGCAACAAAAACTGTGCAGCCACATCATCAGTGTCTCACCAGAAGGCTGGATGTCTCCGTTTTCTCCTGAGTAATGTGTCTGGCCAGGGCCTTCGTCAGTTGTTGTGCTCTTCATTGCTTCCCATTTTTGTAGTACTGTATTTGGCTCATAAACTTTCAATAAGTGCTGGAGAGTTCTGCTGGACTCCATTTACAAATAACCTCCCTTCAGAGGGGGGGTGGGGGTTAGAGACGGAATAAATGGAAAGAGTATAGGAGAGTTTTGGTGGTGTACTGAGCAAGGCTAGGGTTGAAACTCCATCCCTGTCTAAATATTATCTCAGGCAGCAGGCTCCTGCCGCAGCCAGAGGAGAGAGAGGAGGACCATTGATTCCAGACATACTCCCTCTCTTACATCCTATTCTTCCCTTTGTCTGCCTTTTCCACCTCAAAGATCAGAATCTGATGCATCCCATGCAGCATACTACATACACAAAACGGTGGATAGGGCAGGAAAGGAAGGACAAATGAAGGGACAAACTGTTCCCTGAAATTGATCAATGGATGAGCAAATCGTTGGTCATAATTGTGTTGTGATGCCAAAGTTTGGGGAGTATAGCAGTTTTTTTAAGTTCTATTTTTTAAGGAAACTCAAACTACTAAAAATATTTATGTATATATTGCTTTTTCTCTTTTTAAAAATTATATAAATGGAAAAGACATAACAGTGTACGGTAACGCCCAGAGCTGGCATCCCCTTTGTCTTGCCCATGGTTATGTAAGTACACAATTGATTGGTTGTGTTATTCTTCTCCGCTTGGTGTGTGCTCGTGGGGAAATGCCGTGTGTATGTGAATAAGATTATTGTAATTTTTCTCTTTGTCATTTAGAAAATCAGAAAAGACGTGTGATCTAAACCTTAAAGACTCTGTCATAAAACAAACCCAACGTTGGTTGAGGAGTATTGTGTATTTGTTTGTGTGCTACGTTTGACTGTTTTTGCCTGAGGGCACAGAAGTGGATAAATTGGTGTTTTTAAAGGTTCATGGCTCAAACATCTATCAGCAAGCTAAATGACAGGTGCAGCAACTCCAGCTGAATGCCAGCTTTAATTATTATTAGTGGGGGTGGAGGAATGACAATTAGGTTTGGCCTGCCCTCAGGCCAACACAGTAATATGCAGACAATTAGCATATCGAGTAATTACGCATACTACTATGGATTTGCATATTCAATAACTGTGAGTCAAATACCAAGTTTATGAAAAACACAAACCACGGATTCCCATGAGACGTAGAGGTATCTCATGTGTGTGTGTGTGTGTGTCTGTGTGTGTGTGATGGCAGTGTCGATTGGAAGACGTGTCCAAGATCCGCTGGCTGAGCTTGTGAAGATTGATCCCAAACACATAGGCATTGGAACATATCAGGTAAGTTAGCTTTTAGCTTTTCGATTGTCTGCTTTTGTCAATGAAGACAAATATTCCAGGTGTACAATAAGGCACTTATGTTTATTTTGATTTTAATGTTTCGTATTTACTTTAGTTATCAAAGATGGTCTTTTTAGGAGAGTCCAGATCAAATATTTCATACCAACAATAATGTAATCATGCATTTGCATTTCTATCCTTTCATCCTCCAAAGCACAAGTTGCTTTTTACTAGAGTTTAGGTGCGACATTTATCTTTTAGGCAAAACCAAGAGAGCAGAAACGTAACTGAGTCCTAAAAAGAAAAAGCGATGAGAGGGATGAGGAAAAAAGGCAAAACAGGCAAGCAGGGACAAAGAAGATAAACTTGGCTGAGAGCTGTGTCAACAGATGATGCTAAGGATGACTAATTCAATTAATGGAGATCAGGCATGACGTATGTTTGGACATTTGCTTTTGCTTGTTTAATTGCCGTTCTCTGTCCGTTTGTGTGCACTGCCAACTCTTTTATACTCTTTCCAGTGTCTGTGTGTGTGTGTGTGTGTGTGTGTGTGTGTGTGTGTGTGTGTGTGTGTGTGTGTGTGTGTGTGTGTGTGTGTGTGTATGAAGCAGGAGTTGGCTCAGTGTTGGTTTTCTGCATTGCGAGTGGGTATGTAATTGTGCGAGAAAGGCAACCTGAGCATTATGTCAGTGAGCTTACTGTTAGCATCAGCTATGAATGCAGTATTGTTCTCCATGTGGTCTTGGAAGAAAAGGCTATGAGGAGATGGAAATAAGTAGAAAACGGAAAAGAATGAGGATGACACAGGCAAATACAATAAGGTCACAATAAACGACTGTCAGCTGTACATGATGGATCCAGTATTAGATGCTATGTACTACAAAAAAAAGTAATAATAAAGTTATTTTTAAGGCTTTATTGGATATAGTTAAAGCAGGTAGAAGAGAGGGTGTAAACTGCAGAACATGTAGTGCTTTTTTGCAGCAGTTGTTTTTCAGTTATATTGTTAAATTGGTAGAATTCCTGTTCCTGATAAAGATGTGAGGACCATTTAATTATTGGGCAGTGATGAGAGAGAAGAGCTGATGTACTGTAAGGCTGAGTGAGTTTTCAAGTCTAGTGTTAAATTGGTGGAATTCCTCTTTGTAATAGAAATGTGAAGCCCATTTAATCACTGGGAAATGATGAGAGAGAAGAATTGATGCACCATAGGACTGACTTTATTTTGATTAACTTTTAATTTAATTTAATTTTAATTGCTAAAAAAGCAGATATTTTTGTCATTGATGAAAAAGAATTTTTGCTTTTGGCTTAGTAAAAAGGAGACTGAAGTTGTTATCAGTTGGTTTTTCATTCATCAACTAACAGATGAGGTGCTGTTTATCTGCTGAGAGGAGGTTTCTGCTCACTAAGTCAGTATTGTACAGGGTAAATTGTAACTAAGTAATACACTGATATCTTTTATCAAGGTTATTTCAAGAGCTGTCATTCAAGGAGCGTAAGAAGCATTTTCATGTGTTGCTTTGGGTAATATTTCAGTGTTAAGAAAAAGAATTCACCAGTGGAAGAAGAGAAGGAAGGGAGGGGGGTTAAAAAGAACAGCAGAGGGTGACAAAAGTCAAAGTAAAGGAATGATGGGAAAAATTTAACATTTGAAAGTAAAAGGAGGAGGTCATATTGTTCAAATGATTGTGTGCATGGCTGTGTGTGTTAGGTCACAGGCCCGTGTCTCTCATCACGTCCTGATCTTGACTCTCTAGGGTGCTCAGGGTTCTGCACCTCCCGCTCTCAGATCATGTGACTAGGTCAACAAATGCTAATCTTACCGAGTAAATAAACTCTGGGTGCTGACAGATATGAGATGGGACATCATCTTGACCTGTGTATGAGCTCACGCAAAGCATACACACTTTCTTCCCATCCTTTTTCAGAGTCAGTATGTAATGTGTGTGCATACATTTGCATTGGTGTATACGTGAATGTATATGTGTGAGAATAGGGCAGTCATGCATGCGTTTGTTTTCTAGCAAGTTCTTTTATATGGCCTTTTGAGCTTTCGGAAAGTTTATTGCCATTAGACCCAAAAAGCATAAGGGTAGATGTAACTCTAGACAGCTGGCACAGCATGCGCTCTCTTTCTCTCTCCCTGCTGACCCAGTGAGTGACAGCTCTGAGGGAAAGACGGAAATGAGCTGAGGGCTAAAGAAGTGAGGCCCATTAAAATCAGATTGGACGCAAGTATTGGGGTGGGAACGCTGTTTTCACTGTGGATCCGCTGGCTGACAGTTTTCCTTTTTTTTTTTTTTTTGAATGCTGAAAAGCCAGAAACATGTCAGAATGAGGAGCCAGTGTCATTAGCTTTAACAGGACACTGACATTTAAAAGACTACTTACACATCGGCACAGTACAGAAAACTAAGTGTGTAAACATTGCTGGAGTCTTCTGTTCTTTAATAATTAGACACTAACTTTCCTTTGAACCAGACCTCCACCTGTCAGTCACCTTTATGTAGCTATGGTCTGTTGACAGCTGGGAAATCCCCAGGGATGTGAAATGAACTACTGGAAAATACACACACACAGACGCACACTGCTGTGTAAGAAAACATTACCCGCCAGCCGGATATTAAAGAAACTGTCATTCTTCCCCTCACCTTTGTTGATTGTTTTTCTCTTCCAATTCTAACTTTTTGTAAAACTCTTCACACACCTGAACTAATGCCCTTCATCTGCCTTCCTTTAATTTCATGTTTTCTTTCAAATACTACAACGTGTTAGGAGTGGGTAATACAACCTCAAAATTATAGTGCAATATTTCAAGGAAATCTGAGATAATGATATTTATAAGGATGTAGAAAAAAAAACTGATCGCAGCTTGTAGGCAGCATTTATAAGTGTGAACAAATTCAAGGGCATTTTTTGTACGTCTTTTCTATTGAGCCACTGTCATTGATGCCATCGAAAGTGTGAATCTGTTGCCACAAGGTGCCGCCAGCAGCATTATAGTGCAATACTAGTGACACAGCATTGTATACAGTGACACAGCACAAGTCAAATGTAAGCACAAAAGTAACCTAGGAAGTGTTTTCCCTGGAAATTTTAACAGTAACGTAACTGTTTAATACTTTTGTGCAGCAGTAAGTAAAGTAACTTAATCCTGTACCTCTTCATGAGCCTGCACAATACTGTCACATATTAAAACTGAAACTGAAAACCCCTTGTGAGCAAGCACTTTGGTGACAGTGGGAAAGAAGAACTTCCTTTTAACAGGAAGAAACCTCCAGCAGAACCAGGCTCACGGAGGGGCAGGCATCTGCCGCGACCAGTTGGGGGTGAGTGGCAGATGGCTTGGATTACCATCCAACGTTTGCTGATTCTGCCAGATTATGGAGTGCAGCTAGCAAGTGCTCCAGCAATGCTTGGATGAGCAATTTGTTTAACTCTGGGTCACACACCACAAGTATAAGTACTGTCTTCATAGCCTGGTTGTACTCAGTGCTCCCTTTTTAGGTCCAAAATCGTCATTGAAGGGTAACAGACAGCTCGTGCTCTCAGACATGTTTGAGTGGCTTCGGCTGAGGTGGTTGAGCAGGCGGTATGATATGCCACTGCCATATAACATGTACTGAGTATAGACTGTAAATGGCAGAGAATAACATCTCATGTAGCTGAAGGAATCTAAAGTTTGTGTTCTTTTAGGAACATTTGCACTGACTTTCAGATTTGCTTGACTGAATATGAGGTTTTAGCCTGCATGCTGTGCTAGTGATGTCACTCTCACACCAAAGCCTGTTTTCCCATAGTGATATGTGTGTGTGTAGAAAGAAAGTGTCTGTGACTCCTTTGGCATGTTTTTCACCCTTGAATGGTAGTGCCTATGGGGCAGACAGGAGCAGGCAGAGCACAGGGAAAGAAGAAGAATAAAAAATGAAGGCTTGACAGTGATTGATAGTTCCTGCCTAGTCGCTTTGGAGCGTGGGAAAAAAAAAGCAAGCTCTTTAAGACTTGGCAGAAGGTGCCAAAAACATTAGGAGATACTATTTTAATGATTTCCTTTAGATTTGTTCAAGCATGTTTTTGAGTGTTTGTGCATTTAAGCAGGGTGTTAAATGAATAAACCTTCCATCTTTGTTTGTATAATGGATTTACAGAGGCTTGTGCCAAATATCTTCTTATTCTGCAATAAATAATACATATCTGGCTGCCAGGCTACTTATTTTAAGGTTGTACAATTTACTTTCCCTTGTTTAAATTTCTTGGTAAGTGCTTTCTAATTGCTACCTTTTTATATCAAAATTAGTTTATATAGTAGGATATTCAAGGGAAAAAAGCACACAAACCTCATAGTTAACAAGAGCAAACAGCAGAATTGTCAAATAAGAAATAAACTATTTAAAAGAGAGGAGGAAAGGTGCATTTTTTTGGTTCTTAAAATGATGATTTAAATCAACTGTGTCCTTAATTTTTCATCTATATTAAACAAAATGCAAACATTGCCTCTAATCTTTTTGTTAATGGAACATTTGAATAGAGTATTTTGTCCAAATTCTCAAACATGATATTTTCCAAGTGAAAACCTAAATAGATGAGACTTCCTGTGCCTCTCTTGAAGCGCTTTCTGTTCTAGTTTTCTCATGTTCTGTTTTGCACTCCCTTGGGTAATGTGTGACCGTGCATGTGTTTGTGCACACGAGTATGTGCTTGGTTAGGTCGTTAAATGCCAGTCATTCATCAGCACCCGAAAGTGATATGATGGCAAGGACATGTTTTTATGATTTTCTATCACCTTTCACAAAGACCTGATAGCTATTACTTAACTTCCTGAGCTTCCATAATGATCACTCTTGTGTGTGCATGCACACTCCCACGCTTTAACTACTTTAACTGTATGCACTACTTGCCTAACCTGTAACCTAACCTTAAAATTCATCTTAAAAATGGTTATTAAAATTTATTTTTATATTGAAGACTTGCTTTTTGTCCCTTCAAGAAAGACAAGTTTGATAATATGCCTGTAGAGAAGAGTCACTGATTAGTCTGCATATTGTCTTAGACTTTCATAAAGTAATTGTTGTGACCACATTTAGGGGCCTAAAACATTAGTAATGCCTGCATCCACAAACACAAGCATACTCAGCCAAGGCTCCATATGTAGAATACATATACAGGTCTCAGAGGCCTTAAAAAGTGCTGTCAGTCAAGATCATGACCTTGTTTATTTGTACATAGTTCACTTATTATGTGAAACTGAATGACTTCACTCAGCAGTTTCACTCCATTGTCTATCTGTCTGTCTTCAAAATTGGTTTTCCCAACTTCACTTTGGTGCCAAGTACATTGTGGATTGTTGACAACTGGGAGGAGATCTGTGAAGGGGTGGGGGTTGAGTTTGGTGATGCAGAATTTGGAATCATGGCTGCTGCTGAGGCAGCATACCTTAGTTGTTGCTCTGGTTGATTTAAATAAACAGTTTTAACTAATCAACCTCAGGTAGATGTGACAACATTCACTGACTTGTGGCTTCCCACATTACAAGAATTAATACATGAGTATAAGCCTTTGTGTCTCAGTTTGAATACAACACTTGGAACCCAACAGACATTTGATCTTAATTATTGTGTTCCTGTTTCTCTTTATTCTTTATTGTGTGAATGCCTCACAGGCATTCACACTATTGAGTTCCTGTTTCTCTTTATTCTTTATTCTTCTACCTTATTATTCTAGTTGCTCAGACCTTTTTGCCTATTTGCACTACTCTGCCTGGTTTACACTCAATGTCATTTACCCTTACCTGAATACTGTATATTGTATAGCTTTCTTGTTAATTTGTATTGTATTTATTTAAATTTTTACTTTTTAATTATTTTATTTGCATTTTTTAATCACTCTCTTATATTTAAATGTTCATTGCTATTTCATCTAGGGTTTGAGAGTAACGAAATTTCTATTCTCTGTATGTCCTGTACATGTGGCAGAATTGACAAATAAAGTTGACTTTGACTTTGACTTTGCTGGTTAACTACTCCCTCTGTTCCGCTCCTTCTGCTAATTCCTGCTATATCTTTTGGTCCTCACAACTTTTATACTTTTTGAGATATTAAGCTTTTTATGCCATTTTTTGGCCCATTTTGCTGAATGGGACCACATTGCGAGTGTGATCACTGGTTTTGCTTGCCTGGCTGAGCCATGTTTTAGCTCAGTGAGATGAGCAGCCGTTCTCAGAGCAGGAGGGCTGGGATCGAATCCCGCTTATGGCAACATTTTTTTCAGTTAACAGTTCAACTTTTTTTTCACTCTTTTCAACACAAATTTGAGCTTCTTCACCACTTTTCAGCAGAATTTTCATTCTCTTTTGCTCTTTTTAGCAGAATTTTCAGTCTGTTCTGCTCTTTTCAGTAGAATTTTAGGTTTTTCACCTCTTTTGAGCACAAATTTCAGTTTCTTCTCCTCTTTTTAGCAGAATTTTCAGCCTCTTCTGCTCTTTTCAGCACAATTTTCAGGTTCTTTGTCTCTTTTTGCTGAACATTCAGCTTCTTCTCCTCTTTTCAGCACAATTCAGCTTCTTCTGCACAGTGGACATTTTGCCTCTCATCATATTTCTGGTTGAGACCGAAAGTGGTTTGGCTCAGTGGGATGATCAGCTGCCGTGAGATATGGTGGCGAAGATTCAAATCCTGCCTGTGGCGGTTGCCGCACATGTTCCCCTGCTTGCATGCACTCTTTCTTGACACTCTTCACTGTACCCTTTCAAATACAGCCATTTTCAGCAAGCACTTCAGCTTCTACAACTCTCTTCAGCTGATAGTTTTGCTTCTTCTGCTGTTTTCAGCAGATTCCACTACACAGCATTCACACTGCATTTCCGCAGGAAATGCAACTTTTTCTAGTCTCATAGTTAACCTTCTGTCATTTACATCCCTCAGGCTCTTCTTCTTTCATATAAATGATCAGCCTGCTGTCCAAAGACATTCATTCATTACTGTCAGTCCCCTTTCCCTCTCTGGTTTACTCACCTTCTGGTTCACTGCAATTTTATAAATGTCGAAATGACAAGGTATTCTAGGTTTTATCAGTAAAGTACCTCTCTAAAAAACCCTTTTTGTTTTGTCTCTTTTGTAGTTTTCATCACTGTGCTTCTCTCACTGTCTCTGATTGACATGTGGTAACTCAACAGTGTTTAAGTACTTGAGGTGCAGAAAGAAGCACTTTGTTCCTTTGTATTGGTTGGCTGGCTTTGGCTGGTTTCCGACCAATCCAAACATAACCTTCTCACATAGGGATCCACTCCATTGGTTCTGTATGAATTTGAGGTTTGGGTGCTGGGAGTTGGGACGAAGGAATGAGGGAGTGGAGGTGATTTTCAAAGAGATAGTAGCATATATAGCTTTGTCTGGCAAACCACCTCTATGCTTCCACATCACCTTACAGCTCTGATCTAAATACTATGAAGAACATTTAGCAATGATCTAGATGGCTCAGATGGAAAATCTGCATTAAGTTGCGTATGTGATTTCTAATGTTCTTTAGTTAGTGTGTACCTCGAGGTGAGTTGAATATAAAATGAAAATAGAAGAACACTAGGTCAGTGCATCCCTCTAAAGCTAGAATTTGCAGCTTAAAAATAGTGATCGTGCCATTTTATTTGACTCGTCTGTTGCATAATCAGATAGAAAACATACCTCACAAAGTGTGACACGTGGATCGATAGATAAAAAGATACAGCATGACATGCTTCACTGGTGCTGTTAGCGCCACTGTAAACTGTGACGCAGAGCCATGCGGGCCTCTGCTGCCTGGGTGTTGAAGCGGAAACACACGGACTGGATTGTGGATGTTTAATAGAGCAGAACTCTTTCACTCCAGCTCTGAAATCACAGTTGTTTAGTACAGTTGTTTTTCTTCACCTGTATTTTCTCGTTAGTTTCTTCCTTACGACATATTTGCATATCCTTTTCTGTGTAGCAGTCCCTTATTTGTTATGCAAATATCTATTATTATTGAGCAGTGTCACAATGTTTCAAGTGTAAATGTGATTATTATGATTATTGTTTACTTTTGGGAAGTTACTATAAATGCTTATTAAGCTACATTTTTAGTGTTCCCATCCCTAACCAAGCAGCACCTAAAGTGTTCTAGTGTTTCTCACGCCTGTATAAGGTTTCAGCAAGAATCTAAGAACACATTCAGTGGATTTTTCCTGCAGGTTAAAACTCACACTACCTTACGCACCTCCAACTTTCTCACGTGAGAAAATTCTTTTCTGGTATGACAGGTGATTTCCTCCTCCTTGTCTTCTCTTTCTCATGTGAGCTTCTGCTTCTAGAGCCACTCAGCAGAAATCATAAATCATTCGTAGTTTTATTTGTTCCTGTTCGGAATTTTTTTTAAATTATTGTCTCCAAAAGGCCTCTGGTTATACTTACAAAGAACAGATTGTAGATGCTGTTTTTCTCCAGAACTACTTTGTCTTTTAGCTGTAAGTCATCCTCTGTCTGCTGAGCAAAGCTACATCTGTTGTAGGCTAAGTGCTAACTTAAGATAACAAGATAGAAATATTTTTGTAACTATATAGCATAAAAATGTGTGATAAGTATTGGAGGTTCTGTGCTGAAATTACATATTGTAGTTCACAACGGCCAAGCAAAAACTTTGGAGCCCCATGTGTTCTCTGTCTACCGCGCTCTCCCTCCTCTATCCTCATCTGTCCTCCTATCCTGTTATTGCTGACAGAGGGTGTGTTTGCTAGCTGCTCTTGTTGTTATCTGTTTACAAGTCAGTGTTTGTTAAAAGCTTGATCATGTTACAGGACAGCACATGCTAGTCTCAGTCATGTTCATGCACATGACAGACATACACATGCACACAAACACATTCAAAGACCAACAGTAGTCTAGTTTAGAGTGTCAGCTAATCCTCAAGCAGTTGCTGAGACATCAGCCTGTAGCTGAACTCCTGGATTTTAACCACAACACAGGGCTTCGTGTTTCTCACTGCCAGACCTTATATTTCTTTAAGATTATTTGGTTGTGTACTTAAGTAGTTTGTTGACAATAATTTTCTTTCCTTTCCTTTCTTGCTGTCAACCTTTCTTATTTTAAAAAAAAACAAACAGGCTCCACTGCTTTTGAAAAATATCTCCTGTTTAATGTTTGATTGGCTGGTCGATGAGAAATGTGAAAGTTTCATTTGGAGGTACTTTTATAGACTGAGAGCTACAATGACAAGAACACTGTATTACTGGGAAAAATCACAGAAAGGCCTAACGAAACATTTTCCTTTCACTTCTGTACTTCTCCTGTCAATCAGTTTTCTCACTCCCTTTTTTGTTTAAAATTTGCCTCATATTTGCTGTATTGCTGTCAGCACAAGATCAAGTAGCAGTATGTGGTGAAAATGGAATATAATATATGGGAATTAACCTGAACACGCTCAAGTGAAGTCTGTTAAAATCTTCCATTAAAATATTTTGATAAACAGATTTGGATGGGAAAAAAGAAAGCACAGCTACATGCAGCTGTGTTAGTTTTTAGTGTTCATCTGTCCCAAAGAGGTTTGAAAAATCCTAAGAATTCCTGTATTTGCTGTCACACACAGATAAAAGCAGTGATTTAAAGTTGTTTTCTTTGCTTAACCAGTTTTTGCCATGTGTCTTTCTGTCTCTGTGTGTGTCTGTACTTTAAAAATTCCCTGGTTTTGTCAATATGTTTCTTTTTTCTCTTAGCATGACGTGTCAGCTGGAGCTTTGAAGACAGCATTGGATGGCGTGGTGCAGGAGTGTGTGAGCTTTGTTGGTGTGGACATTAACATCTGCTCTGAGATACTGATGAGGTAGAGTACCCAAAATGACATATCGCATAATTTCTAAAAATCAATTCAGTTTTATTTATATAGCAACAAACCACAACAGCACTTACCTCAAGGTGCTTTAAATTGTAAGGTAGAGACGCTCCAATAACACAGAGAGAACCCCAATAATCAAACAACAAGTATGCACTTGGCAACAGCCTGCTTTAGCCCGCCTTAACCTTAAATTGAAGGAAGAATTTCAGAGTAGTCCTCCTTGATTATTCCATATACTGTGCAATATACCATTACCACAAGCAGTAAAACAGCCTGAGCTCATGATGCTGTCACCACCATGCTTAACAGCTGGTACAAAGGTGTTAATTTTGGAGCAGGGCTTCTTTCTTGGTCAGGATCATCTTGTGAAGTTAGGACACTGTAGAAAAAAATGTAAGTGAATGTATGTACACATTTGAACCTGTATGTATGCTTTTGAGCCTGTGTTGATTAAAGAAAATCCAAATTAAATTCAAACTTCTGCACCCAATTTGTAGTGGAAACAAAAGTTGTAGTATGATGTGATTTGATATGATTTGATTGAGAAGTCACTAGCCAATAATCTTGCAGTGCTCCTCAGTTTCACCGTGTACAGTTTCTAAACACTAAAATGGGAATTATACTCAGCTTAGACTGAATTGTGGGACTCACATTGCCTGTGTCCGTCTTTTACAGACAGTTTATGTTTGCAAGATTCTTTGCCTATGTTATCACAGAAGAGGGTTCTTACTGAGCGTGGCTGTAGACTCAGACTAGAGATGCATTAAAATAGCTCGTTTGGGACCAGTGAGCTGTCTTGCTAATGTTAGATGATAATTAAGAATCAAAACATCAAACATACCTAAAAACATTTAATACATGTCCTCACAAGCAAGTGCATGTTTGCACTCAACCACTGTGTGCTGCACAAATACATGCAGACAGAGACAAAATTCTGAAAACGAGATGAAGACGGACTCAGACCTCTGGCATACTTTCCCTTTGCAGTCACAACATGGCAAGGCTTCATTCACACTCATGCACAGGCCATTGCATGATCTACACACACAAAAACACAGATGGCCTGCCAGTTTTCTGTTTAGACTAATGCTTCACACCTTGGCCCACTTACTGGGCTGACTGGTATTAACAAAGAGGATTAGGAACAGTGGACACAATTAAACTCACAGAAACATACATGCTGAAGAAGAAACATGCAAGAACACCGTGCACACATGTGCTTATTTGTTACAACTTGTGCAGTATAAACATGAGTCAAAAGTAGGAAGTGCAGAAATTTCATATGCACACTTTTTGCAGTGGAGACAAACAGTATGAATTGAGCTGGCATTAGCTGCAAGGCAGGCATCAGGTCATCTGTTTACCTGTCTGCTCTGCAAGTGAGCGTTTTCCATTCCTCCACAAAGTTAAGCTATGCACAAACGCACATGAAACACACACAGACGTGTTGATGACTGAGGTATTATGCCGAGTGTTGACATAGCCACATGCTTTAGCATGAGTGAGTCACTGTGGGCATTAACAGAGCAGACCTAATTGAGTTTCAAATCACCTCTCGTCTTTGCTCAGCCTGAACTGGACAAATATACATGCTTAATATTGGCTTATGTGTGTCACTTGTGTTTCCAGTGCTTGCTTAAATGCCAGGTCACGGTTGCAGAATCTGCTGTTTGTTTGGTGTGGGTGTGTGTGTCTAAGCCTAATACTGTAGAGTTATTATAGGTGATCCCATAGGTATACAACCTATATGGATATCAACCAAGCTTGAGATCCTACTTATTTAATTACCTGTTCTGTTTTGTTGTTTTAGCATCTAGTGTAGAATAATTTTAAGAAGTTGTTTGAATATATTGTGAGATGAGTAATTTTTCTCCCTTCAATCTGTTGTTTTATCTCCTAGGCATGTAGCAGGCTTAAATGCGGGAAGGGCACGGAGTATCACAGAATGGAGAGAGCAGCACGGTCCCTTCATCAACAGGGAGCAGCTGAAGCTGGTCAAAGGCATGGGGCCCAAGTCCTACCAGCAGTGTGCTGGCTTCATTAGAATAAACCCACAAACTCTATCCAGGTACGCACTCATATACACAGTATATCCACATAGATAGACCTAAAAGCAAGCAGACAAACACTCAAATTCTGTTTCACAATGTTGTCTTTTTTCATGCAATGGTCTGTTGGAACAAACTGCTAAAACGCCCTGTTTATTCATAGACATTTTGTGTTATTTAGCCATGCAAGTAGTTTAGATAAACTTGCACCCAAGTTCTGAGAATTTCTCAATGGGGTTCAGTTCGTAGTGTTCAAAGCAGTAAAAATTACAGTTGAATTACCATCCAAGAGTTTGTATCGTGTATATCATGTAAAACAGAGATGGGTTGAAGAAGTTATTTATGATTTATGAGGAGTGTGATGTGATGCAGAAATTATTCTAAAGAAAAAATGTTTTAGTTACTCTAGATAATCGTGTCAAATGTGTTGGGAAATACTGACAGTGTACTTGGATTATTTCAAATATCCATCCATTCAGTATTTCTGACATTTTTCCCTCCGAGATGATGGGGGCAGCAGTCTAAGCAGTCTAGCAACTCAGACCTCCCACTTCCCAACCACCGGTGCGTTTTCAAGCCAACTTAGAGATATAATGTTTCCAGGTTGCCGCAGGTCTGCGGCAGGATCTCCTCCCAGAGGGATGTGCCTGAAGCACTTGTACCGCTGTTATATTTGGATGGAAGCAAAATTCACAGGGCTCAGTAAAGCAAAATGCAGCATGTTTCCATGGCTTGATAGACTTTCTTTTCCTTTAATGTTTATATAAAACAATATATAGTCTTAGAGCAGGAATACTGGGGTGATTTAAAATGCATTTCTTTCTTGCCAAAACAGTGTCAGATCATCATCTAACCAGGCACCAGAAGTGCCCGAGAAACCTGCAGCTAAGAAAGGCAAGGGAAAAACTGGTGTCAACGTCTCAACCTCATTTAACCCCCTCGATCAGACCTGTATACACCCGGAGTCCTACCATGTAGCACAAAGGTACAGTGCACACAAACACACACGGACGCTTGAACAGCAGCCCACCCCACTGGCTAAAGCATGTTCAGGCTATGATGGAGTTGATTTTGACACCATCTCACATGGGGTTGGTTATAGTGGTGGAGGGCTCTGATTTGATTTACACAGACATGGGATACAAGAGAGGAGGCGTTTGCTGTGGTGTGTGTGTCCTTGTGTGAGAGATGATTGTTAGCGCTGCGGATGCTGATATCAGAAGCACATTGAGCATCTGTGTGTGTGTAACAGATGGACACACAAAACGGAGGGAGAGAGAGGGGGCCCTCTCTCATCCAGCTGTAGTCACTCAACTGTGTTTAGTCTACATAAGTTCTGACACTAGTGGTTTTAAGCATTGCTCTCCTCTTGTTGATGGTGTCTGTACATATATGTGGGGAGATGTATCTCTGTGCACACACGTGCAGATAGATTGATGTTGCGTGTATGAAACTTCCTACTTCAGTGTCTGTGTGTTCAATACAGACTGCACTAGAGAGTAGTTCATCAAAGAAGTATTGGGGATCAGAGGTCTTAAAATATAAGAGCACACATTACTCTTCTGTTAATACCCTCTGCACTCCTTTTTGAGCTGCACGCGTTTAGTTACATTTATTTGTTTTTCTCTTTTATTTTTATTTATTTATTTGGCAGACACGTTTCTCGTCCATACTTTCAGCTCTCTCACTGCCCCTCCCTGTCACTTTCTCAATGGTGCCTCACATTAAAACTTCTTTTAACCAGAATTACCAACCGTTTAAAGATATCTTTAGCATTTTTCCCATAGAATTTAACTCCACAATTGAAATTTCTCACTGGACATCTAATCGTTCTCTGCTTTTCTATTTCTCTTGCTGTTCAGAATTCTTAATCCTGTGTTGGCAAATGCATTATCCGGTGTTATGGCTGTATTATAATCCAAGTCTGGGAATGTACTCCATTCAGTATGGGTTCTGAAAGTATCCCAAAGTGTGTTGTGGTTTCCAGCACATCAGCTGTCTCTGTAAAGATTTTCAGTACATGAAAAGCCATGTCAGTTCTTGCTCTTTTATTTTGACAAACCAGAAAATAAGTAACCTTCCACTAAACTTAAAATCACAGGGTATGACAGTGATCTGGAAATAGACCATACTACTTGACGAGTGTATCACTCATTGGGCTAGTTTGGATGTCTTTTTACGTAAACCTTTAGATTATAGCTGTAAAAGTCTTGGTGAGTTATATTCATAATCAAAGAGTTACTTGGAAAATCACTAATTTGTATACTGACTCAAAATCAGAACTCTAATAATCGCTACTAATCACTAATAATCTAATCAACTTGAATTGATTAGATTATTAGCTGTGAGAGCATCACTGAGATACCCCAAAGATTTTCTCTCCTCCTCACCTACAAATGGTGAAAACAAGGTTTAGAGGGAGAATTGTAAAGGAATGCTTGTGTGTGTTAGTGTATGTGTGTGTTTGTGTGTGTCTTTATGCTGTATAAGGAATATCATGTTCATCGCATTAGTGGAACTGGATCCTCCATTACTGCTCACAGCCTACACATCCACCCTTTTTTGTAACCATATACACACACGCGCACAAAACCAGAAACACAAGAGCACACACATGATTTTTCCACCTTTAAAAAAATAAAAAATAAATCAGTGAAGCCTAATTCTGTGAGTGCATTATGTGAAATATTTAATTGTAATTTGGTTTGAGACAGCGAGCTTCCACTGTGTGATGAATATTGTTCTCATAAGTAACAGTCAGGGCCTAATATTTCTATAACTGAAGACAGAGTGGGTCCTTGATTGTATGCCTGGACAAAATCTGTATTAGAGCCCACCCAACGCTACATTCACACACACATACCAAAATACATGCACAGTGTTGGTAGCAATTATATAAGTATGAACCCAACGGTGTTGGAGGCCTGTGGACTCCCGGTACCCCTTAAATACTAACATACACCACTGAAAAATAAAATGTGAAACACACACCTACAAGTAGGGCCCTCCACCCACTTAATCTATTCTAAGATATCTCTCCTGTGCTCTTCTATTTGCTTTTATTTAGGTTTTAAGATTTTAGTATTCCTGCTACTCAACCAGTGTGCTCATACATTTAGTTTGGATTTTGAACTTCTACCACAGTGTATATGAATTAAGGAGCAGGAAAAAAAACTTATATGAACGTATATTAACTGCATGACTTAAATGACTCTATAATATATATAAAGAGTTAAAATATCAGAAATTGTACTTAATGATATAATTAAACTTGGTTGCATTGTGCAAAGAAAAGCTTTACAAATGATCCTGCTTGCTTTCTGTAAGAAATTATATGTCAGCCGCCTTTTCCTGGCTTTAGTCCAACTGGGGGTCTAGATGATATGTGTCTAAGCAATCAAGACACAACTATTTCTTTTCCTGTTAAAAGATATGTGGTTGGAAAGTTAAGAAGATTAAAGAGGCACAGGAGAGAAGACCTTATTGTTATACAGATATCCAGTTTGGTCCGAAGGTGTTGTTTCCTTACCACTAAGTCATGTCTGGCACATACTTAGCTACTATTTTGTACCGATCAAGCTTACTGGTGTTGAGAGATCGAGTCCGCTTGTTTCCCTCTTTTGGGCGTTAGACAGGGACTTTGATGGCAGGGGCCTCTCGACGCACAGCTGTCACAAACATAGTTTGTACACAAGCTGTTTTATGTTACATCGGTACTCTCCCTCCTATTGCCAAATGAACATTTCTGAACAACACAGTGTATGAATCAGGTTGGTGTGTGTGTTCTGGTGTGTTTCCACCTGTTCTGTCCATCATGTCGTGGACAGCTGCTGAGTCTGTTTGGCGTCAGCCTGCCAGTGAGCGACATCTATCACGGATGTTACCCAGCTGGTCCACACATGAACACATGCATAGAAACAAATGCAGTCACATCTATCACCAAATATGCCAAGTGCCTGTTGTAAATAATATTTACAGTATGTATAATACACACACACACACACACACACACACACACACACACACACACATCACTTTTTTTTCCATAAACCCTGCTCGCTACTTTGGCTCTAATGCCAATTTGTTACTGTTTCTGTTTAGAGTACAGAGAGCAACTAATTAGTTTGGATTTATATCTCCGGCTCAGTGAATTTGAAATGGTGCGACTTGACTGTCTAGACATTATGTGGTGGGACATCGTGCTGGAATCAAGTGATAAAAGTGTGGCTGACAGACACGAAGTCCAGCCTTAGCACAGTGGAGGCAGTTTCATTAAACAAGGTGTCAGAGCGTTTACAGCCCAATGAGGATTTACCTGATTTACCAGGGGTAAATTAAATATGTGTTTTTGCATCCAACACAGAAAACTCCACCTTGACAACTCACAACTTTTTGCGTATTACTCACACACCTCTGCCGCTCTCCCTATTTTTCCCCAGTGCCTGCTCACTTTCCCGTATAAGCTTAATATGTTTTTTTTCCCCTCCATTTTTCCAGCATCTTTTTTTTTCTCTGTTTTTACCTTTACTGTTTGTCATCTACTCTTAGACCCCAGTCATGCAAGCCTAGAGATGGGTCAGTGACCCCTCCTGGCAAATTTCTGTTGCTAATGGAAGGGTGTTTATTCCCTTGACTGGTTGGCAAGTGGTTGCTGGACTTCGCTGGTAGTCACAAGGTGAAACTGGTTGAAAAGAGTTACTTGGTGCAGAACCAAAAACCTCCTTGCAAGTTCTTTGGTGGTTGTTTGTAGTTTGCACAGTCAATGCCGTGTCTGCAAAAACTACTCCCCTACTGGTAGCGACACTTTGCAATTAGCAATACAAACTGGAGATGGAGCATCATGTGAGCGATTGTGGTGAAACGTTTTCCAAATTTTTTTTGTGCTAGTTTATGGAATACATTGCTAGAAATATAGATAAATTATCCCAACATTTTCCCTTTTCAGTATAACGGTAGAACACTAAACTCTAGTAAATAATAATGATATTTGAATTTCTAAATCCCTAAAAATGAGTATCTATTATTGGTAAGGCTCTATGAAGTCAAGTAGGTTTGTGGTTTTATTTCTAAGCTCAAATTTCTGCACGTCTCTCCTGTCCAGATTTCTGTCTCTTGTGGGTGGGAGTGTGGACCAAATTGGGAGTACAACCCTGAAACACTGTGTGGAGAACAAAGTTAAGACAAGCAGTGTAGAGGAGCTGGCCCGCACCCTGGACACCACACCCGAGACCCTCAAACTCATTATAGACGGCCTGACGCAGCCCCCCGGGTTTGACATACGACAAAGTAAGACTCCGGCCACTCACTGATATACTGATATCAATTCAATCAGAAGAACAATACAAAGGACAATGTTGAAAATGCTGAAGGAAAAACATGTTAATGCATGTAAACATTTTTTAAAAAAAATTGGTTTTAATAGGAAAATGAGATGTTGACATTAATATGTTTACATAAATGTTACTTTGACTTTGTTATTTAAAAGGTATTTAAATAGAAGAAAGCCAATGAAACATATGTATACCCTTGATCATGCATGTTTTTTATTTCCTTATATCTCAAAACTATCAGTATTTTGAATCGTATAAAAATGTTGTAGACTGCACGTATCTGCAGCCTATCAGTCACAGTAACTTCCCTTGGCCTCTCATCTTTCCTTCATGATGTCCTTTATAGGTCCCCACTGACTGATAGAAAATCAAACTTGTATTCATCCAGCTCTTTGAGAATCTTGCTAGTTATGACACACACTGACTTTTCTTGCCTTTACTATAATAGGCATGTCTTGGCAGTGTAACTTGATAGGATCTGACAGTGCTGTGGCTTCCTCCCTGTAGCCCCACAATACAAGCAGTGTGTTTCTGACAGGGTGTGATGGGTCCAACAGACTGTGTTGTTGGGCAGCGTCTCTTTGCAGAGACACACATACAAAATGCACAAAGAACTCTGTTTTTCTCCTTAATCTGAAACACTTCAGTTCAGGCACATACAAACATACCACTAAAACCCCATCCATAGTTACAAACTGTTGCTGTAGCTCAAATTTGTTTTCTCAAGGAAAAAAATAGGACACATCTCTTGCTCTTCTGTTTTTGATTAAGCAGCCTATTTATTGATAATGAGGAAATATAAGTCAGCATCAACTCTCAAATCCTGATTAAAAATGGCACAGAGCACTTTAATATTTGTGCAACATATTTTTCTTTGACGGTCTTCCCCAAAACAGGGAAAAAAAGATGTAAGTACAAAAGAGTAATTATTTTCAGACTGGCTAGTTAAATACTATTTTATGTGAAGAGGAAAGAAGTCAAGTCTACCCACTTATTGCTGGCTAACTTGTCTTAAAATTGAGGAACGCGGCTTCAAAGTTCATTCTCAGGTTAGCCTTATTCGGTTGCAGTACACTATGCTTGGCCTCATAGCCAGTGCTCAGCTGAATAAACAGATGGGCTAAGACTACTGCATGAAATCAGTGCTGTTGGGAGGATAATTGGACGGGACTATTTCCTGGAGCACAGTCCTTTGTGTTAGTGTTACAGACAGGAAACAGGTCTTATGAGCAGGCAAAGTGGAAAGTGGGGTTTAATACACTGCTGATAAACGTATGTAGATACAAGTATTGAGTGACTGCTCGAAATGTTATGTTTTTCATGTCTGCCTCATCAACAATTTTTTTCTGCATTCCCTTATCCCACTTTTTACTCCCAAACACTTCGACTGTCTGCCACTTGTGTATTATTTTGTCATTGATATCGCTCCACACCTTGCGTCTAGCTATCTTTTTGTCATTCCCAGATTTTGGACAAGCGGACTTTAAGCGGGGCGTTGTGTCCATGAGTGATCTGCGGGTGGGTGCTGTGCTGACAGGCCGTGTGGACAACACCGCTCTGTTCGGGGCTTTTGTAGATATTGGCGTTGGCCGTGCAGGCCTCATCCACAAGAGCAACATCACCCTGGACAAGCTGCCTGTCAGCCAGCGTCGTCGCAGCCTGGCTCTAGGACCTGGGGAGCGAGTGGAGGTCCGGGTCCTGAATGTTGACCTTCAGAGGGGACGGATTGGGCTGGACCTGATCAGGGTCTTGCAATAGAGTCACTTAATACCTATGATTGTCACTAGAAGTGTGACAGAAAATTACAGGTTTTAAACTGCTAAGGCCTGAGATACACAGACCTTGGTCAGTGACCCCCCTGGCAGTCTCTGATTCTTAGGGTAAAATGTCTGTTTTGTGACCCACTGACAAGTAATTCCTGAAGGCTGGTGGCAGTGACTATTTGAGTTGTTGTAAAACTTGCTGTGCCTCTCCACTGCAACCAACACTTGAATTGAATTGATTTCCTCAGGCAACAACTTAACAACCAGTCAGGGAATACACATTTTACCCCCCATGACCAGTGCTCACCAGATGGTTGCCGACCACTCTCGAATCCTGTGTGACTAGTGCCTAACTTGGCTAGTTTTAAAATGATCAATTTCAGTGAACAGCTGTTACAAGTTTAGAAATAAAAGCAAAAATTTCAAGTCATGTTTAACAGTTAGGACTCTTCATTTGGGACTTGTTCTCAGTCTGTTTGTCATTTAGAGGGGGTGCTTTGCTCGGGACAGAGCACTACACCTGTTTGCTGAACTAAAGGCAGAAATATGTTTTCTGATCTTGAAATGAAGACTCTGATTGGATAGCTTAGTGAGATGATATTACAATTATTTGCACTTTAGTTGTTTGTAATGCTGAATACGACATACTTGAGCGACTATTGCTACTGTTTGTAATACTTGGTATTCTCATTATTTTCTTGGATTATTACTTGAATAAAAGAAAAATCAGTTCTTCACTATGTTCTTTGTCTTCTGATTTTAGCAGTTGTTATTGACTTTTGGATACCTTAAAGAAAACCATTTGAACAAACAGACTGAAATTCTGCTTAGTGCTGTTTCATCTGCAGTTGATGGTTTGAAGTTAAAATATTATACATATCTATCTATCTATCTATCTATCTATCTATCTATCTATCTATCTATCTATCTGTCTGTATATCTATACACGTATGTATAGATATATATATATATATATATATATATATATATATATATATGTATATGTATATGTATATATATATGTATATGTATACGTATGTATATGTTATATCTAAATAATAAATATTGTGTTCCTGATGAAAAAGAACAATTTCAGCAAATTGTGTTATATGATATGCTTCACTTTTTTGAGGAGATGAGGAGACGCACGAGTAAAGGTGGGGGATGAGTGTGAAGCACGCTGGCATGAGGCATGGAGAAACTGAAGGTGTAAGAAATCAAGGACCTTATGTATCAAGAGATGAAAAAAACAAGTAAAAGAAGCAAGTTTTTCTTCCATGTGCACCGGAAAACATGAAAAGACAGAATGAAGGAGGGTTTGTTGAAGCAGAGGCAGCGATAGCAGGAGGAGGTGGGAGTGTTTCTGTATTCCAGACTGCGGTAAAGCCTGAAGGCTTTTTAGGCTTGGTCCCAGACACAATTATCCAAACACACACTAATCAGCTGCTTCAAAATTAATCCCAGACTCCCTATCCACATTATCTAATTTGTTTGTTTTTATGAAACTAGAATAAATAAAAAATTTAAAAATACATGGAAATATGGTTCTGAGAAAGCCTGAGGTCCCCTGTGCTAAACCTTACACTGGATGCAGAATACCGAATCACTCTTAGCACTGCTGCTTCACTATTTCCCCTTGGGGGAACAAATAAAATATATTCTATACGCACAAATACAAAGAGATGTTAGATCAAGATTAATCAGTAGTGGCAGTTTGCTTGGTGATGATATACGAAAACTGCACACAAATACAGACTAGGCTCTTTTACTGTACTTCGCTCTACTTTTAAGGAATTTTTTGTTCCAGTCAAGGTGCCTCTTTACATTTGATGTTAACTCCTCTTGTCAGTTATTTGCTTTTCTTTGTTTTGATCTCATATCTTGTAGCTTGTTTTAATGTTGCTGTGTTTTTGTCTTGGGGAACGCAACTATTTGTGAAAGTAAACACAGCTTCCCTCAGCACCATTCCTGCCTTTCCTGCCGTTAATTTTCCTCCCTGTACTAAACGTGAGCACACAGATGGGACAGTCAATCTGGCAGCCAGCTACTCCCTCACCTTGGAGTTTTTGCCAAACACTGACCAGTAATGAATCTGCGATAAGAAGCAGAGTATCTGCAGGAGCGGTTGTGTAGTTCTCTGTTATCCACTGCTGCACTGGTTCTCGACTGTTGCGTTGTGGAGTGAGCTCAGGTGTACCTTGAGGTTTTGGTGAAATGTGAAGAAAATTGATTGTAAGAAAGCTGCTGAACAAGTGTCACACTTTCACTCATAAAGCATGATGGCTATTTGTGGTTTCATAAGTCAAATTAACAAAGAGAAACAGCCCATTTCAGCATATTTTGTTGCACAGGTGGATATGAAATGAACTTTTGTTTTATTTATCGAAAGCGTAGAGAGAATAGTTCTCACAGCTAGTAAATACATCCTGCTAAGCAAACACTGAGTAGAAAATATGTCTTTCTCTGCTGATCTCAGATTTCTCAGACCACCTGATAGACATTTAATCACTGTTTGCAACCAATAACCAATAATAGTTGTAAAAAGTGCCATAGGTTTGGTGTTACTTGCAATTGTATCAAGCTTTGCTTAACACCTCTCCATTTTTGTGGGACTATGCAAATACTGGAGTAGATAAAACAGAACTTTCTGGGGCATTTGGTGCTGGTAGACTTTATTAAACACGTCTGTATCCGCTGAAGGTCAAATCATTAAACCCTCTTAAATGACATTACCTGGCAGTTGAGCATGTGGAGGATTATATATACTTTTTATTGTTAACTCCTGGTTGTAGTTTTAAGAAAGACCAAATGAGTTGGTAAGAGTGCAAGAGTTTTGTAACTGACAGACGTTTTTACCCATTGAAGCCCATACAGTGAACACATCGTGTGAAAAACCACAGCACATGTGAAAGGAGTTTGTGAAAAGCAGGAATTACATTTTCCTGTCTCATTTGTTAAAGCTCAACACAAACGTCAGGCAGATTAAAAAGCAAAACTCTCTCTTATATCCCTGTTTTCCAACCTTAGGTGACACAGTGAAAAATTCCAGATAGACGTGGGGGTGAGAAAGACTTTGGCTCTTGGCATTACTTGTGAAAAACAGAAGTAAAGTATAGACAGAGGAGAGATGGATGAATGGAAGTAGGAGAGAGAGGGATGGAATGAGACAGGAAATGAAAGGCTTTCTCCGGTTTCACTCCCTGTGACCTCATCAGTGTGATCATGGGTTTTATGAGCTTTCCCTCTCGACGCCCACACACCACCTCACACGTGCCAGGACACACACACTCAGTCACACACACTTCAGGCCCTATATTTCATTCCCTGGCTCAAAGACAAACACACGGTACATGTGTTTTTGTCTCTTTGTCTGTTCATTTTCTCACACTCTCTTTGTCAAGGTTTCACATAGTTAATCACACACCAAGATGTTCAAAAAGCTGAGATTCACTTAGAGGCTCTGATATACAAATACTGACAGTGAAGGAAAATGTCTGAAAGTATGAGGCACTTTAAATTAAATAAAACATTAACATAGGCCTCGGCATTAGCTGTGCACACTCTGTGGGCATCACTGAGATGTGGATTTGGCTTTTTGCATTTCATGTCACCAACGGAGCTTAAGCTGGCTTATCCACTAAGTCGAAAGATAAGTGGCAGTGAATGTGTAACCACCTGATTATTAGCCAACAGTAAGTGAAATTAACTTCTGAATAATCTCTAAAGCACTTTTATGCTTCCTCCTTTACCCTCTTCTTTTTTCTTGGGGTCACGTCTCGTGCTGATATTCATTTCCCAACCCTGCGCTCTTTAAACAACAGCTATGTCACTTAGATTTCCTAGTCTCCAACACCCTTACCACTTATCTCAATAAAGTGGGTAATGACTTAAGACTGTGTGTTTATTTTAATCAGTATTAAATCTTCTTGGAGTCGAAACGTAGCGGAAGGTTACCAGCAGACGGGGTACTGCATGCCAAAAGAAAAGTCCTGTTAGCACTGATTCCAGCCTAGATAAATATTTTCATAGGTGCCAGGTGTTCACTTGACATTATCCACATATATGTGGAATATAGTAAATTATATTTTGATTGCCTTTCTTTTGTTTTTGCGTGACCACAGTACATAATTAGCACCTTTAAAGTAGACAACTAGAGCATAGCAAAAAAAAATAATAGCGAGAATAAGAAGAGGGGCAGGTGGGAAGGGGAATTTTACATTACACGTTTCTTAAGTTTTATGAATACAGAATAATTTACAGAAGCTTAACACTGAAGGGAATAAAACTGAAGGTTGCAAACTTCAGAGATGTTAACGTAAGCCATCAGCTGACTTAGGGGTACACTACAAAGGAAGTTCAACAAAGTTTGTCTTGCTTCGTGTTAGTTAACTTGACAAAACGTAAAATCCCAGTCAGTGATAATATCATATCACAGCGGTTCTTTTTTCAACCCAGTCTTTGTCCTTCACACTTACATAAAAGGGAACCATTTAATTTTTCTTCCAAAGAAAATAAATTCAGTCAGCGCCACCTAGTCGAACTCTAGACATCAGCAGAGGAACAGATGATGATTTCTAAGATGATGAAAAAAAATATATAACAAAATGAAACACTGGTGCTAAATATGCGACCAGGTTTGGCGCTTATTATTATTATTATTATTATTATTATTATTATTATTATTATCATCATAGATCCAGCTGGAAATGACCTTAAAGCCATTCTCTAGGCTTTTTTCTGGCTCCAGTTCAAACCTCAGTTCAAATGCTTTAGATTGGTTGCATGAATCATATCTAATAAACTGGCACCGGCAAACATACACGTTTAAAATGGTTATATAATACTAGGGATTTGAACTGCTTTTTATTCTTTCTTTTTTTAAACATAAAAATACAGGTGTAACAGCTTCTGAAGCTGTTTAAACAACACTGAAACAGTTCTTTTCTTGTTGGATAGAAATGGGCACATTCCACATAAAGAAGTCCCAGTTAACATTTTTAGCATTTCAGGCATAAATCTAATTGAGTTAATATGTTTATGTGTTTATGGATGTATATGGATGTACATGCTGAACTCTCACCACACACAAACATACACTTTGGTGAATAGTTAGGCAAACACAGATACAGCTCCATATACATGGCTTCCTCCAGAGTAGCACAGTAAGGGATAACAAGGCCTCTTCCTGTTCCCGGGTCATGACCATGGTTAGTGCTTAAAGTGATTGACAGCTGAATGTTTGGGTTAGGCTGCCATCTCTGGGGATTTACTAAAGGCAAAACCTCAAGTGTGGGACACAGGCAAGACATCACTCATATAGAGACCTATGGTGTCAAAGCATGTGCATTCACACAAACACATACAGACAGACTGTCTAGGCAATCCCTCCTCCACATATGACGCACAAACACATCAAACACATATACTGAGAGTGTATGAGTATATCTCACTGACATATCTTATGTTCATCCCACTGGGAACTCAGTCTGAGACCACTGGGAGGAAGGAAGTGGGAACTTAGAGGGAATTCATTCACACTTAAGGTGCAGCATGTAGTGTTACTGGCAGCTCATGATGATTCTCCTTCTTTTTGTTTTTATTTTATCTGAAGTGAGGTGGATAAGTCATTGATTATTTTAATTAGCATCATGTACTGTTGTATCCACCAGTCTCTGTGATTATATGATTTTATACATTGGATTGCCTGCAGTCTCATCTAAAGTACAGCTTTTAAGAACAAAATAATGAGATCTAATGACACCATAGATTTTTGGGTTTTTTTCCTTTTGGGGGGGGTTAAATAGGAACTTTCATGTCCAAGAAAATTAATGGTAAACTAATGGCTACTGATGTCTCATTCTGTTCTGGGCTGTGGGCAACTTTCACTGGAAAATCTGGAAAATCAACAGTTAGTCACGGAAAAAAATAATGTAGATTTTCTACTGGGGCTTTTAATAGTTTGTGAAATTTCACAAAGGTGTTATGGGACTTTAATTTATGGAAATCGATCTGTAACACTAAAATTAATCCTTGAAACTGTCTTAAACAAAGAAAGAAAAAAACAAAAAAGAACAAAAGCAATGTGGTTGTGTCGTAATCATTATCACTTCCGACCACGCTCTGCTACAGCGCAGCTGCTACTGTATTAAGAACCATCTCCTGTCCTGTGTGAGCCCCTTAAGGCACACACAGGGTTTGCTAGATTTGGCAGTTGTTTGTTTAGCTGTGTGTTACAGCAAGCCATTAATACTGAGACCTAATAGTGCTGTCAGTAGCATTAACACACATGGGAGCAATTTCCTTGACACAGATTACACAAGGACATAGGCTCCCAAACTAGTGCTTCCTGGACATGGATTTAACCTGGAGTTATAATCTTAGGGGTGTGGTGTTTATCCATGTTTCAAAGAACATAGATAAACCTTGCAAAATATTTTAAATTAATTTCTAAAAATTAATTATTTTGCAAATTCACTGAAAGGAGATTTTCACTCTCTCTGTCGTAAATTCTGTAGTTTTATTAAAATCATGTTCCAGTTACATTTGATTCTGCAGAAAATCAGCTGCAGCTTACAACTGCAAAAAAGGAAGTAAATAATCACAATAAGCATATTGCAATCAAAGATGACAGTGCTGTCCATATTTCTTTCCATACCAAAGAAACTGAAAGTGGACTTTACTTATTTCGCAACTTTCTGCTAAATTTGGGCACTGAAAGTGGAAAGTCTCAATACTGTCCCTATACCAAAGCACTTTTATGTAATATTCACACGTACACTTACACTCTGTTGGATGCATCAAGGGCAACTCGGGGTTCTGTATCTTGCCCAAGGACACATATAGACAGGAGGAGCTGGGCATCAATCCACCGTCCTTCTGATTGGTAGGTAACCTGCTCTAGCACCTGAGCCCACAAAGTGAGATCATGAAGAATGAAAGAAACCAAGTCCTTTCACAGATGTAGTTGTGCAGCAAAATATCTTTGCAAGCTCAGTAAGTTACAGGTAGCCTAGCAATTAATCTTCTCTTCATTTTATATTTTGGCACAGTTCTGGATTAAAGGGTCACTCTGCTGTAGCCATGTGTAACTCAGACAGTTTTTCTTTTAGTATGATTATTTTTTGGTTTGATTATTTCATCATTGATTTCGCCTTTTATCCTCATCTGCACAGGACTGTGAAATGAGCCCCTTTCGAGAAGTTTACTGCTTAACAGCTGCAGAATCATCCCCTCTGCATTGTTGCACAGTGCAAAGCGCTCTTATTTGTGAGGCTTAAAGTACACCAACAGGAGATGTATTGATTTGTATCTGGTGAACAATGGCTGTGCTCACAGCAGCTAGACTTTGAAGCGCATTCTCTGAACCCCTCAGAAATGTGTAGAAAAAAGGAATTCAAAACAGTGGGTGGCACTTTTTAAACTCCAAAAAAGCTAATTTTTCACAGATGTGCTGTAAAAGGTAAATAATGGGTTCTTACAGTGCATGTATTGTTGCAGCCTGTAGTCGTGTCTCATATACCGTATATGAGACCTTATTTGCATCCATATTTGAGGATAAGCAGATATAGTTTTAGTCATTAGCCAGTGACACAATTTCAGCTGTCCACTAATACAGATACATTCATAAATCCCAACAACTGAGTAATGAAATGAATTGTTTTTAATTTGATCTTCTGCTTTGCATTCCTTAAAAACCTTGACATTGTTTCAAAAGTTTTCATTTCAGTTAATTTACATATTCATGGTATATCAGCAACCCCCCCCCCCCCCCCCCCCATTTTGTCAGAAAGTGATCCGGCATCTTCTCAGACAGAAAGAAGGACTATCAGCAAAAGCGTGTTCCATGAAAAGTTTTTCTTTTTTTCCACTGTTTGCTTCTGAGGATATTTCCAGTTGTTTTAGTTTATTTTGCCCCATTTTGGTTCATGTGTAATGGTGGAACAACGCTGAACAATTTATTTTTTCTCAGGGGAAAAATTGCATTGTTGGATAAACTCAGAGAGAAGGCCTACAAAGATGGATTTTTAAAACAAGTTTTTTTGTCAAATAAAGAATGAAATGTATACCTTTTCAATCACCAAAGAAGAATGACAGAAGTTTTCATCTCAGATTGCTTTTGGCAAACAAAATCAGTTGCCTGTCATTTTATTGAAAAATTACTTGATTTCTAAAACATGATACGGTTGTAAACAAGGGAAACTTTTTCGGTCTAGCTGCTGCTTGTGATCGACTCAAAATCTATCGCCTCTACAAAAAAAAAACCCACTTCACATAGATATATAACATATGTCTATAGCTATAAAGAGAGAGATGTAGATATAAATTATATATCTACATCTATAGAGACATAGATATAAGCAGACCTAAACATTATTTAAGTTGAAGTAGAAACAATGTTTAGAAAGTTTTTTTTAATACAAGTGAGAATAGAAATGACTTTGTGAAAAAGGAAGCTTGCACAGAACTCTATGCAGTCGCATGAAAAACTAAGTACAGCCTGTGTTTGTGTAGATTGATAACTTGGTTTTCCCCATGACTTTACCAGTCACTCACATTTCTATGGAGGAATTTTGGCCCACTCCTCCTTACAACATCGCTTCAGTTTACTGACGTTTGCAGACAGTCGTTTATGCACAGCTCTCTTACGGTTATGCCACAGCATTTCAATAGGTTTGAGGTCTGGATTTTGGCTGGGCCATTGAAACACTTGCTCTTTTCTTGTTTTAGCCATTCTATTATAGATTTGCTGCTGTATTTGGCATCATTGTCTTGTTTCATGAACCAGTTTCAGCTAAGCTTTAACTTGGCTAGCCTCACACTTAACTCTAGAATACTCTGGTAATCAGAGGAGTTTATGGTCAACTCAACTGCGAGGTGCCCAAGTCCTGTGGCTGCAAAATGACTTATTGATCATCACCCCTCCACCAAAGTGTTTACCAAGTGGTATTAGGTATTTGTACTGATTGACTGATTAGTTTTCACCAAACATCATGCTGTGCGTTATGACAAAAATCTCCACTGGACTTTGTTCCAAAAATTGTGTCATTGTTATTTTGGAAACTTTTATAGAGATAGTCACACTTGCTTGTGAAATAAGAGCACCTGGCTGCCTCCTAATTCCTATGTAAGCAGTAACAGTGTGCCTATTTTCACAAGACTGCATGGAGTCCTGTAAAAACTTTCTTTTTTGCATAACGTATTAATAAAAAGCAAACTATTAGTAGATTAACTCCAGTTTAATTAAATGTTTTCACTTTGTTGTTGTTTGCTTGTTGTGGGATTAGACACAATTTGAAAAGAAAAAATGTTCTAGTGCCAACATAGCAGGGTACATAGCTGCAAGAGACACTTCCACACTAGCATCATCTTATTTGACTTTTGTATAAAAATGTTAACTCACTAACCAGCAATTACCAAGCTACTCTGGAGTGATCAGTAAAAATGAATGTACATTGTTTCTGTTGTTTTTGGTAGCTGCTGCTCATCATGTTAAAAAGGGAATGCAGACAAACAAAAAAGAAAAAAACCCCAAACAAATAAACCAGTGCCAGTTTAATGATATGAAAAATCCCCTTTGACTATGGATGTTAAAGTTTCCACTGGCTACTATAAAGTTATATAGATTTATGCTAAGAGATTTTTTCTTTCTTTCTTCTTCTTTTTTTTTTTTAAAGAAATTCCTTGTTGGTTGATTTTCAACAATATCACCTGTGTTTGATGTTTTCCATATTCAGCCAGTAACAACATGAATCGTGTCAGGACACAGTAGATTCGCAGACTGATTTTTCAGTTTTGCTCCAGTATAAGTCTTGCCATGGAAAAGTATCTCAATTCAGCTTTTTGTCTTTTGTTAATTTATTGTACCTTTTGGACAGATAAAAAAAAAAAGCTTCAGAATTTGGAAAGGAAAAGGAAATCTCGCCTCCCAACTCACTCACATGTGGATTCATTCCAGTGAAACATGAGAAGGTAATTAAACATAATGAAGATCTATGCAGAACCAAATAGCCTGTGAGGGCTAGAAAGAGAGAGACAGGAAGAGAGAGAACGAGAAAGAGCGGTGCAGGTTTAGAAATTGTCTTGTTATATAGTGTGTGTGTGTGTGTGTGTGTGTACATATCCTCACCTGCCTGTGGAAAAACCCAGTGGTTTGGTGTGGTTTCCTGGGAATACACTTCCTCTCTGTTCCATCTGTTCCACCACACATCACCCAATCAATCGCTAACCTGATACCCATGCTGTTCATCCTGCCAGCCAATTGGAGGAGCCATTGGTGGTCATGTGATACTCCAGAGACAGTTGGCAGCCCATTTGTAATGTACAGTTAACGGTATAATGGTATTTCTGCTCCACTGGAAACCACTAGAGTTTCTTTGTGTTTCATGTGTGTGTTTTGTGTGTGTGTGTGTGTCTAATGATAAGTCCACTTTTAGACTCTTCAGGATGGCTTTTATATTCTTTGACAGTTAACAGTATGTGTTGCAAATGTCTGTGTGTTTGCACACAGGCTATATCACGTTGCATTTCTGTCTGCATACTGACTATGCATCATAAGTCAGAGTTGCCTTTTTTACTGATTCTATAGTTGCAGTATACAGTATTACAGTATTTGACACAGGTTTACATATGTGCAAAATGCCTCAAAGGTTTACCTGCCAAAGATTCACGCAAATGAACGCCAACATCTTTGTTGATACTCTGAGACTGGCAACTACAAGATTTTTCTCTTTTTCCCTTAATGTCTTTTTTTAATCCCCCCATTTTTCTATTTAGTGTGCACGTGTGCACCTTGGTAGTTCTCTATTTATTTACATAAACAGTGCCTGAATTTCACATCTGAGTCTTTTTAATCAGAACTTGGGCAGTGTTGCGCTGCTGTAACTGACTGTTGTTTCACCCACCATTTCCAAAGCAAACAGGCTGTGATTACAGTTGAGGAGCGTGATCCGTTGTTAATGGTTTTCTAACGGCCTCGGTGACAGTTCTCAGGCTGCCACTGTGGACGGCTGTGATGTTCTTTAAAGAGCAGTGAAACTGGCGTTGAAGACAGCTTTGGAATATGTAACGTAATTAAGAGATATAATAAGATTTGTGAGGAAATGGAACTCTCCTCGCTTTCCTCCGCTTATTCTGAAGAGAGACAGCATGCAGGTACTTGTGCTATTTTTAACTGTAAGCAAACTTTAAGGTACTTTTTAAAAACTGTAGACAGAACAAGGCTTCAGATTCAAAACATATTCTTGACTAATAACACAACCTATTTTACTTCAAAGACAATCCTGAACATTAACGTCGCTTTGTTTGGCAAAACTGCTTTTCAGTCAAAAAAACAAAACAACATTACTACTCATAAATGTTTCCACATTTATGCATTTTTCAGTAAATATTTACATTTTCCCACCTTGACTTATTACCTCACTGTATTTGTAATATACAAATAAATGTCAAATGTTTTAAGAACTGAATAATTCTACTTCTTTTTATTTGTTTTGTCAAATTAACTTACTGTTAATTTGTCAAACTTCAAAAGCTTCAAATGTAAGTGTGGTCAAAACTCTGGTCAGCAAACACAGCTTTGCACTTGACTTGTCTAGCTGCGGTTTCAAAACTTTACAGATATTTTAGTAGCAAAAGGATATTGCCATTGTGCCTCAAACCAACCTTCTTCTGCCAGGTAAAAAAAAGACTTTCAGTGCAGGCACTTAAGCTCAGAGGCCACTGGCATGCACTGGGCACACTCAGTACATTTAATCTGAAAATGAATTAATTCTTCATAGATGTAAATTTTTTTTTAGGTGGCTATTCAAATGAGTATTTTAGTGTACATATGTGAGGACATGTGGGAAGGTTTTCTCACAGTGGTACTTATGACGGGTTAGAGAGATGGCTGAAGAGAATGGAGAATGAGAACCAGTTATAGTCATCATGCTATATCTGCTCAGCTTCTCTTTGAGTTGCGGTCAGTTCATCAAGAGCCAAGTGGGGATAAGGACAGAGTGTGTGTCCTTGTGCATGCATGCGTGGTAGTCTTTCTGGTGCTTCTGGTAATATGCTTCTTTCTATATGTGTCTGCATGTGTTTGTGTGGTATTGCTGACGGAGAACAGCTTAGAGGGGGCAATCCAGACATGTAAAAGCTGCCAGAATCCTCCACACACACATTTCAACAGGAGCCATCATTAATACTTTAGTCAGAGGCCATCCTGATGTGGGGCCAATTTAGACCCACCACTACACATAAATCTATCCCAGAAGTCTCTGCTTCTGTCTGGCCAGCTGGCAAGTAGCGTTGGAGGCACTGGAAAGAGGAGAGAAATCTATCCAATTACCTCTCCTCGTTTTCCTGCGAAGAGAAAGTTCCCAATTTTTCTCCTTGGTTTCATTTTTGCAGCTTTACAGCCTGGTTGCTCAGGGAGGCAGCCTTAGCCTGGAGAAGCGACTTGTGATCACTTCAGTGGACGGGGATGGAAAAATGTGGGCGGTAATGATGAGCAGTTCAGCTCGATTCAACATGCAGTATATCCACAGATAATGTGCCTTTTAGCAAGGCACCTAACCCCCCACCCAACTTCTCCCTAGGGAAAGCAGTTGGCTGTATAGTGCCTATGAAGCATGTGTTTACTGCTTATAGTGTGTGCGCTTATTTGTTCTTCTAGCAGCAAAGCCTCCAACTAAGCGATCGTATCAGTCGTTTGTTTCTTCTGAGTTAAACGAACCGTGTAAGCGTTTCTGAAATTACCCACAATAATGTTTCACAAACTATAAAGACAGAACACGCCTGTGTTCGGACGCAGAAAAGATTGAAGAGATAAAGACAAGCCCTAACCAGGAGAATGGCGTTTGACTCTTGTCATGGTTTGGGTTAAAACACACCCTTTTATAATGTTAAACACATGTGAGCGAACTCATTTCCCAAGGTGCCAAGCTCACCGTATCTCGAGGTGACAGCACCACCGCACACGCACAGGAAAACTGCATGTGTGACGATAGCAAATATGGATACATGAGAACCAAGAAGCCTGTAAATGCCGATGAATGTCTCCAACTGGTTAAGAAGAAAACTGTGTAATCAACTCACTTCTTTTGCCACATTCTCCTATCGCATTATTTGACTTCACCACATTGTAGATTTATCAACTGGTTCATACTACAAGTATAATTTGTAACATAATTGCAATGTCATTGAATTGGAGGGGGGTACAGGAAAACTCAGCTTCCACCAGTGCCTTTCTAGGTTTGTTTTGATTGGTTGAAATATAGAGTTCAGGACATAAGCAGTCTTACATATACTGTATATGCTGTAGGTACAGCGGAATAGATTTAACAAAATAAACATACGTTTGGTGTAAAAGAGTTCAGAACAAGTTGAAATGTGTTCCCAGTCAGTGGCTCTTTATCATGATTGTAGAGTGTACGACAAAACTGAAGCAAATGTTACTGTGTTGCATGCGTTTGCATTGCAGCACTTGGCGAATAACATCTTGGCAAAACTCAATTAAAAATTTTTTTTAAATAATTACAAGTACAAAGCCAAGTTTTTGACTGTTATAGATTTAAGTGATGTAGTAGACCAGAGGAATTTGAGGTTGAGCACTTTACATTGTTTTATTGCTGATCAGCTGATGGTAGTTTACATAGTACTGTAACAGAATAAGAAAGCAAAGAGGGCAAAAAAGTTATTTTAAGTAATTTTCATGGCACATATGAGTGTTGAGGGTTATAGGTTATGCACAGGACTACAGTCTTGTTGATGCCTGGGCACATATATCCGCAGGTGCAACAGGAGAAAATATGATAATGTTGTTTTATGACCAAATCGCCTCTGCAAAGACAAACTACGAAAGAGAATAGAGAAATAATTGCATTAATCTGTCAATCTGCAAATGTCATTCACCACCTGCCTTGCACGTGTTTATGCATTCATGTCCATATACATGTACTGTGTATTCATGTATGCATGTATTGTATGTTTCATTCTGTATTTTCAGCCCTGGCTTTTTGCCATCTTGTTGTAGATTCAGGAACCCTGTATCCTGGAATGAGGCAATGTGTTTGTCTTCCTTAGAAGTTTGCCAGGGCATGGCTGTATCAAACACAAACACACACATGCACACGCAGTTGTTGAGACTGTAATTCTCTAACTAATTATGTTGGTAGTGGAGTAAATGTGAGCTCAAACTTGGCTTGTGTGACTTGTGATGGATAGTCTGCTCTGAATTCTGGAGTAGAGTTCATAATATTTACCCGGATACCGCAGGAAATGAATGGCTTGAAGCTGGCCGTTTCAATTTACACATTTTTCAGACCTCATTTTTTGGCACTTTCATATAAATGGCTGAGAACATTATGCCTGTCTCCCTTTGTTTTATTTTCTCATTGCTCATACTATGTGACTCTGGGGCCTCCACTTTATATGCTTTTACCAGAGTACAGTAACTAAGTGATTGACTTCCACACATTCAACACTCACTCCATCTACTGTACAAAAGCGTTTGCATTTATTGTATTCAATACAGCAAACACTATCTCTCTGTCAAATATATGCAGATATGCAGCTAGCTGGACTGATCTAAATTCCCACATTAAGGTATTTCATTGAAGAACTCAAAGGGTTACGTCATAGTTTTACAAAATTAATAGTTTTGACAATCTCCTTTTTCACTTAAAGTTTAACTCTTCCAAAAGCCATACCACTCATTTGCTGCGGTGAAAATAGTGTATTTCTATTGAAACTGAAACATCACTTTTCCAAGAAATCCCTACATTTTCATAATCACAAGGAAAGACCCATGTTGGGTTGAGCCACAAAGATGATGAAGTTGTATGATCTGAACAAGGTTGTGAAGCCCAGTCCAGTTAGGTTTGGTCAATGTTAGAATTTTTACAGCAAGTAATTATAATTTATTCCCTTAAATTTCTCTTCATTCATGTGTCATTATTTCCCAAGCTGAGGTTAGCATCTGTTTGGTGTCACATTTTGCATCTTTCTTATAGCTGCAATTACTGACTTCTGTTCTCCTCATCCTCGTCTTCCTCCGCTGTCTCTGAGTGAAATCTGGAAATTTTCTACATATTATTTGTATCACCCTAGTCAAACACGATATTGACTAGTGACTGTGTGCATTTTAACCATAGACTATATGAAAATGGGTGAAGCTACCATAAATTTACCAACTGGTTTGCAGAGTCCTATATTTGAAGCTTTAAAAATAGATGTAAAAAGTGCACGAAGTTTTGGACTATCAAACAGAGGAACACTCAGTAAATTTAGTCTTGAATCTAGCAATTAAGGCCATCAACCCATCAGAAAAGTGTTTTTACAAGGTCACAATTTCAGTGAGCCTTTAGAAATAACCTTCTTTTGCAATCACAGGAGCACAGATGGTAAAGAAAACATGTAGCTTTTTTTGGGTTGGAAAAATTAAGACTGTGCCGAAGTACCTTAAACCTGTCATCTAAGAGCTATAGAAGTCCATGGAAAAATATCTTGCTAACTTGACCTCTGTATGTACTTTCTTGCTGGGTTTATTGGCTAAATCATTTGCCTGGGTTCCTGCATTTTAAAAATAAATCTCGGTGATAGCATGTTTTTATGGAAGCCCGTTTCCGCCACTAAAAAAAAAAAAAGTATCCATAACTCGAAATTTCGACTTATTAACTCAAAATTTTGACTTATTAACTCAAAATTTGGAGAAACATAACTTAAATTTTCGAGTTACTTTTCTAAAAATCTTGAGTTAATAACTCAAAATTTCGAGTTAGCTCTGCCAATCAGTAATCTACATGAATAAGGTCACTTTCTTGTACCTGGAAGCATATGGCGCAGAGTAACGCGCACTCAAAACCGGATCACAACAAACTGGAGCTTTCGCAAGTACATTTGCTAATAGTAACGCCATGTGATTCAGCTAATAACACAAGGATTTCATCATTTTTGAAGCCACGCTGAAAATACTCAGCAATCTGTCCATTCATGACTGGATGTAATACTGGTAGCTTAGCTGTAACATTTGTACCTGAGGGCTTCAGCTTCCGGGTAACAAGGAAATGACATCATTCACGTAGATTACTGATTGGCAGCGCTAACTCGAAATTTCGAGTGATTTTTCTCAAAATTTTGAGTTAATAAGTCGAAATTTTGAGTTAATAAGTCGAAATTTCAAGAAAATAACTCGACATTTCGAGAAAATAATTCGAAATGTCAAGTTCTGGATCCTTTTTTTTTCTTCAGTGGCGGAAACGGGCTTCCATATGTTTTAAAATGGATGCATGCTCACTGGCTAATTATTTGTCAGTCACAGTAGCCAATGAATGTGCTGTTTCACTGATAAATCTACCCCTCATTGCCAGAACTCCTTTTTTTCATTCAAGATGGTGAAAGTGAGAGTGGAAATCTTTAGGCTACAAAACTGGACTTTAAAAACCAGAGCTGATGCCCACAGGATTCACCCCCTGCTGGCCACTACTAGAAGTTCAGTCTAAAGATCTCACAGGCTTAGGCTTAACTACGTTTGTATTTGATATACTGTCTATGATTCTTATCACTGTGATTGATCTGTTTAGGAATTTCAGCCAGGCGTCTGCATGACCATGTTTTGATTCAGTGTGCACATACATGAGGGGATATACAGAACAGGGTCCATCATCCATGTCTTTGTGTGTGTGAATGAAACAGAGGCAGTGGGTGACGCGCATGCAGCTCACCCGGCACTACATGTGGTGTGGCTCTCCAAGAAATTGAATTAACAGTTGACGTGGTTGTCTGGTTGTGTATAGCTGCAGCAGAATATGTGAACCAGTGAGTTGGTTATGGAGACAAGTTCCTCTTTAGTTTTTTCTTTGATGTTACAGGATGAACATGCTGTGTAGGAAATATGAATCATGCAATTAAGCTTTAATTGAACTTCGCTTGGTCACGTTTTAATCTTATTACAAGTAAGATAACTGGGTTAATGTGTCTACGTGTCAGGAACGCTAATTTCAGTAGTAACTTATAGTGATTTTGATCAAATTATCAGAATGAATATAAATGGATTTACCGACAGGTGCGAAAGTACTAGTGGCGGCGTGGCAATGTACGAGTTGTGCTGAAGTCACCTGAGGCTGTGAGATTTTAAGCTGCCCCTCTCTGCTCTGCTTTTCACCTGGGAAAGGAAGCTTACCTGTAATTGAAACCCCACTACCTCGGGCTCTGTACACACACATTAAAATAAAAATGCACATAAAGACATACTCTGACCCCTTCACCTTTGTGACTTGGTGGGGGGAGATGTCTTTGTTTGTGTGTGTATGTGTGTGTGTGTATGCGTGGGTATTTTAGCATATATTAATACATTAAATATGTGCATTTCTCTCATTTGTCATTCTGTTTTTTAAAAAAAGTTTTATGTCTGTGAGAAATTGAGAGAGAAGAGGCAAAGACAGGAGACGAATGAGGGGGGTTAGGAAGGAAACTTGAGACGGTCGGACCTCACCTGGAGGCGGAGCTGGTTGCCTTAGGGCTATGAGCTGTCACTCACAGCTGTAGTGAGGATGTTGTTCCCAGGCCCTTCTGCTCAGGTGAGACAGAAGACAAGTGTGAGAGGGGAGCATTAAGAAACAGAGTAATGCTTTTTCTTACGTACTTCGCTGATATCCGGTATCACATCCGCTATCGTGTTACAATTTGTGTCACATTTTCACTTTCCGTCTCAGCTGTCTGTATTTCCTTTCACGAGGGGGTGTTCCAGGACATTTTATTTGAACCCAGTGGTAAATGTGGTATGTCAGTGGAAAAGCTGGTGGTCAGTTCAACATGGCCATTTCAGATACTACTTAATGTACTACCATTGCTTGAACTGTATATGGTGCGGTATGTGGTGGATGACAATGCATTTGCCACACACATGTTCTAGGAAGTCTGGAAAGCAATTTTAATGTGGAAATAATCTGGTATACTCATGCATAGATGTGTATTTGCATCCGCGTCGGCTTGTTATGTGAGGGGATTCCCAGAACTGTGTTGAGAGCGTCATTTTCCATTCATGTTGGTGGCGATCCAGAGGTTGGGTGTGATCAACTTACTGTGTTGATTTTGTGTACATTTGCATGTACTGTTTGTTCACACAGCCTATTCCTTTTCCATGTTACATTATACTTCCATTTCACTCCTTCCATGTTTCATAGAGAAATATTGCATTTTCTCCCCACTAAAATGATCTTGTAACTTTAATCACACTGGATTAAACACTGCAGACCCAGACTAGTGTAAAGCACTTATGCACAACTAATCTTATTTTTCTTCATTCTAGTTTTTCTACACTGTTGTTAATTCGACTTTAGGGGAACATTTTAATAGTGTTTCCTCCATCTACTTTTGATTTCACTGTTGTTTAAATCTAATTACTGCATTTGAGACATTTTGGAAAATGTCTTTGACAAAGTGTGCGTATTTCAATAGACATTCCCTTACAGTATTTTATTTAGGGTTTGATTACGATGACCTCATGCCCAGTGTCATCACAGCAGCGAAACCTAAACCCCAAGCACTGAGTGCTTGTTTCACATGTTTATTTTCACAGGAGACACGCATCCTCCCCTCTATCCTTCCACCTTCTTCCGTCTTTTATTGTCTGCAGCATCGAGCTGTAAAGACAGGTGGGGACATGCACGTGTTCTAGTCTGTTGTGACGATGTTCCAGCTTAAAAAGTGACTTAACTTAAGGGATGAACTGTCTTAGCAAAGAAATGTGTACATGAGCAGTATCTGATAATCAAGGAAATTCATGAAGGATAGGAAACAAAACAGCAAACCTGACACATGGCATGAGAGCCATTCAGTAGATCTAGCTACTGTTTGCTGAAGCATCATCAGAAATGGTCTTAGTGGAAGAATCACTGTCAAGAAACCCTTTGTAATGAAAGGAAACAGGAAGAAAAAGCTGAGGTATGCCATATTACACTGGAAATTGACTGAAACTCAGTGGCAACTTATGGAGTGATGAACCCAAGTTTGTAATGTTTTGTTTAAAATATTGTCAGTACATGTAGATGAGGTCAGGAGAGAAGTACAACAATGAGTATCTACAGCCAAATGTTGAACAATGGTGGAGGCTCTGGCTGCATTACAGCCAGTGGTGTTGGGGATCTTGTCAAGAATTTATGGTATTACGAATGCAGAAAAGTACCATCTGATTATGATCAATCATTCAGTACCATATAAACAGCCTCTGATTGGCAATGTGTTAATTTTTCAACATGATAATCCCATATACACTGTCAATGCACTAAAAGCATACCTGAATAGAAAAACGTGATTAAACAGACTTTTAAGCTCATTCGAATTGCTTTTGACTTATATACTGCATTTTCATGTATGTTTTCTAGGTTCAAACAGATGCTATTCATGTTTGCTTTTTCCCATTTGCCTAGCGAAATATAAAAAAAAAAACAAGCTCAAGACTTATGCACAGTTCTGTACATGGAAAGAGAAAACACACATTTAAAATTTAAAGTAAAAGCCAGTGCAATAAATTGAACATTATTTAAACTCTATAGGTAAATGAAAATAGTACAGAGACAATAGTATATCTAATGAAACAGATTTTTTATTGTACTGAAAAAACAAACAAACTTAAATTTGTTATTGCAAAATATTGTAACAAAATATTGTTATTGTACAGTTTTAGTTAGTTTTTTACTAAAATGATGTCTTAATTATAAATTTAATAGAAGCAATGCGTTTCAAAATGTTGAGATAACTTTGATTTTCTCAGACTCAGCTCTTTTCTTATTAGCATACAGGTAGATCTCTAGCTTTAAACACTTGTAACACACCTCACATTTGCCAACACCTCCATAAACTGTCCTACAGCACTGATATTGACTTACACATGTCACTCTTGTTACTATTAAGTCTAATAAATATTTGTTAATTCTTCTTAAGTTGACATTGTGATTCCATTCTTTGTTGTGGCAAGCTGATCGTAACACACCTCATGATGGCTGCTTCTTCATAGTAGCTCCTTTCTTAGAAGTGCCTTTCCTTCAGGAGATGTTTGCCAAATTAGGATAAAGAACAACTGAGATTCCAAGTTTTTGTTATGAGCTTTGAAATCTTATAAAAAATGCAGAAGAAGCGATACGATATAGCTTTGCTGCAGAATATTGTCGTTTTCTGTGGCCTTGCTGTTTGTTTTTCTAATATTGGTTAGGTTCGTATCCTGTGTTCAAATTATACGGTGTAACTAGTCCAGAAAAGAAAAAACATTAAACTGCTCAAATTCAAAACTCCAACATACATAGAGTATTCAAAATGTGATGTTGTGATATGATAATGCTTTTATTGTTTAAAATAAAAATCAAACTCATTATTTATTTAGACTCTCATGTCATATAGTTTTTATATATGCCATCTTTCCATCAACATCTATATATAGACTTTGTTTTTCCTTCTTAAAGTGTGTGTTTGGTTAGCCAAAGTTAGAAGTGTTTTGAGTGAATGCAGTTGTAGTTCGGGTTGTCCCTGTGGGAATTAATTCTGTCACCTGGACTGTCTGTATCAGTGACACGCTTCATTTATTTCTTGTGTGCATTGATATGTGTTTCTGCTATGTGTGCATGGATCATACAGAGGTGACTGCTTGTCTGTGTGTGAGTACACAGATGACAGCTGACTGCTCAGAATAATAAATGAAGTGCTGAATGTATTTCTCTCCAGAGTTTCCCTAATGGGTGCACTGTAGGGAAATACAGTCCACACACACACCCACTCAGCGCCCCCAACAAATAATATACACGCATCCACACATATCTCTTATATTTAGCCCCTCTTTCCTCTCCTTTCTCGCACAAGAAATTCCTCTTCTCCCCAGCGAGAGAACCACTAGTCAGGCAGGCCTGTCTACTCATATCCCGGGCTATCGCTCGGCCCCTGCTTACTTAGCGCCACCCCACTCCAGGCTCTTTACTTCAAGCCACCATAGGGTTTGGTCTTGGGAGGCCCAGAAATTGGACTCTTTTACCCCCAAACAGAAGGCCTTTGATGGGGATGGGCCAAGGGAATGAAGCCCTGACCATAGTAAGAGACCCAGCTGTTCTCAGCTTTCACAGGGGACTTCCAGAAAGCTCCAAGGACATGAGGAAGAAGTGGGAAATAAGTTCATGTGATTCTAAATATCTAACCTTGTACCTCAATTTTAAGCTCGTTTATACACCTTTTTGTAGCCGATACAGAAAGTTGGCACAATGGTGTTTGGAATAGCATGAGGGCTGTAACATGTGGTTTCTAGACATATTTAAACTCACTCAGAGGTGGTGTTTTTATTACTCAATGGCAAATCTTATTTACTTTCCTGATCCCAACTTCCAACTCCATTTTTCAAATATTATAAATGTCTCTGTTGACATCTACAGAGAACTTTGTTTCTTGTGTGTTTATGCGAGCTTCGTGTGCGTGAGTGCATGTGCGTGCGTGTGTATGTGTACGTGTGTGCATGCGTGCATGTGCGTCTCAGTTTTCCTCTAAAGTTGTTGGGACATGACAGTCCTGGCACATCCTCCTGATCTTGTTGGATGAACTCTCTTTGACTTTTTGTCGAGTATATCACTACTCAAATAGCAGACACACACCCAGACACACATATACACATTCACACACACAAACACAAGCCCTGCCTGAATAAAAACAGGTAACGATCAGGAAGTAGATCACTGCAGTGACAGAAAACCACATGATTAAGGAAATGAGACAATGTGTCTGTGTGGGAAATGTGTGCAAGACTGCTTAGTCAGTGTTTGTGTGTGTCTGTGTGTGTGTGTATGCACTTGTAGATGCAGGTTTTTCCACACATTTAGACATCTTACGTTGTAAGCAACTGAAAGTGACAATTGTTGCCATACCAGTTAGTCTATTTAATTAACTTGCATGAATTAAACTATTGTTACAGTGTGTCAGGTAAAGTAGAAGTTGATTGTACTAATGTGATTGTGTAAAATGCACAATCATCCATACAGGCACTTACAGGTCACACATACAGTATCCACAGTCTTTCATGGCTGCAATTAGATTCACATAGTAAGTTCCCTGTATAAGAAAGCCATCTTAAAGTGGTTATTAGACAATGAAAATGTGAGAATACCGATGGTTGATTCGGTGCTTCAGTAACCAACAGCCTTCGTCAAGTTCCAACTGTTTACTTTATAATATGTATTTACAAATCAATCAACTGGAATATTACAGAAAATTGTGTTCACTTGCTATGACTGCTATGACTTCACGCTGATCTTTTTAGTGTTTTTTGCTTTGAAGAGCTGAGAATGACTCTCAAGTATTACAGAGCTAGACACATAGACCTAACAAATCTTAACTGCGTCTTTGATACATCTCAAGATTTAGATAAATATTTGGACCAAGACTGTATTCGACTTGCTAATCTTGCAAGGTGTGGCATGCAATCGGCTTGTCACATTGTTTTTTGTAGTATAAGTGTTTTCTTATAACTATAAGTGCACAATTCAGCTAGTGAGGCTCTTACGCTCAGCTGTTCATGCATATAATCTCTACTGGCTTAAACCACTTCATCATGCTAAACACACCTCTTTAACACACATTAGCATAGTTGTGATGGGTTTATTAACCTTAAAGGTTGATCAACACACACACACATCTGCAGAAATGGAGATTAAAGTACCCTGCAGTGTTAGGGAGCTGCTTATTATGAAAGTGCATTTTCTACATTCCAAACGTGTCACCTGAAACCCGGTGTTTACCATTTAGTGCTGTGGGAGCTGTCCACCCAGCAACTCACTGTGTGTAAGAGTGTGTGTTAACTGTCGATAGACCCATCTAATCTCACACTTAAGACTTTGAGTGAACTTGTCAAGACCTTGGTTGCATATGTGTGTATATTTCTATTTTGTGCGATTTAGATGCAGTGTTACTCTGTCATGCTATCCAGGTGCTTCTGCTAAGCTCATGTTGACATAATCTGGGAACCCTCCGACTAGTCTTCTGACATAGCCTTTGGGGCCAAAGGACCATTCCCAGGGTTTTTGCTATATCCAGGAGATATCTGGGTCAAGTCTTCCTGTTCACCTCCAGGTTTTGCAAATCCAGATAAATTTTTTAAAAGGCCTGCTCAAACACAACTGGCTAATAGAACTCAAACTACAAGTGAACCACAAATAGAACACGAGCATGTAAACTTGTGCCAAAGCAGCTCATTCTCTGGGCAGTATTTACTCATAAGGGAGTATTATTGTACTTCGTTTATATTCATTTTGGGTTTTTTTGGTCTTTTTAATCACGTTATTTATAGTGCAGTAAAAACAAGTGCAAAGTGCAGGCTTTGTTATTTGCTCTGCTGAAACCCATTTTAATATACTTGACATAATTTTGAATATAATTATTTTTTTGTATTTTATTCATTCATGTGTATTCATTCTCTTTCTTTTGACAATACATTTTTTGATAAATATATAATTTATTATGGGGTAGACTGAAATTTGACATGATTTTTGGATGCAAACTGTAATATGCTGTCTAAAATCTCCATATAACAGTATAATTGGAAAGAAAGTATCTGGTCAGGTACGGGACCACGCCTCCAAACACGCTCCTTCCGGTTCTCATCTATATATGTTCCCCCAGTTCTACAAGCTGTTCTTTCTCGTTTACGTGCCCCACCCTCCCTTCCCTTTTAATTCTTTAACTTCTTCACTTCTATTTAGTACTTTGGGATCTGCCAGGCCCAGGAGCCGCTGCCAGTCCCCAAACCACAGCTTATTCATGTCCAAGCCATTCACCTTTATCTACTAAAATGCTGTCAAACCTCAAATAAAGACGTGGGCCCAGCGAGTGAATTTCCAATACAAACAAAGTATAATTTAAAGACAGTTTTACAGATAAATAACAAACTTTGACCCAAAGGAAGTTTGACCTTATTTGACCTTGAAGACGAGGTCAGAGGTCCAAAGTAATGTGATATTTAGAATTCCCATATATCATTCCTTGAATGCTTAAATGTTGTCAGTACAAACAATGGCAGTAAGAAACATAGTTTAAATAGCTCTGTATAGCATTATTATCACTGTCTCCTTCAGATCAATCTATTGACCTTGAAGGAAAGTTCAAAGGTCAAATGTGACATTACATTTTAACATATCTTTAAATGGTACTGTTGACAGCATACACCACACTGAATCATAGTTTCTAAGTTATAAGATATTTTAAATTCTAGATATTTTATACAGTGGACAAATACTTAGAGACTGATTAATGGCCAGTTAACATTGATCTGACTGGCTATGAAATGTAATCAAGTAACCAGCAGCATTGTGTTGCAGAACATTTTCTTGATTCAGTTTTAACTAGAGCTACCTCTGTATGTTAACAGTTGTGTTTATGCTCATGTTTACATATGAATTCTCTTAAACCACAAAGGACGGATATCTTTGGAAGTATGCTTCTGTTTATTGTGAAAGCAGAGCAGTGTGAGCCTAAAACTGAAGTGATGGTAAAAAAGATGCAGATGGGCAGACTGTATTTTGCAGACGTAAGGGAATCTAAGGTTTCAGAGTCAAATTCGCATGTTCGATGACACTGCATTTCTGGTCATGACCTTTGAACCTGGCCTTAAGGAAGTGAGCCGCACCTGTTTCAGTGCAGGGGGGAGGGTTGAGTCTCCTTACATTTCTGACCTAAAATGCACTCAAACTTCACTTGTTATCACAGAATTAAGTATACCACAAAATAAAACACGGTTTATTTTGTTTGTTTTCATTAAACCAAGCACTTTACTTTAGCGATTCACTGGAGTTGAAATTCTTAAATGCAACCTTTAAGAAAAGTTCTACGTATAATATTTGTTCCTAACTTTCACTGCAAAACAGCGACACCATTGAAATGTGTTTTTTTAAATTTGCTGTATATATCTTTTCTGTATTCTATAATATTTGGGAATTGTGCACTCTTGTCTCCAGCTACTGTTTAAACCAGTGTTTGTCTGGCATCTTGACTATGACATGCATCAGCAAATCAGGATACATTACCCAGCTTAGCAGCATGTTAACACTTCAGAAAAACCACAGTTTACTGCATCACTCCACAGATTATCTTGTTCCAGCTGGTGCACTGTACATGCTCGTTCTTTTCAGGAAGGCTGTTTTGTGTTGCCATTAACAATGTATTTTTCTAAGTGTATGCATCGTTTGATCATTCAAAATGTATTACACATGATACAGTGTATATACCATTTTATGAGGAAGTCTCACGCCCGTTTGTGTGTGTCTGCTTTCAGTTGTGAGGTGTGAAAAGGTCACGGTGTGAGCTAGAAGGTGATAGAGAGGTGAAACGCTGCAAAAGGGTGAGAAATTGAGGAACAGTAGAAGCTGACGTTCTTGTGCCCTGGAGCACTGTGCTTGTGTGGGTGTACGTTTGTAGGTGTGCATGCCCAGGGCAGTGTATTAGTAACAGGATATGGCTGCAGTAGAAAGCTGGAAACTTGTACCTCCTTATCTAGAGGGCAAGTGAGTTGGTGTGTGTCGTTTTTCTCATACATACCTGATCACGATGATAACATCCACCCCTTGTTCTTGTGTGTGTATGTGAGAAGTCTCAGCTCTCTGTAAATTCCCCTGATACAGCTCATGGCTCACAGGCAAGGCGAGACAGGAATTGAACTCTTATTTTGGCACTTTTTACCCCAAAACATAAAAAATGTATCTGTCTGTCTGTCTGTCTGTCTATCATAACACTACTGCATAAAATGACTGTCGTCCTTGCACTACTGCTAAAGAGTGATGTAATTCAACAAATATTTATTGGCTGCTTAGGTAATTGGAAAATGTTCAGTATTTTTGGTGTTACAGGTATTTAGTTTTCCACTATGACTAACAGGAAGGATGTAATCTGAGAAGTTATTAATGGATTACAGGTTGACCTGCAATGTTGATACCGGTAATAATGATGAATTATGCTGTTGTCATGAAACACAGAATGAGGGCAACATGCCAAAAAATGTCACGCAGATAGATTTGTAATTATTAAAATAGGTCTGAGCTGTTTTCCCAACAGGAAATGATTACTCTCTGCATCACATTATACCAATGGAAAAAATAAAATAACCAATGTCATTTGACCATGCGCTATGTGGCACTCACATTGAAGATAAATAAAGATCTCCCATTTGCTTTTGTCTATTGACAACTCCAATGAAACAGACAATGACAAAAACAGAAAACGGCACTTTGTGCAGTTTTTAAGGTTTTGTCTTGGAAACTTGATTTAGGATAATTACATGTTTCATAATGGACAAACGCCAGTGCTGATTTTGGGATTCATCACGACATCCAGAGAGAAGAATAACATGTTGTTATTATGATGATTTCTCAGTTTGTTGAGGATGTCAAGTTTTTCTACTGCTCACCTAAAACTGAAACAAGGCAACACCAGGGAGGAATATTTTTGGTGTAACTAGGTGGCGCTCGAAAGTGGGCAGTTGGTATCATTCAAACCACTTTTGTTGGCGTTATCTGCTTATGTGCTTTTACTTGCTAGCTCCTCCTTTTTGATGACTTTGCTCACATTGTGATAAACAGCAAACATGATAACGTGACGTCTGCATAGTATCTAATGTCTGCCAGTCACTGGAGGACAAGATGTTATGACTGTATCTAACAGAGTGACCATTGTAAAGGACAAAAGCAGCATGCAGTCTGAGCCCAGCAACCTACTGGTTGCAGTAGGAATTGTGGCTAGTTTGGTATTTGAATACGGTATCTTTGTCAAACAATGACTTCAGAACCAAGGTTCATACCGAACACATTAGCTGCTTGACTTGAAAACTGTGTCTAAAATCAAAGATCATCCTTCTACACTTCTTCTTTACACTACACTTATCAAAACCTCCCCCCCTCCCACTATCCCATCTCCCTGCTCCCTTCCTTTGCCACCATCACTTCCCCCTTTTCTCCCCTGTGTTTTTTAGGGAGTTTTATGTTCTGCCTGTTTTTTTCTGTCTTCCTGAAAAGGTAAGACAATCCATCCTCTGTTTGTCTGAGAACAATGCTGGGGGATGTTCGGTTGGCATACTACCGAAGGGAAAAAGACATTGAAACAGTGAAAGACAAAGACAGAGAGAAATATGGGGGAAAATCTTGAAGCGCTGCATGGTGTTGTGTGTCATGTTTCTTGCCAAGCCATGTTGACTCATGGGTCGAAGCTTCCTCGCTGATTTCTCCCATCTAATTTTCCACCATTTTGTTTAAAATCTTCTTGATTTTTATTTCTTCTTGCTTTAAGTAGTATCTTACAGTTCTCATTGTTTCTTTTTACTGTGCAATGCATATTTTAATTATTACTTATTTTGTAATCAGCCTTTATCCCAAATATGCTTTACGTCTTTACACCAAACATTTTCTTGCTATCTAATCATACCTAAAATGCATAAATGGAATGTATAATATACATTTATCCACATGTCTTGTGTGTTCTTACTTAAGCATCTCAGGGTCTTCTTCAACAGCGATGGTGGAAGAATGAGAGACAGATTAGAACGACATCTGCAATCATGCAGACGCTGTACTACTTCTGTTGTGAGAGCTGTCTATTAAAGCCAAGCCATTGATTTACTGGTCGATCTACACTTGTACCCTCACCTATGGTCATGAGCTCTGGGCAGTGACCGAAAAAATTAGATTATGGGCACAAATGGAAATGTGCTTCTCCAAAGAGCGCCTAGGATCTCCCTTAGAAATAATGTAAGGAGGTTGATCAGTTTGGGAGAGACTCAGAGTAGAGCTTCTACTCCTCCTCAATGAAAGGAGACAGTTGAGGTGGTTCAGGCATCTGACTAGGATGCTGCCTGGATACCCGCTAGTTGAGGTGTTTCAGGCATATCCTTCTTGGTGAAGTACCTTGGACTCTGGGGCTGTTGTCTCTTGACTTGCTTAGAACACTTCAGTGTCCCCATGGATAAGATGGAGGAGGTTGCTGGGGAGAGGAAGATCAGGGCATCTCTGGCTAGACTGCCACTACCGTGACCCAGACACAACTAAGCTGCAGAAGATGAATGTGTGGATGTTATTTGCACATTGAAATAAAAAATTCACTCTCTTTTGGAATCCTTTCCTAATCCTTTTTGCTTGGTCTTCAGTCTTTGAGTAGGATTTAGCCCTATACTCACTAAATGGTCTATGTATATCTTTACTAGTAGGTCACTAACTCTGTCAGTGGTAGACAGGTGGTGTACCATAAAGCACCGGTAAAGTGAAGAGATAAACCAAAGCAAGAAGCTGCTGTTAAAAACTGTTCAGTACATTCAGGGAACCAAGTAACAAAGTAAAAGACCTGTGAAAAATAAATGTATGGAATTGTTCTGGAAGATCAATGTATTAAAACCTGTCAATGTAATATATTTTAAAAACATTCTTGTTGTGCTATATATTATAGAATAGGCTACACAAACAGTATATGACTCGATAGCTCATTACATATTCAGCTTTGTTCAGCAGCCCGGATTTCGTCTCAGTCACTGTTTCAGCTGTCAAATAAGCCCTTTTAATCCCCCAGTCTCCAGCATACAGCATTTTACAGGGAGGCTAAACTAGATCATTTCATGTGGCAAAATGTAATATCATACGGAAAAGAAGGGCCCCAAGACAGAGAAGTGACTCAACTAGTACTAAAAAGGAGACAGAAAGTTTCTCCCTCTGTGGAAATCATCTGGTCTGAGCTTAGATTTTTCACTCAGTGAGCCAGCTTGAGTATCAATCTTATGTGAACAATGCTTTGTCTGAAGTTTGTCTATGTTACTGACAACTGTACTAATGCATTCTCCTACTGATAGTTAATAGTTTAAATGTGTGTTAGATATAGAAGATTTCCACTTTTTCTCCATTAAAGTGTAAAATAACTTACAGTTTTAAGATTGGAAACACGGTAGTTTTCCTCCTTTTCTCATTTTTTTCTTTTCTGTTTCCTTCTTTTTCCTTCCTTTTTTTTGCATTTCTTTCTTCCATTCAAAACACTTTTCCTCCTCTCCTCAGATTAAAATGTCAGCCTGTCTTGATGGTCTATCGATCATCACAATTCGTCTTATTCCCAATCTCCTGCTCCCTCCCCCCTCTCTCCCCTGCTTTGGGTGCTACTTGATATGGGTGTCAGGTCATCGACGGCTGTGTCAGACAGAGTCATGAGTCATGCTTCTATTCTGAAGGCTTGCCTTATAAACCGACTGCCATATTGGATTACTGAACAAACAAACTTTGGGCCAGCAGAAAATCCATTAGCTATATCGACAAACAGACACACGCACAAATGCCTTCACACACACACACACACACACACACACACACACACACACACACACACACTTACACAGACAATGAAATGCAGATGGGGGACAAGCATGTCCTTAAATACCAGCATGCACAACGTGAGGAGCAGATACAGAGAAAGAAAACAGGGACACATATCAATCAGGCACACAATGCGTCTTTGTCTCTACATAGTAAACCAACAAGATAAGCTCAAACATACAAACTCACCCTCCCTTGTTGGAAATGACAATGTCTGACATCTGTGAAAGAAATCCACAGTATTTAAGACACAAGTATTTAAGAGCGAGCAAATATAAGAACAAAGAGTGTGGTTATGATGAAGGTTTGCCTTTTCCACACCGTGAAGAAATTACTAATTTCTGTTTTTCTTTATTCCACTTCCTCTGTGTTTTATTTTCTCTAGAGCTCAGACACTCCTGCCTGGAAATAGTGAGCTTAAACATTAAAAGGAAATGACTGCTCAATATGAAAACTTTTACATAAATTCCACTCTTAATAGACACATTACTGTAAAGTTTCCTAAAGTCATGATGTTGTGCATCAGGGACACATGTTTTCTGAATATACTTGGTTACTTAACTGGTTATATACAGAATGCTAGAGTGTACTGTTTGACCTGACTTGTGCCTATACGATCAATATTTGTTCATTTTGTATTCAGGCAACTTAGAAGAAAAGAAGCCACATTCACTTACACTTTCGTCTTGGTCTTTTTTTTTTGACCTACTAGATGTAGAGGTATCTGGATACAGAGCTAAAGCTCCTGACCTTCACTAAAACAAACAGACGACAGTTCAATTTTAATGCCTAGACTATTACCTGATGAGGTGGCTTGTATTGAAGCCTAGATGCTTGTCTTAAATGAGCACTAGGAAATGTGCAAGTGTGTTATACCAGTGCATTCTCACCCTGAGATATCACAGATGCCACTTTGCCAGGTGCACAAAAAGTGAAAATGTATCTTTTGGCATTGGTGCCATGACACATGGTAGCACATTGGGGGGCTGGAGATGGTTTAGTTACACTTCAATGTTTTCCACTAACTAGTTTCATTTTTAAACCCTTTTTTAGTTTTGCTTAATAAAAAACTACTTGGCTAGGGTTTTTACAAGATCATGGTTTGAGTTAAAACACACCCCTTTACAAGAATAAACCCTGCATCATGAAAAATGCTGAGGTGGGAGTGATGGACCCATATGCTTGGAGCTCTGGCAAACAATTTTATTTTGAGTAATACTTACAATTACTTTTAAAGCTGTGCATTTATTTAAAATACCACTAAGAGGACCTATCTTTCCTTGTCCTAAACACTTATTTAAATGGAGCTGGAGCTTATCTAAGTGGACTGACAAGAGATGGGGTCCACCCCGGACAGAAATACAAACAACCATTAATGCACATACCTGTCTCTCTTGCTGAGACAATGCTAACCACTGCATCACTGTGCTGCTATGATAAAAGGATGTGGACTGGAAAGAGCTGGTGTTTATATTGCACTTTTCTGTCCAGACTTCTCAAAAGGCTTTACATGTTTGTGTTTGGACTGTGAGAGGAAGCCAGAGTACCCAGAGAAAAAAACATGCACGCAGAGAGAATGTTCAAGCTCCACATTAAAAGGTTTGAACCAACAGCCTTGTTGTTGCGAAATGGCTAGCGTTAACTGCTGCACCACTGTGCTGTGTCAAATGATATGAACTAAATTAAATTATCTATTCATGTTTATCTTTCCTGTACATGATGAATATTAAATGATAACCATCGTACAGCTTAAACTTTGTAATGATATCTTCATGAGCTGTAAAACCAGCCCATTATTATAATGAAGAGTGGTGGAAAGAAGTGTGGCTCAACTCCTAATTAAGTAAAATGAAAGAAACATTAGCATCTTTCACACATAGGACCCACCTGGCTAATGCCTAATGACACATCAATACAAACTTACGCGTTCTCAGAAGTCATTTTTTCCAACAAGAAATGTATATGTGGCTGAATGTTTTCCATGTGACAGAGGAGCAGTTGCATCATTCCTCTTTGACAAATGTGCTGTCAACATGATGCATGATGGGAGCTTTCCACAGCCACCCAAATAAAACTGCAGTGTTCTCTCTGCCTGCCACCAGCAGTTGCAATCACTTCGAGTTAGCACCTCGTCACAAGCATTCTTTAGGACATATTAGCACAGGCTTCTCTCACCTATCTAGTTTCAAACCGCACACACATATGCATGCACACGTGTATGCGTGCACATGCATATACTGCAACCCAATATGATCCCTTTCCCACCCTAACGCAATTTTTATAGAAGGTCTCTCAACAACAAGTACATGGTGTAAAAATATCCGTTGTATCATTAAGGAAACGGAGTCTGATTGGTTGAAAGCGAGAACATGTGACAGGTGTCAGCCAATTGACAGAATGGAGGACAATGAGGATTGAGTTACCTGCATCACTGCTACTGCTGTGTGAGCTGCATATGTGTGCATGTGGTATTTGTATCACCAGCGAAAGTGTCAGTGTAAGAAGGTCAGGGCTTTGGGTAAACACTTGTCCCTGCAGGATCAACGGAACGTCTTGTTAAACGTGCGGTCAGTAGTGCATAGGTGTGAATACAGTCTCACACACACACACACACACACACACACACGCACACACAGTCACGATTCAAAGGCTTGAACAGAATTAAATTTCTCCTCTCTGCCCCCCTCCCCTCTTCTTCAGCCAGCTGCCTGTCCGCCTGGGGCAGAAATCAAGAATACCATTTTGCACAATTTATGTCAATCCAAATGGAGCAGAAAGGAAAATCAAAGACTTGAGTAGGCGATAAAGTGCATATTTGCCCAGTGCTGTAATACGGTCTGTTACACTGTTAAATGCCTGCTGACTGATGTGAAATCATGCAGGTTGTCCAGTTCAGCTTCAGTTTCTTTCCTGATGAATTTCTGATGGAACAAAAAGAGAATGGCCACATGTCATCTATTGTCACCTTGACGTATTTAATAACATGTGTCGTTGACGTCCCTCTTTTACAAAATCTTTATTGTACCATACACTTCTTCAAGTGCTCATTAGAGCACTTTTCTAATCAGCCAGTTACGTGGCGGTAACTCAGTGCATTTAAGCAGGTAGATGTGATCAAAACAACATGCTGAAGTTTAAACAAGCATCAGAATGGGGAAGAAAAGTGATTTAAATGACCGATTGTAGTTGCTTCAGAAAATGATGGTTTACTGGGATTTTCCCACACAGTCATCTCTAGGATTTAAAGAGAATGGTCTGAAAAAGAGAAAATATCCAGTGAGCATCAGTTCTCTGATTGGTAATACTAAGGGAATTTCAGAGGTCGCAGGAGAATGATAAGATTGCCTGAACAGTAAATAAGTAACCACCTACCATAAGCAACCTGTGCACAACAACGTCTCTGAACGCACAGCACATTGGACCTTCAAGCAGATGGGGTACAGCAGTCGACCACAAGGCCACAACTGGTGTCACTGCTGTCAGAACAGAAGAATTTGGCGTAAACGTCATAAAAATGTGGATCCATCCTACGTTTTATCAAGGGTTCAGGCTGCTGGTAATGATTTAATGGTGCGGCGGATATCTTCCTGGCACATTTTAGGCCTCCTAGTATCAATATGATGTTGTTTAAACACTTCAGCCTACTGAACACATGTCTGTCCTTCTGTCACCACAGTACCCATCACCTAGTGGCTACTATCAGCATGTCTTCGGGATGTGGTGGAATGAGAGATTTGGATCCTATCATATTAATGTAGATCAAAATCCAGTTTCTTGTGGTTGTCACAATGAATTATTATGCAACTTCTATTACTCATTATTCAGCATTAAAACTGATTTTTTATTTATAGACCTCAGCAGCTACATAACTTACGTGACCTGGTTAACAGGACTGATGAATTATGAAAGCTTCAAAGTAAAGGGATGAGGCATTTGGCTTGTAGAAAAACATCAGATGTTATTTACAGGCATTCGGATTAACACTCAAGTGTTGACAGACTGTCTCCACTACACTTCCTTCCGTCAAACCAGTCCAGCCTGAACAAATCCAAGAGCCATATGTTGGTATGGGATTGTTTTTGTGGCAGGAATTGAGAAATGCTCTAAAGTGTCCAGTGCTGTGGTGCCAAAATGGGGGAATTTAATTCTAAGCTGAGATATGTAAAACTATAATGAGCACTGAATTGATATTTTCCTGACAATTTTGATTTAAAGTGCTACAGTTAATGTAACACTACACAATAGTGGAGCTGTGTTGGCCTGAGCAGATGTTTGCAAAATGCAGTAGTTGAGGAAAGAGAAAGAGAGCCATTATTTCATAATTTGTATTTTTTTTATATATATATTATATGACTCACTAGTCTTTAAAATAGCTGAAAAAGCTGTTCTGATAACTGTGACAAAATGGAGTTTTAAACAGGAGTTAAAAATTATGGCCAAGGGCAGAGAGAGTGAAAGGACAAGAGAGAGAGAGAGAAAGTAAAAACAGACACAATGGGTGGGAGGATTTAACATGAGGACCGGGGAGACAGACAGCTAGACTGAGAGACAGAGTGGGTGGATGATAGGCTTTCCCTTAGGAGACTAGCCATCCAGAACTCAGATGGAGCTCCTTAACTCAGCGTGACCAAATACAAACTCTCAGACGATCCCCGAAGACACGCACAAACACTGACCCCAGGGCTCCAAGTTCAGAGGTTCGTCTTATGGATTCCCCTCTGCGTCTTTTAAAATCTGCAGATGACAATTATGGCAAATTTGATTAACAGAGTGAGCACCATGGCTATCGGGCTTTTTTTCTTTTTTTTTTAAATGGTGGGCTAGTGTATCAAGTTTCACTAGCTGTCATTTATATTGCCAAGGGAAGGATGGGGGAGTTCCTTTACTGCCTTAAAGCAGACTTCAAACAAAGCCTAGAAGAGAAAAAGACACGAGCTAAAGACAGAAGGAAGAAAAGAAAGAAAAAAACAACAACCATACAAATGAATGACCAGACAGAGACAATTTAACAAGAGATGTGGGAACATTCTCCCAGTCATCTAGAGTTGGGTTTCATTTTGGCAGCTCAATGTGAATAGCCATTACCTTTCCAAGGCCATCAGATTGTACAATTGCTACTATGTCAGAAAGATAAAACCCCAATCCGCCCGCGCTTGCATATGGATACTGTCATGAAATCACTGCGACCATGAAGCAGCCAGACAAATAGTCTGGAAATCAGGCTCAAGTTTTTGAACAGGGGACAGAAAAAAGTGTAGCTCTGGGCTGCAGCGCTGAATGGAGAAACACTCCAGTGGATTTTTCATTCCAGGATGAAAGACACATGTACGAAAGTGCCTATACACTTGTATGAACCCACACATACACACCAGAAGAGTTAGTCGGAGACTTTTCCAGAAAGAGCTGCCCTGTTAGCCCCCTCTCTCTCTCCTGGTCGTTTTGATTGCGCCCACTTGATTTTACAAGAGCGCTGAGCAAATCCAACTGCTTTATTGAGACCAGTTCCCCACTTCTCTTTCTTTCTTTCTTATGGCTTACACATAGCATAAACAGTCCTCTTCATTAGATATCTTGTTCCCCTAATAGAAGTCAAATAAAGTATGACTTTACGTTACAGCCAGCTGGTTAACACCCAGACAAGGGCCCTTCTATGGGTCCTAAGAAAGAAAGCAAGCAAGCGAGTGAGGAAGACAGAATGAAGGCCTAGTTATTTTTCCAGTCACATCAGCATTTGAGAGTGTTATCAGCCTAAACAAATCTCCAAACCGCAGTCCTAATGCAGTCCAAGGGAATGTTGGATTTATTTTTCTTTCAGGGATACAAATGGTTTCGTAATAAAAAATTCGGTACAGGCTTTTGGGTTTAATGGCTACGTCTTGACAAGTGTAAATGGCCAGCAAGGGGGCATGAAGGAGGGTGAGACAAGGGAAAAGTAAAAGCAGTAGTAGTAGCAGCACTGAGAAACAAGGTTTGAGATGAAACATGCTGTTCTCACCTCTGAGACACATGCACACAAAACAGTCTGCAAGTAATTCCACAGTCCAAAGTATTCCCTTCCTTGTTCGGTGAGACGTTTTCATTAATCTACACAGCTAATGCACTCAGCTGTGTGTGTGTGTGTGTGTGTGTGTGTGTGTGTGTGTGTGTGTGTGTGTGTGTGTGTGTGTGTGTTAAAGCGAGCTGTTTCTTGAGTGTGTTGTGGTCTGGCAGAGGTGGTTGATGGAAATGTGCTGAGTAGGAGCCATGAGGAAGTGCAGCTGTTGAACAAAATCTCAACAGTGACTGCACAATTTCTTTCCTTCTTTCTTTCTTTGGTTTTTCCAGCTCTCTGTGGTAAATAAACAGTAAAATAAACAAATAAACAGTAATACTGAAAATGCTACAATTTAGCATTAAGAATGACAGTGTTTTAATAAGAGGTGTATTCCCTTTGATTTATATAGATGTGCCACAGTGGGGCAGTGTATGTACTTGACTTTCAGTCCCTGCAGCCAGAGGGACAGATATGTAAAAGTCTTTCTTTCCCTCTCCTGTGCTCTTTGAATATTTCATTGACAAGACACGTCTGTAAATTTGAGTTGCATGCCATAATATATACAAATATGGGATTACGTAGATTATCTCACCAAATAATTCTTAATTCTTATACCACACAAACTAGAAGAAAAAAACAATTAGTAGGCCATCCTGTTGATATGCCAAGTTGCACAAAAGATTAAAAGATTATCAGATTAGTGAATGTCATAAATTGCATATATCGAATGCCCATATCGTCAAACGTGCGATTTATTTTGTGACAAGAAAGCTTTTTTTAGCTATCAGAGTCTGATGAAGCAGTTTATTAAAAACAGTGATTATTTTATGATATGCCTAACATAACATTTTCTGCAAAGGGGACCCCAAGATCGTCTCTTCAGCATGTCTTGGGTCATTGTGCTGGGGTAGTGTCCCTACTCTGAACCCCTCCTAATATTCTTCCCCTATTGCTAAGGCCGTGTCCAGACACCCTTCAGAGGAAACTCATTTATGGCACTTGGATCTGAAGTTTTGTTCCTTTGGTCACTAGTCAGAGGCCACAGGTGAGGTTAAAAACTTAGATCGACAACTTTGGTTTCAGCATCAGAATATGCCATGTAAATCTGTTTGTCAGTCTTCCACTCCATTCTCTCCTGACTTGTGAACAAGACCCTTAGATGTTTAAACTCCTCCACTTGGGTTGGGAACTCATCCCTGAGCCAGAGTGGGGACTCTACCCTTCTCTGGCTGAGAACCACTCTCAGCTTCAAACCACCCTGTTGCAAACAGGAGGTCACCAGATGATGATCGTCTGCAAAAAACAATGAGGTGAGGTCCGGATGCCACCACAGTGGAGAACTTCAGACAATTAGCTATCCACGGAAATTCTGTGTATAAAAAATTATGAATAGAATTGGTGAATCCCCCACCATGAATGAGTCTCTCTTATTGGCAAAAATGTGATCCAAGTACTCACAGTTGCACTGGCATGAAATAACCTGTAACAGCGGGCCAGATACCCCGAACTCCTGAATCACCCCCCAGGGATGGATTCGAATACCTACTTCAAGTCCAATCCACCCTTAAGTATCTTTGAGAGGATAAAGAGCTTGTCCAGTTTTCCGCAACCAAAATGAATACTGCATTGTTCTCCATGAATCTGAGGTTCGAGTAATGGACCGACTCTCCTTTCAAGCACTCGAACACATGCCTTCCTTGGGAGGCTGAAGAGCGTGATCCCAGCCTGTTCATTCTTTGAGAGAGAAAACAACTTTGTGATAGATTAATGCTGATCAAACAGGCTGGCTTGAATGCATATGTTCAAACCTTTTCATCTTGCAGTCAAGATATGTACAGACTAATTATCAAGGAGTTTTCCAGGAGTACGTTTCATCATTTTAATGGGACATTTAGGGCCACCCATACGCCAGAGGCATATGGAGGAATAATGGGAGACTGTGTGCACACTGATACTTGTTCCATAAAAGAAGGGCAGGTTATCCCTCTCTGCCAGTGCTACGAATACGTAGCTCTCAAGTTTTTGTGTACACATACATGTACACTTCAGCATGATTATGTTTACCATGTTGTGGTCATTTGGTCTCTGCCATGCAGAAACCTGGAAATCTGTATGCATGTATGTCTACACAAAATTAGATTTCAAGTTAAATCATATTTCGGGTGATTGTGTGTATGTGGGAGGTTTTTGAAGATGATAACGATTGTCCCTGCTGCTTTCATTCTAGTTCCTCCACTTCTCTCTGGAAGTAATTTCTCTCTCTCTAGCCAGAATGATTCACTGACTGCTGAGACATTCACAAGCTAAAGCTGCCTTATAAACACCCCCAGGTCACAACCATTTTAAAATTTATCTTGTAAACACAACTCTAAGAAGTGGACAGTAGAGGCTTACATTTTACTTGTTCAGAAATTTCATTTTATTTGTTAAGCAATAGCTGGTTTTAAAATATGGACATGTTTCCCAGAAAAATAAATTGACTGTAGCTAATTTAATTCAGTGCTGCACCTCAATTATTTCTCATTAGAGAGATTTGTAAATATGGAGGGAAACACACAGACACATCCACCATCCACACATATTTGTAGATAGACAAACAAATTCATGTCGGCTGGAGCAAATTGAGCATCGCCTGTGATTTTGGAGCAACACAAATACACAGAGGTCTAAATGGCTAATGTCAATGTCAGCATGAAGTGTAAAGAAAAATCTGTCAGTAACATGCACACACACAAACATACATGGAGACACACACACACACACACACACACACACACACACACACACACACACACACACACACACACACACACACACACACACACACATAGGAAAAATAGACTCCTTGCTGCCTTGCTGTCATTTCTTCTAAGGTCCAGCCAAAAGCCACAGAGCAAAGACTGAGCCTGACATTTCCAGTATGGAGAAAGAACAAAATAAACATAATAAATAGTGGTATTGACATCATGTGTCTGCTCTGGAGCACCAAAGTATATAAAAAAAAAAGCCTATGGATTTATTCAGGAAGAGCTGAGAGAAAAAGAAAGGCAAATGGTTTATTTTTATGGTTGTATTTTTAACTGGATTTATAACCAACATTTGTAAACCAGAATTAATGGGTGTTTAATTCATGTGTTTCAGGTTTGAGCTTTTTGTTCACACAAAGTGGACTCACTGACTTTTCTGGATACTGTAGGTGGATCAGACACTGCACAGCTTTGGTAACGTAACATTGTTATCAAGAGTTTAATGAAAGTCAGTGACAGTTCAATGTAAGAGCCGTTTAACTAAAGGGAGGGAGAAGAGACACTTTGTTGCACTTTATGGCAATCAAGAAGGAGGCAGAGAAGTCACACTCAAACTTTAGTTTGATGGAAAGGTTTGCAGTGTTCAGTGATTTGTATGAATGCACACTATGAGCCAAAGTCTACTACGACATTGGTTTGCTTTTTGAGCCAGCCTCAAGTGGTCACAGGTGGAACTGCAGTCTTGCTGCCAATGCACCACAAAACTTAGAGGTGCATTTTCTGCAAAATTCAAATCTTCCTGAAAGAGATGTGAAAGTGTGAAATGTTGAAGTGGGAGGGTTTGTATTCACGCAGCCACTAGTGCTCTGCTCTGCGATATTGCAAATTTTGGTATCGATCCAATAACAAGTTAATACAGGACCAGTATTGCTGATTATTATGAGTATTATCTGTATTACAAATACAGATGCTGATACTTAAATACAAAAAGGTTTTCATAGTACATGTTTGATGTATATTTTTTTATTTCCAAAAAATAATTAAAATAATTTATTTAACACAATTCAGTGGCTACATGCTAAACTTAGAGGATAGAAGCAAAGTATTAATCTTATCGCCCTAGTATTGATCTGAAACCAATGCTAGAATTGGTATTGACACTATTCATATTTGGATCATTTTCATTTTGTCCACCTCTAGCAACTACTGCACATGCATAACCCAACACATACACAACAAAATTCAACTGACGGTGCAGGAAAGTACCCCAAAGTGCCACTGTGTGTGTGTGTGTATGTGTGTGTGTGTGTGTGTGGGTGTGTGAAAGCGGCTTTAAAACTTCTTTTATTTTCTCTGCCTCAAACATCTAATTGATGTCTCTTTTAAATCTTTTAGATCTTTATAGAAACCCTGTCTTCACACGTTTACAGACACCCTTTAAAAATGTCTGTGTGTGTCTAGATGTGTTACAGGTTGAATATGTGTGTTACAGGCACAACTTCTCACATTGCGTTTTGGTGTGTTTGCATGTCAGCATGTCTGATAGACAAAACAAGAGAAACAAAAGGAGAGGGGAGGGAGTCGAAAAAGAGGAAAAAAACAGGAAGGTGATGAAAGAGTCATAGCAGCCAACTACAGCACTGAATGTTTATTTTGCCTAATTATGCATATGATGTAACATGATATTCCGTGCTGTGGGAATGCCACAAAACTAATTATGGTGTAACTGCAATCCTAATTAGCCCGTAAACACACACTCTCAAACATAGCCAGACACTTTTGTACACGTGTGTACACACGTGCAGTAAAAACTGTGTCTGTTACAAACTGCTAAAAAGCGATTAGTATCATTCCTACTATTACACGCATACACTGAGCTGCCTCATTTCCAGTTTACAGGTTAAACACCAGCTCTGGCATTTGCTGTGGCCCTTAATGTTAGACTGTAAAGCTAACGGCTGCTGTGTAGGTAGGTTAAGAAGGCTGGGAGCTCCTATAAGCCACATTATGTGGACATGTGATACGTAAATGTCTAGACGAACTTGTGCTGATGTGTTTTGTTTTGGGGTTTTTTTTGGTAATTTTGAAAAATGTAGAAGTAAAAAAAATGTACATTCATTTTTTAATTTCCTTGTTGTCTTAAGTTGACCTGGCTATTGTTTCATTTAAGTTATACTGTATATCAACCCTCAGTGCAGCTAAATAGTTTATGTAACTGTCTTCCAGCTCGTATTTCCCCATGTAATTATTTTTTTTCTCATCATGTAAAGTATAGAGAAAAAAATGTATACCTAGAGTTGCTAAATTTAATTTTAAAATTTTCAAACGAGAAAGCAACCAGACATCTGAGCTGTGTCATATAAATTCAGTCGTGTTTTTAAATTTATTTATTCTTTTTATTTTCCCTCACCACAGTGTGAGACATGAGCCACTTGAGAGTTTCAGTCCCTGGTATGTCACAGTATCCTCACCGCTCCTGTTCCAGACATGGGTCCAGTGTAAACCAGGCATGACAGACACTCTATACTCTAGTGCAGGATTGCTTACTTGGCCTGAGCTACACTCTAATGTTCAAATCACTGGTGAACCACAAGTAGAGTGGTGCATGCCTTGATTTCCAGTTACAACACCATTAAAAGCATTTCTGTTGTTACGTTTTTGTGAATGTTTAACACACTTTTACCTGTGCTGTCTGCAGAAATTGAACGTGTTTTTAGTTTAGGTGCAATAAATGCAGAGGCAGTACACAGTGGTGTATGTTTGACAGCATATCGTCTGTAGTCATCTTTAGATATTTTAATTTAAAAACATGAAATATCTTAGAAACTCTAACAGGTTGACCTGAACGTTTCATCGGCTGTTGAATTCTATGATTCTCTATTTGCATTTGCGCAGCAATTTTAATTTGATGTAATTACCTCGTTGCAGATGCTTATTACAGCAAATTTCCTGTGTTATCTGTGCACATTTGTTTGTGCTTTTAAATCAAGATAGTCTTAAGTTTCATGGCATTATCCACTGTAAACTTTAATTAAATGTTTACAAGAGGCAGTGGATTCACTTAAGCTAAAAGCATTTTTTTTTTACAAATCTAATTCATTTTAGTGGATTATCTTCATCAGTTGTTATCCTATCTTAAGACCCAACACATGTAAAGAAATATAGCACCATAAGGTTTGTAGAAAGCCAGATTGGGTTAGATTAGAGGCAAGTCATTCAGAAAGGGGCACAAGGTGTGTAATTCTATCCAAACCCCGGCTCTCAGCTTCAATTTAACGAAAAACGCTGCAAGCAAAAGACCCTTCGTGCATAACCCAAGCTCTGTAAGAGAATAACTCAACCAAAACACCTTAAGCTTCTTTCAAACAAATTTGCCCGAATCAAAGTGGCACTTATGAATAATTACACCAAGTGTTTTTAAGTTGGAATAAGAAGGAAAACAACAATTAACAGTGAAAGTTTTCTCCTTTTTTTCACTCTCCAACCTTGTCCTTGTAAGCAGTTTTGTCAGTGTGTGTGCCCTGATAGTTTGGGGAAGTATCTATTTACTTAGTGATTAGGACAATTTGACTGTCGCGGGCTCGTAAATTCAAACCATTCACTCTGCTAGATTGGCCCAGACAACATCATCAAGTCACAATGTGAAATACAGACACACATACATGGATAAGTACACACACTCGCAGAGGCTTAACCCACTCTGCTCAAGAGGCATACAAGACTCTCATTTGGATTTCTGTCTGCCTGTCTTTTTTCTTCACGCTTCCCTCAAACTTAAATAAACCTTCACATATAATTACAGCCAATTCTGTATATTTTCATGTCCATTTCCTTGAAACACTCAAAACGATTGGCCTCTAAGAGCAAAGCAAGTGGGTGCGTCTTGATGAGCGAACAGCACACACGTGCTTCTCAACTCAGGAAAAGGTGAAAGAGTGTCTTTTATTGATTCAGGGGTAAAAAGGTAAAAGCAACACAAATCGTTCTGTCCTTCAATCATGCAGGAGCTGCCGTGTATTTGGTCTGCGCAGAGTGCAGTTCATCTGATCTGGTGTTGCCATGCAGTGATGAAAACATTATCAGAGTCAATATTATGAGTGTGAAAAAGGTCCACTTACGCAGAATGTGGTATTGTGGTCACATCTTGATGTCTCCCTTGCACTTAGTGCCAGAACTGTTAAAAGCGAGAGTGGAAATTCAAGTTAAACACTCAATCCGGAGGCGAGTTTGGCGCCACCTGTGACCTCCTTACCCAAAACACAAACACTTACAGATAAGCACATGCACACACGCATATTTAACTTCGGTCTTGGGGTGTCTGTAGTTCAGGACGTAGAGCTGGTTGTTTACTAATCAGAATGTTGGTGGTTTGATCCCCACCTCTTGTTTAGGTGCCCACAAGCAAAATATTAAACCGCATATGACTGCAACAGCAATACCTTAAGCAATTCATATTGCTTATGTTTACGTTTTTGCATACATTTCATCATAAGTAACAGATACTTTTTTCTGTTTGCTAATATTTGCAAATTCCTTTAATACTTCTTTTCTGAATTTGTTATTTGATTAATAGAGTCATCATAAAATAATAAAACTTCTATTTTGATAATAATGTTTTATCTCAGCAAAATCCGTTTGGAGACAGTGTTTATTTATTTCAACATATGATAGTAGTCATACACAGTGATGCTTTTCTTTCAGTAAATACAAGAAATGTTGCACATCGTTTTCAAACGGTGGTGCAAAACAGCTATAGAGTCAACTAAAGGCTTGAAAACATTAATGTTCATAACTGCAAACCCGTGCAGGGAAATTAACAGATTAGAGGTATTATTCACTTGCATGTGCAAGTTTTGCATGAACTTGTTAGCAGCTAGCTCTTCAGCTACGTTTGCACTTGACCTGCAACTGACTATGTCACTGAACTTTGATGCTTTTCTAGTGCAACCAACTTGCAGTAGATGACTCTCTGTATAGCTAATAGCTATAGCTAATGAAACTACGTGTCTGGGTTTGCAGACAAATATTACCTTGTTTTGTTTTATGCGGTCATGATTATATTGCTGTATATGGATTATGTGAATGTGGGTGCTTAAATACTCTAAACCTTATGCAAGTATTTAGGTAAAGAACCATTTTAAACCTTGTTGATAAAGAATAATTTTTTTGTTGTTTCCAGAAAAATTACTGTAGTAGTTTTTGGTGGGAGGAGTTTCAGGTTTTGTCCTGTAGAGGGCAATAGGAATGTCTTGGGTGATTTGACCTTGCAGAGAAGGCCAACCAGGAAGAGTTAAAGAAATCTAACTAACTTACATGACATATTGTACCATTAATGACTGCTACTGAAGTACTATTATGCTGGTTATGTCTGATAAGCATTGTAACCATTGACAATTGAACTGACTGGGTGTTTGTGTAGCAAGTGTCTAACTACATTTCATCATAGCTTGCACATGTTTTGCGTATGTGTGGATCGATGTGGCAGAAGGTGATCTGGACAGTGTCCCAATGGTCAGAGAGGGATGTAAGTAATTACCAATTCTCCAAACACTACTTTGCTCTATTTAAACACATTACATGCCTCTCATGGTCACTGCAGACTGCTCTACTTTCACTACAACCTGTGAACAACTAACGCACACGAAAGGTGTAAAAGTTGAAAAAAATCAGAACTTTTGAAATGTAGGTCTGCTTTTTATATATCTATATATATATATATATATATAGATCTATCTATCTATCTCTATCTCTATATATATATATATAAAAATAAACAATTGTTTTGGAATTAAACAACAACAAACCAAACTTTCTGACCTCCATACTATTGCAGCTCTAAGCCTGCTGGTTCTTCCTGAAGACATACTTGGTATATCTTTATAACAAATTGCTGTTTACGCCCTATCTAGCATGTAGCCGAAGCCCCGATCAGGAATGCGGCAGATAGAATTCTTCCAAGGTTCACGAATCTTCAGAGAGCAAAGGATCAAATCTTAGATTCTCAGATGTACATGTCAGGAACTGTCATCCGTGGAGTAGACATGTGGCAGCACAGCGTGAAAGCCTTGAGTCATCTGCAGCCTTCTATTTTCAGAGATGAGAACAAATGGATAAATGTGTATAATAAGTTGCAGAAAAATGAGATGAAATCGGCATCGGCTTAAGAATGCTTAACTGGCTGGAGGAATTAATCCATGACCACTTCACGAAAAAAGATTGCCAAAATTTACAGCCGAGAGCAGGTGAGTCACCCCAGTAAGATTATTATCATGAAATCAGTCTTTATCTTATTTCTTCTTTTGTTTCTGTTATTCTTTTGTGCTGTTTTAACATGATAATGTTTTACTCTGTTCTCTTCTTTACAACTTTTGCTTTTTTCGTGCAGTGACTTGAGCTGAAACTGCAGACATGGCTCACTCCTGACAAACACAGAGAGAGCATTAAAACATGCTTGGATTCCTTTCAGGAGGGTTATAACTAAGTGTTCAAACTAATGACAAAAGTTTTCTAGAGACAGTCATTATTACCAGAAGATAAACTGCAATACTTTTAGCAGTACCCTCAGGTCAACATTTGATTTATGACTAAACACCTGCAAAACTAATGACTCTTCAACCTCAGCTGTGGGGCTATGGTGTTTAGTAGTTGATTAAAAAATATTGAATCGACTATCAAATAAGCTAACACACTGAACTAAGAGTGTACGAGTTCATCTTCAACATGGGTGCTAAAATGTTTGCTTTTACCTCCAAAATAGTGTCTAAAAAATTTTATTTAATTATAAAGGGAAGTTTTAAACCTTCAGCCAACAACAGCAGGCTCATGTTTAATGAAATAAATATTTATTTTTCTAATATATGTAAGAAAATATTGTAAACAGTCATCAAAGGCGTCAAAGTTTAATCTGGTTAAATTTTGTAAAAAAAAACAACAACAAAAAAACAGAGTTTGTGAACAAAAGCACAGGGCAACCTACACATGACATCTACAAGAACTGCTCTACCATGGAAACCCATGTCACGAAGTCCCACACTGTAAAACATCACATGGTCTGTCACTTTGTGAGTTCCTGTGGTTCCTAAATGCTTCCACTTTCCAATAATACCACTTACAGTTCATCATGAAATATCTAGAAGGGAAAAGATTATACAAACGTAGTTGGTGTACCAGTGGCATCCTTTTTGAGTATCATCCATTCTTTTACAAATGTTTGTTAAAGCAGACTGTGTGGCTTTTACTTTATGCAAATGTGGCAATGGAATTGAACTGAAAACACCTAGATAATTCAAAGGTGTGACCAAGTAATTTTGTCCATATAAATGGTAATGGTAAATGGCCTGTATTTATATAGCGCTTTACTAGTCCCTAAGGACCCCAAAGCACTTTACATATCCAGTCATCCACCCATTCACACACACATTCACACACTCACACACTCAAATGTTAAAGCCTATGGTGATCCATATGGTTGCAGCTGTAATTAGACTTAAAAAAATTGGTCCATTTCCAATAAAATTCATTTATTTTGAGCTGAATGTTGGTATAACATATGTACCAATGAACAAAGTTTAAATTAGTAGTATTTACAGTAAAATACTCTATCTACTAACCCCAGCCTATATATGATCTTCAGTGCTAATGCACACATCTTTTCTGAGTCTGGATCATTCAACTCAAAACATTTCCTTTCACCGGTGCCCATATTGCCATTACCATTGTCTCGGTTTGGAGTATTACATGACCAGGCTTGTATTCAGGAAGCAGACAAAATGTATAAAATATTGAGACATTTATTATGACACATCAGCTTGATATCAAGGACAAGTGGTGAACACTTATTACTGCTGGCAAGGTCATATAATTTTAAAGTTCTAAATTCACACAAAATTAAACAATAACTCTGCAGAAAAGGCTATATAGTTCTGCACAGTAATAAGCTAGACTGATCAGAAAACCTCACTCAACAGAATCAGAAAAAAGACAACCACTGCAATATTTCCCCTTAGTTGATGTCAAATCAGTGCTAAATTATGATATTTCACAATTAATTAATCAATAACAATAATATAAAAGCAGTTTCAGTATTGAGTGCTACTGTAGCCAGCATGGCAGCAGAACATTAGCTCAGGATTAGTGTTCACTGATTGGTTAGGCTTTGTTCTGTTCAATTGAGTTAACATCCATTCATCCAGTTGATCACGGTGGTAGTCAACAAGGCCCCTCTGCCATTCCATGAAGATCAAATGTTAAAGGTTTTCCATCATAATGCATTAACACACACATAAACTAAAGACACAAGTGCAATATCCACCTGTTCCTGTGAACATGCTGCTTAATAGAAGTCTCATGACTGTATTTTACCTGTTGCTTGAAGATAAAAAGCTTGCTTTTCATCTCTTTTTCTCTTTTCTCCTATTTGTAAAATATATTTTAAAGACTCATTGGTTTATGCAAATGTGAATTTTAAGCTAGCTACATCATAAACTAGTGATGAGGCTTTAACATTTTTTAAATGGTGTAACTGATTGAAGAGCAATATTAAGTAGCCTCCATTCAAACAATGTGGATGTGTGAAAACGTGTTTTTGAGTTGGTCATTATTCTCCGTGATCCAACCCATAGAAGCACTGCTGAGTAATATAGTCAACTCTCACGTGTGCTGATACTTCTCTTGTAGATACAAATGAACAAGATTTTTTCAGCACACCATTGTTGGTGAATGTGTACCAACCCCATTGTCCACTGTTGGATAGTAATACAGGTATATGCTGGAGTGAGTCATGTGCATGATCACCAGACAAATGAGTAGTACACACAATCCGAGCTACACTGCATGCTTTAGACCTAGATCCTCTCAGAGAGTTAATTTACACCAGTGTTGTTTTTGTTTTGGTTTCCCTTCATTCTCAGGAGAGTCATCTGTTTTGTAAGTAAGGCATTGGCTAAATCCATATATCTCCGAACTGTTCTCAACAGGTGTAATTTTAACACAACAATAATGCATTTCAGGAAGCCAGACTTCATGTTCATTCTAGTATATTATTTACATATGTACATTTATATACTCTGATTGCATTAAACATGTAAAAGGTGTTTTAAGAGTTTTATCTCTTATTGTCGTTGTGTTGTCACAGTTTCATTTTTGTTTGTCTGTTCAAGATCAGGCACGTAGTCTGTGGCAGACATATAAAACTGAATGTCTCCATTATACTCTATAAAAAACTGTTGCATGCAAACAAATGCAGAAGCAAAAACAAATGTACTAAATATGTAAAATTTGCGAGGGATGCCTCCAGCATCCTGGACAAGCAGTCATTTCCTGAAAATAACAAAAGGTTAGTTTGTGCATAGATATGAACAACAGCGTATAACTTATAACCTATAACGAGACCCTGATAAGGATAAGCGGAAGAGAATGGGTGGATGGACGTTTTTCATGGAATTTTCTTTTTTTTAATGGAAAAAAAAGAAAATTCCATTTGTTTTGTATACTCTGGTACTGATAGGAAGAAAGAAAAGAAAGATCAAAATGGCCTTCAAACAAATATATAATGTGAAACTCAATTTTTAATTTGTTATATTAGAAACACTGTAACTCTTATTGTCAATATTTAATAATTTGTGTTCAACTTTTTTACCCATTTTCTGGCTTTTTTTCTGTCACAACATGAAAAACCGAAGCTGTTTGTTTGAATTAAAAAATAAATAATCATTTATTGCTTCGATTCATAATTGTTTTGGTTTTTCTTTACACCAAAATACCACACAGAGGTGTATATTAAAAAAGTGTTAACTAGAGTTAATGTACATTCCAAGTTGCAATTTTTACTCCAACCGACATGCACATCATTTTTTAAATCCCTTCAGATATCATCGGTATAACTGTTGGCAGCAAAGTTGAGCTGCATTGCCCTAAAATGTTGCGCATGTATCATCACCTCCAGCGCGACAAGAAACAGCAGCTGGGGGTTGGAATGAAGGAGCTGACTGACTGATTGATAAGCAGACTGCATGCTGATGTGTTAGGCAAGAATGGCAGGGAATGTGTGCCACGCAAGCCGAAGGCCAAAAGGCAGACGCTGTGCTTCACCGCGCTGTCCTGCCCACGGCCTTGACAACTGATCTATCTGCAAAGAGAGAGAGAGAGGCTGATTAGCTTAAGAGGGCCTGAGGGTTTCATTACAATATCACAACAAACAATTATCATGTCTCTAAAGGGATAGAAACACATGTGCATACACACTAGTGGCCGCGCACACCAATGTTTTATGGCGAATATTGTAAATCAAACCTGGCTACGGTGTGGGAAAATTAAAAGGCATACTATCAGTATTTCAATTCTTTCAGTGTCAGTGCGTCACCCCATTTATATTTATTGATTTCATAACTTTGTTATTGTTTTGCTCTCAAGCAACAGGTGGTTTAAAAATCGTTGTAAATGTCAGAGCAGAAACCAAAACAGGTGAGAGGTTTCCTGGTCTTAACCTTTATATCCTGTTATTTTCACGGACTGTGTATAGCTCATTAAACCTGTGAATTTTATTGTTAGTGATAAAATATATTTAGCACCTTAAGCTCTGCTTTGCATTAACATTGAATTGACTTTGAGCGAGATATGTTGTAATTGAGTCGGAAAAGAATTACTATTAACTCATCGGATAAATTAATATATAAACATTTAAATTAAATGATAGGAATAAAAATCGAATTAGATTTTATTTAATTATCCACCATAAAGAAGCAAATGAAGCTCATGTAATTTTACCAGGCTATGGCCATTTAAAACTTACATTGTATACACTATTAAAGAGCTGAATGTGGAAAAAAGTGAGGCACTCTGGTTAGCAGCCTGTGGGGCTCAGACAAAGAGATGGTGTTGGGTTGCATTGCAGTGGCCTTTGCTCAATACTCACTGTGCACATAAATACACACACACGCACTGCAGTAACCTTCTGCACGGTCCCCAAGCAAAGGTTATGTCCCACACGCCACTTAAGTCTCATTTGTGGGAGCCAGACCAGAACAGCTCATTCATAAATTTATGTAGCTGATACAAACCTTCATAAATAACGTACTGAGTAATAAAACAATGTTGAGTGAGAATGTATTCTCACGTTACTATTTTTTCCCAAAGTATTTTAAAAGTAAAATGTTGCAGTGAGTGTTTTCTTTAAACAAGCAATGTTTAAATTTAACAGGAAATTAATGGGGGAAAAGTAGCTGCTGGTACAAAATCTGCTCAGAAGACGTGGAAGCCAACAAATGTCTACACTGTAAAACTGAAACAAAACTCCTGCCTTTTATTCCACCCCTCAATTCAGTAATGACACATAATCACCAGAATTGATGGCACACAGAATACATTTGTACCATCGTCAGTGTGTACTAATTATCCAGCTGACTAACAGCAGCCCAAATGTATTAAAGGTTAGTAACACACTCATTACTCGTCAACAATGTCCAGAGCTCTTGTCAGCCTGATGATTAATGACCATCTCACTTAGACAATATTGCTTTAGCATGATTTCTAATAGAGCAACTTGAACTGCCACCAACACATAGAACAAATTGGAGTATAACCTTTGGATAAAACACAGAGCATCGGCACTTTTGTTACATAAACTAAACTGCAGTGGACAAAACACAGACGCAGACAGACGAGCTTTGAGTGGGGGTGGTGGTGAATTATTGCCTGATATGTATGCCGTTTCATTTTTGGGGTATTCTTTTACTTATTGCATATTAGGAATTGGTTTTAGTTGCCTGTGAGATGATTTAAGCTGTAATTAAAATAAAATGCACCCCGACTTTGATTTGACACTAATACTTTGATTTTCTCTTGAATACATATATAAAATCATTGGAATATATTGATGATAATATGGCAATAAAATTTGTATTTTAGATATATGGTAAGGTTTCATACCAAAATATGTCAATTGAAAAAAAATAAGATCAAGACTATTCAATAATTTTATTTTATTTCTATATTTTGGGAGGGGGGAGAGTCCCGGTCAATTTAACTAACCACTTAAAAAGGGCACTGAAAATCCTGGGACTGTAGCTGACAAGAACTATCGGCATGATTATGAACACTGAAATAAAGTCTTTACAGTTACCGAGTTTTGAGGCTTATCTGGCCTCAACATATAGCACTCAAAAATCATTCGTTATTACTGATTCAAATATATGTATACATTTAATATTGGTGTTAGTGTCAATGCCTATGTATACATTCATGTAAAAGGTCTGAATCAATATGTGTGTGTGTTCTGCAGAAGTGTATGGTGTTAAAAGTGCCGGTTGGGGGGATCATAGCAGGGACTGCAGCATGCGGTCTTAATTCAATTTAAAGCTCTGTGTTTTGACAGGAGTTAAGAGTTAGATGTAGTGGCAAGAAAGCTCAGCAGTCTGCACTAAAAAGATCAAAAACACATACATTTACTCACGTATACATACAGGAATTCACTCAATGCATCACAGTTGAACTTGTATCTCACATTAAATCTGTTAAAATGTAATTTCATTAATTCCTTGCCATAAGAAGCCGTGAGATGTGTAGCATGAGTGTTGCATTATAGGTACATAATAAAAGTCTCCATTATTCTCATTGTATTATCAGTGTTGGTTTCATAACTCTGTAAGGATCTAATACTGCATAATTAAATAACTGTCAAATACTTATTCAGCTAATGAGCGCCTCGAGGAGTGAGCAGCGGTGTTGTCCACCATAAAAATGATGGCAATAAACGGTAATAAAAATACCACAAATTAATAAAGTCGAACCAGACAGCCACTCCGTCTCTCTGTCCTGATTACACATATCTTCACTGGGGTTTGTGTGTGTGTTTGTGTGCCTCTCACATGCCCGTGTGTGGGAATTTATGGGCCCCTGGAGAAAGTAAGCAATATGTTTGAGATTTGCATACGGCTGGAAGTAAAGTATATTCAAATTGTGTATATTATTAGTAATGTTCCCATAAGGCACAGGTAAATATAAGCCGTTCACCCTGTTGTGTGTGTGTGTGTATGTATGTTGGCATATCAGTCTAAAGCTACGTGCTGCTGTGTGTTTCTTTTTTTTTTGCAGCATGTTTGTGGTCAGATGCATGTTTGTATGTGTAGTGTCTTGGCTGTTTTTCCACAGGGCTACGTGGGTGTGCGTGGGTGTGCGTTTTTGTGTATTACAGATAGGAACACAGAAGGGAGCAAGAAAAAGATGGAGAGAGAGATGTGATTGCGGTATTCTGGTAGGTAGGTAGGTTATGGGGCCTATCTGTTTCACGTCTTCCCTTCCCATCGTCTGGTTTCCTGCCATTGATCAGAACAGCCCACCTCCTCCCCTTTTTTCTCCTCTCCCTCTGCACTGATGGACGGAGAGAAACCTGATCGCCAAGCAAGGAACTGGAGGTGGGTGGGGTGGGGGGACACAACAGCGAGGGAGCAAGGAGAAGAAAAGGGTGAAGGCATCAGTGCCGTCTGCAACCTCCTCTGTCAACCATGCAGAGAACCCTGCAAAGAGCCACATCATAAATGGAGTATCTTATTCTGCCCTAATCTAATTTCTCCATTCCTCTCGGCTTTACTGTAAAATGAAAAGATCATCTAACTCTGTGTGTGTGTGTGTCTGTGTGTGTGTGTAGACGAGACACAGTGAAACAACAGAGACCGAGCCAAGGAGATCGTTAGCGGAGAACTGAGAGTGAGGAAGAGAGCGTGTGTTTTCCATGGAACAGATGTTAGAGGAGTGTCACTCACTCGTATGGGGACCCCTCTTGCTGTAGCACCCTCAGAGCCATAACACAACCTCCCATCGTCCTCTGACACACAAATCTCCACTCACACATGTCCACATGCTGGGATTTTGAGTGGCAGTTTCGCTGTTGCTCTCGCATGCCGGGGGGGGTCATCACCTTTTCCATCTGTTCCTGATTGGCCCCCCGATGTGGAAAGTAGTCGCCTTACAAAGTCCTGTCCCCTGAACACAAAAAAGGAAGAAAAAAAAACGTGAGGTAGAAATCATTTTTTGAATTTTTTTAACCTTTTGAGGCAATTTAAAGTCTCCGAACGAAAATGTAAAACATTATATTGCAGAAACTCTACTTTGACATGAGCCAGAAGAGCTTACCCAGTGCAGGGGGAAAACCTGCCCGAGTAGACATCAGAAACAGTCTGAATTTGAAGAAATGGAAGGAGCAAGTAGATATAATCTGTCACCTGTCCCTCGCACGAGTGTAGTTCGAATCTCACAAATGATAGCAAGTGTCTACAGAAAAACAGAGCGAGTCCATCACCACTTTGACGAAACCAGAATTCTGTCATGCTAGGTATTTTGCACATAGGTTAGAAGTTATGTGTACGTGTTTCATTGTATGTGATCACCTATTTTGCACCACATTCTTGCAGCAGTTATAAAAAATCTAAAGGACATCGGGCTACAGTGCTATACATCTATCAGACATACACCAACTCTTCTGAAACTAAATGTGAAGTTGTGGAAACAAGTTCTGTTTTCAGCTAAATAATAAAACCTATTTGATGGCATTACACTAAGAATATATATCACCCTAAAAATATCAAAAGGAATTTATTGCAATTGGAATATCAGTTGGATATGGAGGATGTCTACATTTTGTATTTACTTCCGAAGAAGTATCCCTTCAGGACAATGATGAACTTTTAATCTGATTCAGTGGCTTTTCATTTGGCTGATGAATATTAATGCCCAACTGTCTTGTTTATTGCCAGCTTCCCTTTGTAAGAAGAGCATTTAAAACTGTTAGAAGTGGTCTCGATTTCATATAATGCAGAAGTATTTATGATAGAATAATTGCTAGTACCAAAAAATTGTAATCTGAGAATTGTTAGGTGTTTGTTTTTCTTCAACAGACTCATGTTGCACACAGATTTAGAAATAACAAATTATTGCTTCTTATTAATTGATTAGGTAACATGTTGTTGTTTTGTATTCACTCAAATATAGCTGATGATTTTTATATATTGATTCATGTTTTTAGATTTCTGCCCTCACACAGAGACTGCTTTTCCTTCATTTTATGGATTTCGTTCTCGTTCTGATCTCACAAGTCAGACTTCGGGTCAATACTGCAACCCGATAGGACCACACAGTCTGGTCCCTAAACCCCAGTAGGCTCCTACCTCCACTGTCACAGTATTACTGACAAATTATTCACCTTCGCAGTACAGTCACAGGGAATGATGGGGGGGAGGAAAAAAAAGAGCAGACACGTTGATGAGGTTAAATTAAGCATGGTAATGCCTCTTTCCCATATCACATTTGCAGCTGGCGTATGTTTTAGAGATAAGAATTGTAGACTGTTGTCTGTGTTAAACGGCTGGGTAACCTTTAGTAGTTCCAAGAGCCATAACAAAACAATCTCAATGCAAGAAGTGTTTTGTTAAAGGTCTAGCTTTTAGTTTGTTGGCATCTACCTGGAACTGTTGTTGAAGTGCAGTGTGCTCTAAGTTTCAGTTCCTAGATCCGTGTTATTAGAAGCCACTGATTCTGGTCACTGTTAGTGCCTTTAACACAGTTTCCTGGAAGACTGAAACAAGACTGTGGCCTGTCTATGTGTTTCTCTCTTAATATTTTGGAGGTTTAGTAATTCTCAAACAACCCCGATTCCCAACACCATCAAAAAAATAACTCGGTTCAGATACATATTTAACACACAGCGGCAGGAAATGTGGAAGAAAAGAAAAAACAGCTTAAAACAGTAAGAGTTCATTTTATCTACAGTGAAAATCTCCCGCAGATGTGTCCGCATTTATCAAACTGACTGATCTCCTCTGCTCGCCTGTACATCCTGCTGCGCTGCCATTGTGTTTCTGCTCTAAGACTTGGGAAACAGACACAGAGAGGCTTTTGGGAGGATTATTATGGGTTGAAGGAAAAACAGGCTGGTGGATGGAGAGAACTCACTAAAGTGGTGGGAGATGAGTGGTTGGACGGAAGCTGAAATGAGCTTTGTGTTAATCCAAGCAGGATGGGAGGATGGAGAAGATGAGCCGAGGTCTGTCTGCTTCCCTCAATTTAAATGACTGTATATGTATGTGTGTATAATAAAGGATCATCGAAGGTCACACCGTTATATACGGAAATTTGGTGACGCCTTCCTTTTACTAAGCTTTCTTTTAAAACCTCCCGTATTAGGATTAGAATTTGGTTTAAATAAATAAAAATGAAAAAGAAAATATTGCAGTCATCATCTCAGCTTTAAAAAACACAAAACAAAAGCTATCTGGTTTCACATTGCAGTGAAAGGAAAGCCACTGCTGAGGAAAATGACACCAGTCAATCTGAGAAGACTTATTTGTGAGCTATGATAAAAAGCAAGACTCGCATGCACAAATACATTTTCCTGAGGCATTTTGTGGCTCCTCCTTAGTAGTTTATTCCCAATCTGCTGTGCTAATAGAGTCAGAAAATGAATTTACTCCCAGTCACCAAAGCAGTTTTTAATAAAAGGCAAATTCCCTCTCTGCGAGAGTTATTGCCAGCAGTGTCCTTACCACCTCAGAGACCAGCAATTATACCCTAATGGCATTACACTGTCTCGCTAACAGTTATTAGCATTAAAACTTCTCATACAATATATGCAAAGTTATTATTTGCAATTCTTGAAATAAACAAATACATTGATATAATTTATGTATGTGTTATAGAGAAAATTCATATTATGCACAAGTTCTCCAAAGAAATAAAAGTTAAATATGAGGAAAGTGAGAACTCTACATGGTCAGAAACATGAAGCTGATTTATTTTAACCAATCTAATTTGCTTTAAATTAAACCCTTAACCCCTTGCCCATGTATTAACTGACTGTATAAATGGATTACAGTGTGTTAAAGCACCTACGCTGTGTTGGTCACTGCTGGAAACGGGCATTTTACTGTGTAAATAAATGATTTAATGCATTGAAACTTTTCCGTTAATTCACCCTGAGGAACTTCACAAAAAACTAAGGTTATGCAAAGGAAATTAGATGATTTCATTTTCCGTGCCTTGAGAGAAAAAAGCACCAGCTGTCGTATTTGTAGGAGTTAATAAATGTCATGGCCAGAAACTGAAGTTTATGCCCATGACCGGTGTACACACCCTGAGTGAAGCTGCTGTACGGCTGCAGAGAATATACTGTGCTTACTGTACTCTCAAGCCTTCCTGATGAACGTTATGCTCACTCTGAAAACTCTGCTGACTACTAAACAAGCTAGTTACACTTTCACCTCTGTATTCTACATAGAAATATTTTGTGACTATTTAAAATACCGCATGCATTTGTATAATATATATTTACTACACCTCTTATTACATGATGATCTAAAGCACCTCGATCCTAATGGTTTCATGTCTGAAAAAAATATTTTTCAAGCTTCTGTAACCATGTTGTGGGATATAAATGACATTTTTAAAAGTGGTAAATATTTAATTTGGCAAGTTCTTTATTGTACTAGATACACATTACACTTTTCTAACTATTAATGAGCCATTTTAGAATTGCTTAAATAAATAAATTAATCTTGCGTTTATTAAATTCACCTACAGTGCATGATGTCATCCTTCCAATATTTAAATACAAAGTAAAAATGTATATGTCAGAACTACATATATGTCAGAACTTCCTTCAAACAAGGAAACACTCCAATCACTAATCTAATAAATACAACCTGCAATAAATCACTAATTATTTACAGAAGAGCCCTTTAACAGCTTTGGACTGTGCATCTCTCAGACCCACAGGTCCCCATTCTCCATACCCTCTGCGCTAATGCAGCACTAATGCAGTGAATGGGGGGCTTGTTTTTATTAGCCAGTGTCCCACTGTTTGGATAATCTCTCGATTTACCAAAGCCCCTCGTTGACAGCCCTCCTCGTTGAGTCCCGAGCCCCTGCAGGTGTCCAAACACCAGCTAATGGAGCCAGCACGCTCTTTAGGCAGAGAGATATATGGACTCCATTTTGTCAATGTAAGATTTTTCTCTGCTGGGCAGCATATGTGTCAAAGTCCCAGATTTATCATGGAGATAGCTTTGGCAACTCTCGTTCTGGCACAGACTCGGAAAGACACCATGTTAAATAAAATAATGTGCAAAAATAGGACACTCAAATGCTTCCGGCGAGTTCTTCTCCAACGCTAGCTGTCCAGCAATCAACACATGTCAAACATAATAGGCATCAGTTGTACTGTGTTTATAAATGCCATGTGACTACATATCTCGGCCAAAGAAGAAAACAAGAGCAACACTGCCACGTTACCTTTGATTCCACAGGAAATACACAACCTAAACCGCTGATGGTATTAAAGTGGGATTTGAACATTTGTTTATGGCGATTTCATCATGTCAGAAAAGCCCAAATAGAAATATTTAGCTGTAAATTTCTTTTTTTTTTGGTACTTTTTCCAATGACAGAGGAGTTGAAAGAGCTTTAAAGTCTTATAAACAGAAGGAAAAATGTTGCTTCAGGGAGTTTAAAAGATATGCATGAGCTTTGTAGAATAATAACTTTTTTTTAGTTCATCTTTTTAGGAATGCGCACTAGGCTTCTATAATTTTTTGCCACAGGTTGAACCTCCATCTATTAAATTCCATGAAGGCATTGGAAACTATCATTTTGATCTCGATTAATATTTCCTACTCTCATATTTGCAGAGCAGCAGAAACAGGGAATGCAATAAGAGAGTTGTGTATATGATGGTTTTTCATGTCAACCCATCAGAATGGATGATGACTTCACACCAAGCCGGGTAGGGTGATGACGGGATAGACCCTAATGTAGACAGCCATAAACACAGCAAGCCATCTCTAATCCTGAGAGGCTCCTTTGTGTACCTCACACTGCACAAACTGTTTTGATGAATCTCCCGACCCCTGACCCTCCGATGACGGATGACGCTCTGAGGGGAAATGTAACCAGAAGGCAGCAGATCACCCCGGCCATCCTGTTTGGGAAATGAAATGCACTGTTGCTTCATCATCCAGAGTTTTTACTCTACACGCTGTGGAGAGAGGCATGAATGCAGTATAGATTTAGTTTCGCTTGCATTAACGTGAATTACAATTGTTGTAATTTACAGGATAACTCACTTTTTTCCATTCTGTTTACATTTATATAAACTGTATCTTGAATATTTTACTCAAATTATTTACTTGACGTAACCGAACGGGCTGAAAAATGCACTTCAGAATAAAAACTGATCCGGTTCGGTATTGAAGTGGTTTAACATCTGGGGCCCAGACACAATCACTTGTCATGAAGTCTAAACTACATTTCTACCACATCATACAAAGGCTCCCACAGGATTAAACTGTGCATCAGTCATAGCTTTTTAAACTCAGTATTATCGATGACATGTTGACAATAGCTAATAACAGCTTAATAAATGTCATTACATTGAAAGAGTATATGTTGAAATAGGTAAATTGTGTAATTTGTTGTGTTTGTGATTTGTCTTTCCAAATCAAATTATTATTAGTTTTAAATTACGAAATAATGCTTTGATGATTATTTGCAAGAGTAATATTTACGCGTTTTAGATGCAGTTTAAACAGAATGAACTGTACTGTTTTCGCGGACATGAAAATCAACACAAGGGCACTCTTAACACACACACAGCGCACAGATCCACAAACACACACACACAGGTCATGTCTCCTCGCACAGAGCCTGTTTGTAAGAGAAACGCATTTGTGAACCTGACAGTGGAAAATCTGAGCTGCTCCTTCAGCCTCCGTTTGGTCTTGGCGTTTTGATTTGTTTGACAGGGAAGAAAATTATAACAGCAGGGGGAAAGAAATATGAAAATATGACTGGTAATACTTTCAAAACACAGATATTTTCCCTGCTGTCTTCACAGAATCCATAGTGGGAGTCTGCATGTGTCTGTGTGCTTGGACCGTTTGGGCTTGTACTCTGCTCTTGTGTTTGTATGCTTGTTTACATATACTGTGCATGTGCGCACACATGTGTGCACTTCAGGATGCAACGCTACAACAATGAATCATCTTTACTGATGACATGGTACGCTAATCGTTTGTCTATATATTGCAGGTTTGTTTCCATATCTCAAGGGTTTCTTGCGGTCTCCTCAACATTTCTCTGACTCGATTCCATGATCTTCATTTCATTCATGTATTTATTTATCCAGTTTGCTTTATTGCTTTGATTCTCTGAGCCCGGGGTTATTTTGTTTTAATGAACGCGTTATACTTCTCCTTTGTTAGACTCAGTAACTGAACTTTTCAGAGTAAACTTTTCTCATTGGATCTGATGGTTCAGTTGAGGAGAGCAAACAGACTGTTCTTTGATTATTCATAAATATGGCATATTCACCAAGAAAATGACCCAGGGAGTAAACTGAGAAAATTACACCGCAAAGAGAAAAAAAGTCGACTTTGTCAGCGTAACATCTTTGCATCCTGATTTCAGACCATGTTCCTCCACTGTTTATATTGCTAAACATTATTACTTTTCACTTTGGGAAAACACCTCATGCTGCCAAAACAATACTTTATGCTACTGTTGACCTCTTGACCCTTCAGCCTTATCCTAACCACAGCCACGTTCCCACTCTCTAATAAACTCAGCAGCCACTTAAATACAGCCATGCCTGAAAAACTGCATAATAATATTTTCTATTGATTATTAATGTAACTCTACAATTTAGTGTGCCACAGTTGAAGCTGTTGATAAGACAGAAAGCTGAATATTGTTTTAGGGTAAAATGAGAAGAGCTACGGTTTAGCTGTGTTTGTGTTTAAATCCAGACTAATCACTCATCAGCTCCTGTGTATGTGCTACAGCTACTGTGCACATAACAACTCACCTCCCCAGAGAATGCAAGATACCGCCATCATCAAAAATCTGTCTAATTGGCTTCCAGCATTAATACAATGGCCACTGTCACCAACCAGTAGCAGACTAAATGTAATTTTGCTATTTGCTGAGGTAAAACTGCTGCCCTGTTTCAAAGTAAATCTTTTTTTGATACAAAACTGTTCAGTATATATATATTTTTTCAAGTCGACCTGTTGTTTTTGCCCTTACGGTGTATTTCACACACTTACTGAGTGGACCTAATCCTTATTGGATGAGGCATGCAGCATAGCTAATATATCAGACAAGCTTGTGGTGCAGCAAGTCGCACAGATTAAATGACTTCAGTGTTTGGGTTGCGAGGGCTGAGTGTTGGTCATCGGTCCATGCCAGAAATGAACCTAAATCATTCAGAGGCAAAAAACAGACACAGAAAACACTGATGCTATTGTGCGGTGTGTGCAAACCTAGTAAAGCTGTTAGTGAAGTGGAGAAAGGCAGTAAGGAAAGAAGAGGAAGACAGATGAAGCAACTGAAATAGCAGAGACTAAAAAGTGAAGAAGGAAAAAAGTGATAATTAAATGAAAACAAAGGAGGTGTGAACTTAATCCAAGAAAGACAAAGAAGGACATAAATGATAGAAGAAGAACAGGATAAAAAGAGAAACAGGAGGAAAGTGAGGGAGTTTTAGGAGAATCAATGCAGCGTCTCTCCACTGGGACCGAGCTAACAGCACAGCAGACCGTGGATCTCAGGTGTCCAGTCGATGGCTGATGCATTAGGCTGCTGATACCCGCTGCTTTGGGTTCAAACACACATTTTCTTAATACAACATGAGCCCATTTCCCCCCCTCATTAATCATGTAACCTGATTAGGGCTAGAGGTCTGGCCCGTACTGAACCCTTCTCCACTCGCCGCCTTTCATTTTGTCAGGCACACACATGTGAGAATATACATGTGTGTTTATGCAGAGATATTAACCCATGGTTTCCCATATGTTTAAAGGAGGACGTGTCAGTGCAATCAAACTAAAGCTTATGCATATGTCTTTATACACTCACACAGTTCTATACATAAGGTTTAGTAAACTGGGACTGTTGCCTTTGTTGCTGTATTTACCGAAATTGTCCTTTCAAATAGACATTTATTTAGCAATGATCCATCTGTATCAAAAATCAGTATTAAAAGTATAATAATTTCTTCTTAAAACAGCTGGAGAATATCATTTTTAGTAAAGTTTTATCAAACTTGAGCAAACTATTGGTTACATCAGTGAGGAGCAATTTTCAGAAAAGTTAATTATACTTTTCCTAATTCTTTTGTACTATTTTATAAACTAGGTCAAAGTACCATCACATAGATACACTAAACATTGAACTGGGGTGAGACAGCACTGGGAGGCTATAGGAGAGTGGGGAAAAATGTTCCATACCTTTATAAAAACTTTTAAAAAAAATGTAGACCTAAGAGTGTTATGATTATGACTAATTTAAACCGCGCATCAGGGTGAAGAGTGTGAAAGATAGGCTGACAGATAGAGTTAAACCTAATACCACTGAACTGAATGCCTCTCTGGTATTCATCAACATATGACCGGTCTAATCATTGATTGGCTCAGGTTCATTGCCATGCAGTAGAAGTGAACTGTGACAGATAACCCAACGCACTTTAATTCTAGAGAAGGGTCACATAATGGTGTTCTGTCGTTTGGCCCGCATAACCTAAAACCAAAGCAAATTTTCCCCTTTTTTTCATTTTCTTATAAAGATCCGTAAGACATGTATTTAGCGACAGTAAATATTCGCACGATTCTTATTCTTTCGCCTTGCTCACCTAATGTTTGTTGTGTCTTGTTCTTACCAAGTCAGATGCTCGCAAATACAGAGACTGTTTGGGGAAAAGCTACCAGACCTTCATTTTAATTTGATTCAAGTATGCACACAAGCAACAGTCACTGGACTGTTCATGTAGATTCTTTTTTTCCCCACCTTGACTATTTCAGATGAAAAGACATGTCAGATGTTCCATAACTGCTTTTGATTGCTGTACAGTTTGTCCACTTAAACTTTCTTTGACTTCAGTTTGTTTATAGACACATCAAATTAACACACACACACACTTACACATATATTTACCACTGTATATCTGGCAGTGCTCAGTGTAGAGTTCATTTTCTTCTGCCTACTTACACTTCTTCTGCCAGAAGCTCCTGTTTGTATAAATTCTGATTAAACTGTGTATTTAAATATTTAAAGACAAAAACATTTTGATTTCATTTTTGTTCATTTATCCCACCCCAAAGTATTATCAAAGTATTGTGTTTTATTATGTGTGTGTACTTTCAAAAGCCCTTTACTCAGTTACCATTAACATTTAAAGATTTGTTTTACAACTCGTGATTTTACATACATTATACATATGATTTGCATATATATCAGAAGCGTCAGAAGCTAAACAGTTTGGATAAGTGGATTAAGATTGCCTGTTCACCGCACCTAAACGAATGGCATTGCAAATCATGTGTGCACATGTAGGTCTGTATAACCTCCTAGATTAATGACTTACGTCACTAAGTTTAAGGTAAATAGACCAATACTTATCTAGTTCCTTTCAGCTTTACTTGAGGACTCAAAGCACTTTCTTATTATAATCTTCATTCACCTATTCACACACACATTCATTTTTTTTCTGCGTCTAAGCACTTTTAACTCGCTTGTGAGCCACAGCCACATTATGGAGGCACTGAATGTATTAGTTGTCTCCAACACTGTTACTGTGTTTATGGACTGTGTAAAGTTAATGTATTAACATCCACTCAGTTTATAGACAAAAAAGACTTTATCTATGAAACCTAAAATAGTTTATTAAATTGGATAATATTTCATGTTCAAAATTACATTTTACAGCTGGAATATGAAAACCTGAGAATTATGAGTTTTTTTTAAAGGTATAAATAATTTGAGAGTAGAAAAAAGGTATAACTGTAATATAATTATTGCAAATATGTTTACCAACAAATAGGTACAATTACATTTATTCTAACACTCTCAAAAATCAAACAAGTATATTTTTTAGCATTTAATAATAAACATCACTTTTATGTAAGTACATGTGACTAAATTAACTTTCACGACAGTCGTTTTTGGATTTCTGGCTGTTACCAGATTCTCTATTGAAGGTACAAATTTTGTGTTTGATGGTACTGTGATTAGTTTCTCACTTTAGATTAAAATATATATATATATATCTTAATAATAATAACAATAATCAGAAGCTGGGATTTAAATTGCAACTTGTCTTTAGTGTCTGATTCCATTCAGAAAAACACTTTCAGGGCTGTTTGAGTCCTGGAAGGACTTTCTTAAGTTTGAGTTTCTTAAGGAAAGTAAGGATAACATCAAGTTTGTTCTAAGAGAGGAAACACCATAGACTCATTTGATGTTTTTACTTTGCTACCAGGGTGACATAGTTGCATCGATGACTACAGGAGTATCCATCTAACTAAAACACTCCAAATCAGAGATCACAAGGTAAGATCTAGATCATAAGGTATTGTAATCTACCCACAAGTACTCAAATTTTGTCTAATAGGACCAATGAGATCGTGCAGTAAGCAAATATTTTTAGTTTTAATACAAGAAAATGCTAACAGTTTTTAGTAACCCTTACAATCCACTGTACACTTAAAGACTGGGAATTAATTATACTTCTAGAGCTAAATGTCTGTTTTTCTATTCCTGCATTCAGAAGTGCTTGAAAATGCCAATAAAATATAAATCTTTCTGATAATACTTCCCTGGTTAAAACCCTGATAAACGATCCGTGTCCGCTGCTTTTTTTATCTTAATTATAATCACACCAGGGGTGAAAGGACACTGGACCACTGCTACACTACGGTCAAGGACGGCTACAAGGCACAATCCCGCCCCCCGTTTGGCAAATCTGATCACGCCGCCATCTTCCTCATGCCAAAATACAAACAAAGGCTGAAACAGGAAGTTCCGGTTCAGAGGAAGGTCGCGCGCTGGACGGATCAATCGGTGGCCGCGTTACAGGACGCACTCGATGACGCAGACTGGGGCATGTTCAGAAACAGCTCCGACGATGACGTCAACGTGTTTACGGAAGCGGTTGTGGGATTCATCGGGAAACTAGCGGATGATACCGTGGAGACAAAGACTATCACAACGTTTCCCAACCAGAAGCCGTGGGTGGATAAAACCATCCGCGACGCTCTGAGATCCCGCACCGCTGCCTACAACACGGGACTCATGACGGGGGACATGGACCCGTACAAAGCCGCGTCATATAACGTGCGGAGGGCGGTGAAAGAGGCGAAGCAGCGCTACGGGAGGAAACTAGAGTCACAACTCCAACAGAGTGACTCTAGGAGCCTGTGGCGGGGACTAAGGACAATAACGGACTATAAAGCACCAACAACCGGTATGACGAACGCGGCCATGACTCTGGCAGACGAGCTGAACACTTTCTATGCTCGCTTCGAGGCTGCAGCTAAGGTCTCCAACAATGCTAGTGTTAGCGGCGCTAACGGCTGCAGACAGGAAGATACTGCCAGCACCGGAAACGTGCTCGTCATCTCCGAGCATGAAGTAAGGAGAGCCTTCAAGAGAGTGAACACCAGGAAAGCAGCAGGACCAGACGGCATCCCAGGTCGTATCCTAAGAGACTGTGCATACCAGCTAGCTCCTGTGTTCACTGAGATATTCAACATCTCTTTATCTCAGTCGGTGATCCCCACATGTTTCAAAGAGTCCATCATTGTTCCTGTCCCGAAGAAACCCCACCCTGCTTCTCTCAATGACTATCGCCCTGTAGCCCTCACCTCAGTAGTGATGAAGTGCTTTGAACGCCTGGTCAGAGACTTCATCATTTCTTCACTACCAGACACACTGGACCCACTACAGTTCGCTTACCGTCCAAATCGTTCCACAGACGATGCCATCTCTCATCTCCTCCACACATCACTCACTCACTTGGACACTAGAAGGGGGAATTATGTTAAAATGCTCTTCATAGACTACAGCTCTGCATTTAACACCATAATTCCCTCCACACTCACCACCAAGCTGGAGCATCTGGGACTCAGCTCATCTATGTGTCAGTGGATCTCCAACTTCCTAACTGGCAGACCACAGGCAGTAAGGATGGGCGGACATGTCTCAGCCTCCACCACTCTCAGCACTGGAGCCCCCCAGGGGTGTGTTCTGAGCCCCCTGCTGTACTCTTTGTACACATATGACTGTGTGGCCACTACCAGCTCCACCACCATCATCAAGTTTGCTGACGACACCGTCGTGGTGGGCCTGATCTCTGATAACAACGAGACGGCCTACCTGAAGGAGATTAGGAATCTGGAGAACTGGTGCCAGAGGAACAACCTCCTTCTAAACGTCAGTAAGACAAAGGAGCTGATAGTGGACTTCAGCACTAAGCAGGAGAGGAACTACCAGACCCCCGTCATCAACGAGTGCCCAGTGGAGAGAGTGGACAGCTTCAAATACCTCGGAGTTCACATCACGCAGGACCTGTCATGGTCCTGTCACATCAACACCGTGGTGAAAAAGGCCCGACAGCGTCTCTACCACCTCAGACGCTTGAGAGACTTCCAACTGCCCTCCAAGGTGCTCAGGAACTTTTACTCGTGCACCATAGAGAGCATCCTGGCGGGAAACATCTTAACCTGGTTCGGGAACAGCACCATGCAGGACAGACGAGCTCTACAGAGGGTTGTGCGGTCAGCTGAGCGCACCATCCGCTCCGAGCTCCCTGACCTGCACTCAATCTACAGCAGGCGGTGCTGGACCAAGGCCAGGAAGATCGTGAAGGACCTCAGCCATCCCAACAACAGACTGTTCTCTCTGTTGAGGTCAGGAAAGCGATTCCGCTCCCTGAAGACCAACACAGAGAGACTGAGGAGGAGCTTCTTCCCGCAGGCGATACGGTCTCTCAATCACACCACCACACAGTACTGACCCACACATACAGTTCTTACACACACACTGGACTTTCTGGACTTTGGTTTTGCACAACACTGGTCACTATATTCTTCATTTCCGGTTAATACTTGTACAGCTGCTGTTATTGTGTATATATTTATTTATATTTAGATTTCTTCATACATTCTTATATAGTTCTATATTGTGTATTTTGTTGTACAGTTATTTTATTTTCAACTTTAATTTATATATTTATCTTTATCTTATTCTTCCCAGTTAAATTTACCCTTCATTCTAATTTGTGTTGTACAGTTATTTCATTTTTAACCTTAATTTATATTTTATTCCTTCCTAGTTAAATTTACCCTTTTTAATTTTTCATATTTATTTCCTATCTTATTCATAGCCTTTTCCTTTTTTGTTCTCTTTAGGTCACGAGCAGTTGTCCAAGCATTTCACTACATATCGTACTGTGTATGACTGTGTACGTGACAAATAAAATTTGAATTTGAATTTGAACCAGCATCATCTTGGTGAAGTAGCAGCGATCTACCAGTCTTAGTGTGAGTGCACAGGAAGCTTCATCAGTAACAGAAAAATAAAAGCATAACATGCTTTTATTTTTATTCTTTTTAACATGTCTCTCTGCAGGTGTATGTTTGTGTGCTGACAGAGCTGGAGGGTAATAGAAGACCAGGTCAGTCTGGGTTTACATCCCTGACACACTGCCACAGATACCCCCACTGCGTCTGTCACTCAGCTTATGCACACATAAACCTAGACAGTAACATACAAACACACATGTGTACATGAAAACATGAAGAATTTTAAGTGTGCAATGAGTATAGTCGGTAAAAACAAAATATTTATCAGAAAATTGTTTTGGACTCTAAATTACTTTAAAAACCTTTAAATGAATTCAACCTTTTCTAACTTAACAGCTTTACTGAGTTTGCGGATTTTTATTAATAACTTGTGGGATCTTTGAGAAGTAGATACACTTTGAAATCCCATGAAATTCATATCCATAGATATATGATCTGTGTAAAATAAACATTGTAGACAATGTAGACAATGTTTATTTTAGCAGACGTATTATCATGTAAATTACCTGACTTATTTGTTATTGTGAAGTGTCTTTTTCTTAGCCAAAAAATTTATTTCACCAAAAATTGCTCACACCACCTGTTTTATTACAAGAAATTACAGTCCACATTTTCATTCAAAAGAAGATTAAATTTAAAAAAAAAAAAAGTTTATTAACATGTTATTCTCAGATGTATGAAATCTTTTCAACAATGTTACAACTATAAAACTAAAAGAGTAACTTAGAATACCACAGTTTTGTTACTTAAGATTGCCAACCTACAATTCTACAGTGCTATTATGAAGTTCTCTCTCTCCAAGCATTCCTGGAGAAACTCTATCACTATAACCACTCCTCATGTCAAGTAGATCTTCCATTTTACTCTATAAGAGATCGATCAAACATTTAGCATTTTTGGCATTTTATCATATTCTCTTTAAGACAGATAAACAGAAGATGGATGGATGGATGGATGGATGGGATAAGTTTAGATCTTCAAAGATCACATCCCAATTCTCAAAGATTACATATGAACGATACACAGACAAGGCCACATTACACAGTATTTTTGGACAGTCTCTAAGTTGTAGCTTTGTGACTGTTTTAGTGAGACTGACCAATAATTATTGCTTAGCATTATATTTTGCATGCAATGCAAGAGGTTCAGTTCTTATCTCTCAAACAAATATATGCAAATAGCATTCCTAAAATTTACTGTCTCAGTGAAATAAAAAGTAATGCTCTGTCTTAAATTGTTTTTTTCTGTATCTGCATGTTTTCACTGTGACCTTCATAAACGCTTTCCTGATGACTTTGAGTGGCAACAGGCTAAGCAGGTTATTCTAGTTATTCTACTGATCAGAAACACATTTAAGGTACTCCTGGGGGATCATGAAATGTTCCCAGGCCAGACAAGGTATATAATCTCTCCAGCAGGTTCTGGATCTACTTTCAGGTAAAGGGAAGCAACCAGGATGCATCCAAACCAGATGCACAACCTTTCCTTTAAACACGGAAGAGCAGCAGCTCTACTTCTAGCTCCTCACTCTATCTCTAAGGCTGAGCCCAGCCACCCTAGAGAAGAAACTCAGGCACTTGTCTGAATTCTTTGGTTATTGCCCATATCTCATGAACATATGTGAGGGTAGGAAAATAGGTGAACCAGCAAAATGAAAGTTTGTTGCTGACACCATATAAATTTGCCAGTCAATACAACATTCACTCCATATAGAGAATTATATTGTGGTTGTTTGCCGATGAGTGTGCAGTTTCACCCCTCGCTCATCACATCCATTTTCAAAATACCAAAATGGTGCTGGGCTTGTTATGGAGCTTCACAAAAATGTCTCGGTGGCTAAGTCCATCTTTTATACTGTCTATAGTTACAAACGTTGGTGGGGTCTCATATATCATATGTTGACATAAAGTAACTTCCTCATGAAACAAGAACAGCTTTCATTGCTATGCTGATGACACACAACTAAATCCACCAGCAGTCTGATATGCTTAGAGCTATGTAACAGACACCAAATGTTGATTGCCTTGAAACTCATAAAGCTCACAGATGCATCACTAGATTTGTCAGAATTTAATCCTGAATTTGATAACCTGGTTCCTCCATTAAGTCTAATGGAGTAAAGACAGGGCAGAAAATTTAAATCTGCGATATGTGTATGCCAGAGAGTTATCATTCAGCTAACACAATGCCAGAGATTCAAGACACCCATCTGAACAAATGCATTGGATGCACTTATGGTAAACTCTTTATTATGTTCTACTTCTATGTGAAAACATACATGTAACACTGTAGCGCAGAAAAAGATACATTTGGCTCCTTCCTTACTTTCCTACATTCCTAAATGGTTGTCACACCAGATGGATTTGCATGTTTTATTTGTCCTTCTGGACACAACCCTCCTATTAATTGACCTTAGGACTGGCACTAGTAGTACACCAGCATGAGGGAAAATCAGGTGATAAAGAAAGCAAAAAGCCATCAGCCATCAACCGTCCTGACCACATTTTGTCATGTGAGTTCAGGTTGCGGCTACCTTGCACCACAGTGTAGAACCAATAGATACTGAAAACCTTTCAGACAGGGGTTATTTAGATTATTTTTCTATGATTACTGGTTTTAAAACACTTGATCTTGAATTTGATCTTGTTATTCTATTTATTTAATAATAATTATTTAATTTTTGATTTTTTTTACCTCATTGTTTATTGATCTGTGCCTCAACACACAACAGTGTTTGTGATTAGTGTTTGAAGACTTTAAGTTGTGCGAGTTTGTGGGGGGAACTGGCTTTGTGGCTTCTCCTGAACCAGGGATCTTTCATTGGAAGGTAAATGTGTTAATCAGGGCAGATACGCTAAAGATACTGAGTCTATAGTTTAAATAAACAACAACAATTGACCACAGTACAATGTAAGATGACAAAAAAAGCGTTTCCTTGTTGCTGAAACTGGTTATTTCCTCACCAAAAAGAAATGCATATATATATAGATGTATATCATTAGTCCATCAGTAATGAAAGCACCACTACACACTGCATGCATACTGCACTAACCCAGAGCCTTCATCTAATGAGGCCCCATGGTCTCCAGATCAATAAAGTGTTAAGAGGCCCTTTGAAAATAACACTGTAGTGTTAAGTTGGTCTGTCAAGCATACAATCCACAAGCTGGGCAGCAGCACTTCAACTTAAGAGCTGCCATCTTGTTAACATGGATTTACTCATCACTAGTTTCAAATGGACTAAGGGCATTGCCCAACCTTCTACTCACATAGCATAGTAAATAGTAATGTACACACGCAAATGGAAATAATTATGCACGAATCTTAATTACTGTCACGAACCTTTAGTTGTATAAATAACTATTTGGCCGAAACTACAGATCACTGAAAGTGAATAATGGTCCTTGTAATTTAAACCACATACCGACACAGAGGTGGCCCATAACAATGGTGTAATTTTACATACTATGGTATCTCTGGCCTAAAATAATACTTGCTTTGGACACAAATGTTTAAGACTGAACGGTTGACAGTACATTAAAATGTGTAATATAAATTTAAGACAACAATAACGCGTTGAAAAATGCAGAATGGAAATCACCCTCTTTTATTGACTGAACTGGACCTCCTTTCCCACCTTCACCATAGCCAACTCCATCTTTCCAAAGAGTCACTGTTAGCCTCACTCTGTCTCCCACCCACAGCCTAGCAACACACATACACACACAACGTAAGTTTGAGGGCGAGCTAGCGAATTCCTGAGGGCTATCCGGTTTCGGGTTGCCTTGGCAACCAAGCACGGAGGCAGATCCATTAATCATTGAGAGCAGTTCACTCCAGAGTGGAGGTCAGACTGATTGCTGTGGATTGGGTATCATCCCAAAACACACATACACGCATACACACACACTTACAAACATACACATGGACCTTGATTTAAATTAGAAAAGATTGGTCTTCCAACTTTACCTATTTTCTGCCATAAAGTATGCAATCCCTAAACCACACACATGAAAAAGACACACCTATATACAGTATTAGAATGCAAACACAAACCTAATATACAGCTAAAACTGTCAGGGAAGCAATTCCATACTGTATCCTTGAATTCTTTCTTCCTTGGCCCTGTTTCCTAAAAGACTCGACATACAAACTCACATGTACACGCACAAAACAATCACTCCCTCCAGTGTTGTCTAGGCATCAAGACGGTGGCGTCCATCGTGGTGTCATGTGACGTGGTTACATGGAGCCGAGTGGATTAAGAGATTGGAGCGCCGCATTTATTTTTCAGGGACTCGGCTGAAACATTAGACCTGCACAGGTGTCTAGGAAAACTGAGAGAGCAAAGACAGAGAGAGAGAGAGAGAGAAGCATAGAGAGGAGTGGAAAGACACAACAAGGAGCAGAGGAGAAAAAGCAACATAAACACACTTTTTACCACTAAATATCATATTTATGTGTCCACATCTTCTATTCTGTTTTCATAAACCTATGTTTTCTAGTAGTATCTTGTAGTAAACAGTTTTTTTATACATTATCATAAATTCACTGTATTGGGGATGCAACAAACAACGGGAGGGATACCACGCATCAGTACTTCAGTATATTGCAAAAGCTCAGCTGTTTTTCTCATTAGCATTAAATAGTAGTTGAAACACTGGACAAAGGTATTGGTCCACCTACACATCACAATTACAGGAGCTGGTCAGCAATAGAAATCCATGCCATGAAGCTGCTAGCGGGGAAGTTTTGTGCTGATGTTAATGCCAGAGGAGGTTTGGAGTTCTGCAGTTATTGAGTCTGCAAAATGTTGGCAACTTTAACGCACTATGCGCTTCAGCACTCGGTGACCCCGCTCTGTAACTTTACATGATCTGCTCCTCGTGGCTGTGGTTCCCAAACACTTCAACTTTGCAATAATATCCCTTACAACCGATCATGGTATATGTAGGAGACAAGAAATTTGAATGGTTGCATTCCATTGCTACCATACTTGAATTCAGTGAGCTTTGTCCAACAACCTATTCTTTCACTTTTATATACTTGTCCACATATGTCCTGTGAACACTTTAGTATGTAGGTAATGTCACAAAAATGTGGAAAATGCAAAATATATGTTTAAATAGTTTGCCTTTCCTTGCACTGTTGTTTTAACTCACTTTCTTGTAAAACAGAGATGCAAATGCCAAAGTAAAGAAATAAGAAGGTAGACAGAGAAATGCATTTTCCCCATTTGTTCAGTCTAGGTTTCATTTATTCTCTTCACCAATTGAATGCATCTGCTACCAATCAATTTTACTGAGTAACCTCTATTAAAGGCCAACTATCACTATATAGCAAATACTACAGGCACAGATGGTCAGTGGTGTGCCCATGATCACACAATACATAGACCTCATGCTATTTTATTCACTCACTCACACACACTATCTCCAATGCAGTTTGCCCAGTGAGATTTATGGTGTCCTGGGAAACGTGATGTAGACGGCTACAAATCAGCATGACTATGAAATAGAGAGCCACATGAACACATACACACACACACATATTCAAGTGCACACACCAAATCTAAGCACATTTGTGTCACACACAGAAACGCAGGCACAGCCGTGACTCATGTGAGCACGCATACACTTTCAAACATACACATAGACACACACACATAGGCACGAGCACATGAACACATGAAATATAGGTACAGCCACTGCACCACTGAACCGACTCCCAAAGGTGCCCACTAAATTTACTGGCTCCTCTAGCCACTTCAAAAGCTCTCCATAACTTAGAGGCCAGACGATTTTATTGTTTCATGGAAGAAAGGACGGTGAAAAAAAAGAAGCAAAGGAGAGCGAAGGAGTGAAAGATAGATGTACTGGGAAAAAATTAAATCCTCCTTTGTTTCAGACAATTAAAATTCCTCTGGTTCTAAGTCATGTGGACCCACAAATACAGAGCGTACATGTTGCCACACCCTTACACATTTGCGCCAAAGCAAAAAATTTGTTAATTCCATCCTTAATGTCTTTAACTCTTCATCAGTAATGCACATATGCACACATGGAATGGCTGTAGCTCAGGCGGTAGTGCAGGTCACCTACTAATCAGACAGTTGGTGGTTCGTTCCCTGTCTGCTCCAGTGCATGCCAAATATCCTTGAACAAGATGCTAACCCCAAGTTGCTCTCTGATGGACGAATGTGTGTGAATGTTAGTTAGAAAGAGCCTAGAAGGAAAGTAAATGAGGCAAGTTGACTATGAGAACCAGTCCATTTAGCAATAGAAGACTGAGCATTTTAATTCTCCCCTTTTCCATCTGTACCTGTCTCCATCTTTTTTTCTGCACGTGAACCTCCCTGTGAGTTATGATCAGTGAAGCCAGTTAGACCTAATGATGTAGACACTCCAGGTTATGGGGCAAAGAGCTGGTAGCAGAACTTGTTAATGGCCATTTTAGTAGTAACACTTGCCTTGCGGCACTGCACTAATGATAAGCAAAGGTGATAAGTGGTTGAGTGATCCTGCCATAGGCCTCATTTAAGAATTCAAATCAGTTAATAACGTGGTCGCTATAAAGTGATGATTTAAGTTTGTTTTTTTTAATAGTTGAAGTTACAGTAACAATTAGGGTTTATAGCAGTATGGAAAAACATCTTACTGAAGTGATGACAGGGCTTGTGCATGGAAATTGCATGGTTTTGTGTCTGGTTTTGATTTGTGCTCAAATGTCAGCTCTACTGCTAAAAAGTCACAGCATGTGTCATTTGCACTTCATCTTCTTTACGTAGTTCTTGTTCCATAACATTTATCAGTAATCAAACACTTTTGCTCTTCAGCCATTCATGTCAACTGTAAACCCTCGATGCACACACTCACAGTATTGGGTAAGATGAGACTTTGTATTTAGCAAACTGAGCTTCCTGGCAGGTGGTCCACCAAATGTTATCTTTTTAACCTGTGTCCTCGTACATGCACATGCAACACACAAGAGCCTATTTGCTAAATGAGCACAGGTGATCACGAAAGGATAAGGAGGCCTCTGACAGAAGGACAAGGATTTACTCACTAAATCAGCCCAAACAGAACAAAGACACGAAACAGGGAGATCATATTGAAGTTGCACTGAAATATACTAGAGCTCTTCGTGCATGCTCTTCCAATACTTGCTAATTACATTGCTTCTAAGCAACTTTATATGCATGCGTTTATCTTTCCGTGTGTGCAAACCATGTCGAATAATAGACTAGTACCATCTGCTGCTTGATGGCTCAGGCAAAATTCTCAGCATGCAGTTGGTGGTCCCCGCTTTAGCCACCCCACAGATTATCTATCAGTGTTTGCATCTCCATGTACATATATGTGTATCTCTGTGTGTGTTTAGCTGCTTCATGTATGCATGTGTTCTTGTGTGCACACTGCAGCCCACCAAGTCAGAACACCCAGATGGAATGAGGGATCAAATTCTTGATTAAAAATGGCAGAGGGAGTTCTGAATTTTTCTGTGTGTGTCTGTGTGCCTTGTGTGCCGTGTGCATATGCTGTGTGACACATATACCCTCTCCCACATGTTTTGTGCCTGCTCACACACTGAGTTAGGTAAAGTTGATAAATTCCAGATATCCTTGCCGCCCTCTCACAAACTCAGCTTTGCATCGATGGAAATAGAAATGCGGACTTATTCTATGCAATTAACCTTTAATTAAGCAGGAAAGGCAGCAAAGAGCCACAGAGGAACAATACACTGTCTGTTCATTTATTGGAGTGTTACGGCCCCAGAGTCTCACCCAATACTCAATAGAGCATGTTCAAATTAGGAAATAATTCCTGCTTATGAGCTTTATGGAGGTTTGCCAACAAAAATGATCAGCATTCGTCATGAAAGCTGTTAAATACAGTAAACATGACTTTGCTTAAAATATATTTTTCATATGGCTTGATGAAACACATAATAAATAAAACAGTTAGCCTTCTAAAAATAATATTTTTGTCCTTCTAGTATAGCTAATGGTGATATTATATCCAATAACTGACCAGCTGCCACATCAAAGACAAATTAAAAAAAGAGAGATACAGAAGAAATCCTAAATTGAAATTGATGTAAAATTCCACAGCAGCAAAGGTGGAAAATAGTACAGCTTTCAGAGTATGTAATGTAATGATGAACTTGCCTGTGTAAACGCTCTGCCCATGTGTGATCTATTTTTGAGACAGAGCCTTACAAATCAAATTAAGTATGCCAGAGACACCTCATGCTTTCCTTTTTTTTGGATTTCTTCAAAATCAACTGGTCTCTGATCTGAAGGCTGATCTGAAGCATTGAAACTGGATTTTTTACAGCAGGTAGCAAGGAGAGATGATTTGCTCTTTTCCTGTCAGATATATCTTTGCCCTGTACTGCCCCGCACATCACTGCACACACTCCTTTGACTATTTATGGCAGCAGTTAACTCTCAGTGCTCTGGTAAAGAGCTTCAGCAGCAGGTGAAGTCAAAGATATAGCAGAGAACCATATCCCGGGCCTGACACGATACTACAACGCATAAACTCACGCAGATGAAAAATTGCAGCGAGCAAACTCACCAGGGTTAAAGATTAAAATGTGTGTTTTTGTGTGTGTTTTAGAGCTAGTAGTGTGATACCAGATTGATTCCAGACTGGTGTTTCTGTGGTTTTTGGAAAGGTAATACCCTCTGCCCTCTTTTTGCTGTAGCGCTGCTGTTGCACAGCCTCTATCCATTCAGCTGATGGATGTCGCCCAAGAGACTCGCAAACGAAGTGCAACCTGCAACATCAGGAGAGAAGATGCCACAAAAGAAGAGGGAAGAAGGTAAAAGAGGACAAAGGAAGAACAGAAACGAGATCTCAAGTCAACAAAACATAGTGTTATTAAGACGGTACAATCATCCACTTCTGTAGCGCTCTATTCTACTTTATTCTATTCTGTTCTTTTTGTGAGACACAGCTTAGTGTCCATTTTCTCTTCCTCATTCCAACAGAAGGATTGATCCCTCAGGCCATAGACCGTTTCAAAATGGGCTTTATTATAGCACACCGTTTCTTTTGATTACAGGAAGGTCTCACTTTACCCCACCACTCCATAGCTGTGTGTATTGTATTACCCACTGTTCTGCCCGTGCATGTGTGTCAATATACATGTGTATGCAGATATGTTAGTGCTTTTTATTTGGGCTCCAGATTAAGGCCTCTTATTGCCTGGGTTCTGCTGCATGAGTCATTTATTTCAACGTAATATTTAGAGCAGTTTTTGCCTCGCATGGTTAAAAAACATTGATGTGAAGCTTGCTCTTGTATTGATTTATTTCCAATTATTTCCAAGTAATCTCCCCTTTGCTCTGTTTTGACTCTCTGGCCACGTGCTGGATTTGTGCTGGGCTTAAAAAAGCATTTCAGGCTGATTAATGATATATACAGTATTTAAAAATATCCTTTATTTTTAAATACATGACCACGCTGGTTTATCTAAAAAAGCAGTAAGCAAAGCACGTAAAGTAAAGTAAGAGGTCCAAAAGTGGTCATAAAAGACGCTGAACATCTTTCACATCCATTTCCAAATGGATATCACAACCACATTTGGAAAGAATAACTAAGAAGTTTCAAATAGAGTTGCATAGTGTTTAATAAATTGAATCTGACTGGCCAATAAAATCCTGCTGTCTGCTCAGAAGGGGTCATTAAAAGGTCAAGGGCCTAGCCCCTGATCCAGACAGACAGCCTCGATTCCGTGTTTTCCGCAAAACACAAATGGGTGAAATTCATACTTCAGCAATGTCAACTTCCCTCTGCAGCGCTGTCACTTACAGCACAGGCCTTGGAGAGCACAGAGAGCGAGTGAGAGAGAGAAGATATATCCTGTATCATTTCCTGTTCTGCCAAGCGATGTCTTTCTGACCTTGTTCATGATATGCCTCCACGCTTCTCAGTATACTCCTTCCTGGCGCTTTTATATGTGAATCTGTCTCTCTGTCTGTCTGTCTGTCTTTCTTGCTGATCCGCTTTTTATCTGTCTGTCTGCGTCTTGCTCTTGACTCTACCTGTTTCTCCCTCTACCTTCCTGTCTCTCTTCGTCTACACACGGTTTGCAGCTGGCAATATAAGGTGCACACTGCAGGACGAGGAGGGTATATTTGCTTCTTTTCATTCCAGGCATCACGCCAGATGCCGCCTCTCCCTCTACACCCATTTTTGACCACATGGTCAAGAGGGAGTGTTTTCTGTTGCTTTTGGACTGCACTTTCAAAAAGCCTTTCCCTCGCCCTGTCTGTCTTCCCTACACGTCTGACGAAAACTCAGACTCCTTTTTTCCAACCAGAAGTGCTAGTTCTGGCATCGTGAGCAGCTCTCTGCAACCCCAACCCCAACGTGCTTGCACACACACACACGCGTGCGTACGCTAACCACACCTCAAGCCCTTCACTAAAACACCAAATATCTAATTTTTCGAGCAGGAGCATGGAGGAGAGAGATGGAAAAAAAGAGATACAGCATATTTATGAAAACAAACTGGACTGATGCTTTGACAAGTGCAGTTTAGATTGTGGGTATATACCAACAGGAAAGGTGAGAAGCAGGTAAATGTAAACGTTCATTATATTACCATCGACTGCTGGGCCTCTGATGTACGATCCCAGCTTTCTTAAAAGCTCTCCTCTGACCAAAGTCTAGCTTCTTCTAATTCCACCCAGAGCTCTGGGAATTTATTAAATTACCTAAAATGATCACATAAGAAAAAGAGCTTTAGAATTTGCTGAGGTGCACAGGATAAGCTTTCAGACCTATCTATAGAATCTCTTTAATTCCCCAAAAGTGTGTGTGTTTTAAAATGTCAAAGTGCCTCAGTGCAGCTTCTTTTTTGCTGAGTCCATTAAAATTTCCCACATCCTTCTTTTGCAAAACACAAAAATTGTTCGATATTGATGGAGTTAGCCAGTGTACACAGAGGTACTCACTCTGGGAATAATTTATTCATTTTTATGTCTTTCAAATTCCTTCTTTTTGTAACACTTATAGGCAGATTTATTATAGTCATTACAGAATTATTATATGTGTATTTCTTTGACTTTGCTACAATATAACAAAATTTATTAAATGACAATAAACCGGTGCAATAATTTGTAAACAATTTCAAGCCTTTACACAATTAAATGTAGTATAAAGACAATATAAAAAAGTTAAAAAATGTTAATGTTGAATTTGGCATCTGCATGTTTTGCACTGATTTCTTCCATTGTTTCTTTAAATAACACTGCAAGAGCTGTTAAAATGTTTGTGATTTTTTAAAAATTGCAAACAGCCTGATGCAACATTTCAGTCGCCCAACGGTTTATCATCTCCTCCTTTGTCATCTGTTTTCATAATGCACAAATCATTTTCAATGGGGTACAATTCTGGACCAGTTTAGGCAGGCCAGTTTAGCATTTGGACCTTTTCCTACTGGGCCATGCTGCTGTAATATATTTAGAATGAGCATTGTCTTGTTAAAATAAACCAGATCTTCTCTCAGTGATATATTGCTCCAGAACCTGTTTATATTCCTCAGCATTAATGGCGCCTTCGTAGATGTGCAGGTTACCTATGCCATGAGCATTAATGCACCCTCATACCATCACAGATTCTGGCTTTTTAAATTGTGTGCTAATAACAAGCCAGATGGTTCTTCTCTCCACGTTAGTCTGGAGGATGAGGTGTCTAGAAAAGAATTTTGATTCATAAGACCACAGGACAGTTTCCACTCTGCCTCAGTCCATGCAAAATAAGCTTGGGCCCAGAGAAGGCAGCAATGTTTCTGGATCTTGTTTGTACCAGTTTAGTTTTGTCTTTGTATGATAGAGTTTTGGCTTACATTTGTGGATGCAGAAATAAACTGTATTCACTGACAGTGGTTTTTAAAACAGGTCCTGAGCCTATGCAATAATTTCCACTGTAGTCTGTTTCAAATACAATGGTGCCTGAGGGCCATGCAGCCATTCTGTATTAGTTTTCAGCTTGTATAGAGTCTTCTCTGGGATAACAATACTTTAATGATAATATTTACTGATAATGATAAAATCACAAAAATCTGAATGTTGACTTTGTGAATTCTTACAGTCTCCCAAAAAGTGGTAATCCTTCCACAACGTTTTAAGAGACTCCACTTCTCTAATATTTTCTGTTGTTGTCCGGCACAACTATTTGAAAGATTGTTCATTAAATTAATGATTATATCCTTGCCTTTTAAAGAAAAACATTTCTCAGTTTCAGCATTTAATATTTTGTGTTTCTACTGTTTAAAATTAAAATATAGGGCTTAAATAATTGTATAGCTTTTTCCCATCTATTTTTCCAAACAACTTTGTAAATAATTATCGATATATATATTTAAGAATTGAGACAAATCCTTTGAATAATTTATTTTGTGTTTGCTTGTTGCTTTAATGAAATCTGACTTTGATAATTTACCTTAATGAGTATCTTTCACCATTATAAGACCTGTTATAAGCATGGAGACATCAGCCAGACAGCTGCAGATGCACGCTCAAACTCACACACATGCACACACACACACACAGAGGACTGTGTTAATGAGAGTGTACTCTCCTTCTGTTTCACTCTTTCTCACCCCATCAGGGAATATAAAGTTTAACAAGCGTTTTGCTATCAGTGACCCTGAGGAGGAAATGCACTCACCACCGAGAAATACTACTAATTACCCCAAACTCCGTGGGTGTCTCTGCTGCTGTGAGTTTTGCATGTGCGTGCAAGAAGAAAGCTTCAAGAAAGTTTCAAACAGGGTTTGTGTAGTAGGAGGTGGTGTTTTAGTTGTGTGTCTGTGTGCCTGTGTGTGGTGGTGGTTGGGGGGGGGGGGGGGGGGGGGTTAGGTAGTAGTTAGGTTTTAGATGGGTAGGTGGAGGCTAATTTATGTCAGCACTATAGCGAGCTCCAAGATTTATTGATGGTAAGGCAATACAGGGAGATCTGCTTCTTCAAAAATGCTCTGCAGCTCCCTCCTGCTCTACACACATAACTTAATGCCCTCCACCTTCCACCTCCCACCTCCTATTATACAACATGTCTGTCTTTCACACCGAAGCCGACTGTAATTGTAGAGGCCGTACTGTTGCTGTGCTGACGCAAAGGACATATGGTCCTGAAAGAAACCATTAGAAGTATTGGGGGGTGGTGCTTGAATTCTGTCTCAGTCTTACACTCACTCACGCACACACAGAGATGCACACGATTCCAGTGTGTATGACCCATTCCATGTTTTCCCCATCCATATAAAATGACAGAATTCTTTAAATTTGTGGTGAGATTAGAGCAAAAAAAGTTGTCCTTTGGAGGTAAAGGGAATTTACCAGCTGAGACTGGACAATAATTTGCAAATGGGAGAGGTGGGAGTATTAACACAAGGAAGGAAATGCCCTGTAAATTTTTGGGAGTGATGTCTGTTTCTCAGTATCAAAACTCCATGGGTGTATTTTTTGTACTTCTCTATAACATTTATACTGTTATTTATGTGCAGACTTTAGTAGGGTAGATATGTGTTGGTATGCCATTTACAATCGTCTGTTTCATGACTTTTAGTAAGATGTTTGAGTTTCTGAGTTCTTTAAGACTTTAACATTTTGTCGTTCGTTATCACTTCCAGCCTGAATGGAAACACTTTGAAATGACCTTAATTCCTAAATTGTTAAATTCATAATTAAACTGTATTTAATAGTTGTTACTGTTAACAAATAATGAAGTGATAATAATTTTATCAACTGGTTATTAGAATGTTACAAAGTTGTCACTTGTGTTTACATCTGTAAAAAGAAGTTTGGGGTGAATCACATGTAGATTGTTGTTTATTTTTTTATTTCCCTCACTTTTGTTTACTTTTACTCGAGGTTCCATGAGGTTTTGAGACCACGTTTGTTTAGGCGTAGGAAAAGATTGTGATTTGGATAAAAATACTGTCAGCTGGAAATAACACTAGTCTGGCTATTGCCATGTCGCAGAACCAACGCTAAATTACAGGCAGTACTGGCAGTATTTGAAGCTCTAGGTATGAGAACTGGCTCGCTGATCAGTAATGAAATATTTGCTATTAAATGGTAATAACATGTGGTGATCATTAAAAATGCATAACTGAGAATATAAAATGTTGATACTAGTAAAGTGTATTTGTTATAGCTGTGGTAATAAAACATTATAATCCATAAATTATTATTTTATTACACAAACTGATGATATAGATAAACATGCATTATAAACTAATGATATAAATAAAAATCATTCAAAAAGAAGCAAAATAAAAATTTATTAAAGTACAATTAACTATTATCTGGACTTTATAAGCAGAGGTTGTGATCAAGTGTTACCTCAAAAGGTATTCCTGTTAGCTATAATAGCTTGGACACATGTGTCCATGGGTATCTCTTTTGTTGATGTCAAGCAGAAGGAACTTCAAAGTCATGTTCTAGTATGTTCAGTATTTTTATATGCAGGCCTGGGTTCTCTCCCAGTCGAGGTCGTTTCAAAAGAGCTGAAGGCTTATAAAAGCCATGTTAGGGTTATTATGTACATCCTATCTGCCTCAGCCTTCACTGACCCACGCACACACACACAAACTGTGTGTACGTGTTTTTGTGTGTGTGTGGTCATTAGGCAGAGCTACAGTGGAATCCGTTTACTCTCATAATTTTGCTGTTCGTTTTTGTGAGCCTGAGAGGAGGAACGAACATCCTGAGTTTATTGGCCATTAGAGAGCTCTAGATGTGTGTGTGCATGTAAGATTGTGTTGGTGTGTTGAAGTGTGTGTGTGTATGTGTGTGTGTGTGTCTGTGTGTGCGTGTGTGTGTGTGTGTGTGTGTCAGGAGAGCCAGTTTGTTTGGCTAAGTGAGGCAATTTTGGTCTTTAAGTATCTCATGTCACTTCCCCTGAAACAGGGGCAAGTGATACAAGTGCTCCATTCTTAGCATCACAACACACACAACCACTTGCATGGACACTTACACACATTTCACTCACACTATTCGGGCTCCATTTTGACTGGAATATTTGTTCTTGGACATTATTTTCAGACTGTAAATTTGTATTTCAATAATGTTGTTGAAACTACTCTAAGTAGTAAAACAAAAAGCAATTTGTGATTTTACAATATGAGGCTTTAGCCCTCTAGAGTTATTTACTTTATGTATGAGCCTCTAATTATTTTTCTTCTGCTACAGTTGGGTCACATACTCTTGTTTTGTGTGCATGCCCTTGTCTTTCAAAGCCTAATGTAAGCAAATTAAAAGGACTTATGACTGATGTAATTGAAAACAAAGCACTTGATCCCCAAAACAGATTCACTGACATGCTTAGAAAAAAACCTATAAACCTCAAACATGTGCTCCAGTACATCACTGAAGGAAATGTACGTATGCCTGTCAAATGCAGCATAATTCCTTAAAGTCCAGTAAGATGTTACCTGATTGGCTCTTCAGGGTGGTCCTCTGATTAACCCGACTAGCTGGGAAGCAGACGGCTTTGATCTATGATTGGAGAGGTCACTCGCTGAGGTCAGCCAGCGTCCGCAGTGGATCTTAGGAGGCCAGTGATGAAGTTTTTGAGGAGCAGCTTTCCAAAATGAGACGTGACACCTAATTTCACATAAAAAAGAAAGAAAAAAAGTTAGCAGCATGCATGAGAGTGAACTCATACTGACTTGCATTGAAGTTAACAGCTCACTGCAGTCCTTGACTTAAAAAATCAGTTTCTTCATGCAATCAGATGTTTTTTGACAAGCTTTAAAATGAACACCCTTTTAAATTAGATGGATGATTGGGTGATATAGTATGTGTGAAATCCTTACATATTGTTATGTTTATGGCAAATACGACATGTGATCAAACTAATGTTTAGTGGAATCACCTGTGCTCCAAACTGCATGATGTATGTTTGCTACAGTATTCTCACAGCAATGTGTGAAATTATTTGGACAAGTAACTTGTGCTGAGCAACAATATGGCATAATAATGTAGCCATGAACTACATCACCAAAGATTGAAACCAAAAGCGGAAAAAGTTGATTGCAAGGTTAGTCTGGACTTAGACTGACAATCAGTTGATCACCTACAACAGATCGTTTTATAGCTCTGATTTCCTCTTGTTTGTTTTTGTCTGTTTTATTATGTTTTTAAATCAGCGTTTAGCGAAAACAAGGCATTTGTAGGCCTTTCATTTTTCCTGAACTAATAACAGTACACACAAATCAATTAGTTATTATTATTTTCCAACTTGGTAAAATAGCTTTAGGTTGGATATCAGTCTGTAAATTAGTATCACACACTCTCTTAATCTATCCTTTCTGTGTCGTTGCTTTTTCCTTCCCCACTGCTTCTTTGTCACCGCTGTAACTTTTCATCCCCTCTGTTGAGTCAGAGGAAGATGAACTCTGAGCAGCTGTGTTACTCCCTGCCTAAGTGAGTTATGGCAAGCTGCTGTCCTCTTGGCTTTTATTGATAATATTACACTGGCTGATGTAAATATGACTCCGCCTCCACCCTCTGTCATCCTAATGCAAACCTGGAGCTCGCATCTGTGCTTGTGTGTGCGTGTGGAGGTGAATGAATTTAACGTCTGCTCGTCTATAACGCGCGAACGAGTAAGGAAGTCAGGCCCCAGTTCACTGTGTATTAGTGTTTGTGTACAAGTGTTTGTGTGAGTGTGTGTGTCGCAATCGCTTCCTGACCCCAGGACACTCCTTCCCCAGGTAGAAGCACAACGTCAGGCTTCATGCAGTTTGCCGGAAATATCGAGCTGAGACTCGACATGATAAACAGCACAGAGCATTGAGCTGGCTAAAAGAATATCCTGCCTTCATGCGTGTATATATTTTTTATCTGTCCATGCTGGGCTGCTGTGACTTCCCGCTGTGCTGTAAATAATATGTCTTTTCACAGGTGGATGTCTCCATGCGATGCACACTCGGGAACAGGACTGGATTTTACTGCCACATGTGATTTTATAGCTGTCATTTCTCTTTATTCCTTTTTTTTTTTTTTTGCTTGAATTAGACATTCATCATTGTTGCTCTAGAAAAACAAATGTGAAAATGATCAAAGTGCACTAAAACACAACTGCAAGAAAAGACGCACACGTTTGAGACACCAGCTGCATGGCATGCACTCATTAGGTTTTTGCTGCCCTGACCTCAAGGTGTAAATTCTACATTAATGCCTCGTCTATTAGTTAAACCAAACTCTGAAGGACACACACAACACAGGCAGACACACACATCCTTTACATCCACGCACACACACCAGTACACATATCACACATACACGTGCATATTCAGAAAAGCACACGGAGAGCCGTGCAGCAGCTGTCCACCACCCACACACTCCAACCATGCCACCGCCTCTCCACACACACACCAACACAATCAAGCCCACTGTACCACATTCACTGCATTCTACCATTCCTCTTACACAGACAGGCAGGAAGCAAATGTGTCATTTATTAGAGCCTGTTTCCAATCTGTGCTGATGATGAATATCTCCGATCTCCCCATGCTGCTCCTGAATATTCTGAGACAAAGGCCTCTTATGAAATTATACTGTCATTAGGATGACTGCTCTGATTAGATATTGAGACTGGATTAGCCATCTGCTTGGCTCTTTGGCAGAGGAATGATTTGATCTGAAATAATTACCATTTATTCCTTCATGAGAACACACAGAAGGTTTTAGTTTCAAAACACGATAGGCCATGTTTATCTTGAGCAGCAAAGAATTTCCTTATGTGGAGGAATTCTTTAAAATGGGGTCCTGTGCTGTTTATATATCCTGTTTAAACTTTAACTGGATTTTTAAGGTGAATGTAAAAGGCGCACTTTCAACTACTTCTCAGATCTTAATTATTTAGAGATATTTTTATGATTTTCACAAAAATATTTAGCCTGCCATACATATTAAGGAAACGAGACAGCCCACTATTTTGAACCCGCATAACCAAGTTTAAATTTTAGATTTTTAATACCTCTTACAGTAAAAGCTTGTTTCCGTACGACAGGCAGCATTAAGGAATGGAGATTGTTGAGGGCAGTGTGCTGGTATCAGTAGTTGCCACTGTGGAATGGACATATGTAGCAATTTATCACTTGTCTCTCAGCACATGCGTGGGTGGCCCCGCAGCGGGTATTATTGCAATTTAGGAGCAATTGACAGTAATCCCCCTCTTGCTTATGTGAAAGCTCATCATCCCTTCACCGTCCAGCAGCCGCATCTTCACTAGAACGGACCTCCAGAGCTGATATACGTCGTAGCTCGTGTTCTGTATCATTATCTGCTCGTCTCGCTCTTTATCGGGGTGGTCTGTAGAGGCACGTCAGAGAATAATACACTCGATGAAAAAAACGTGCAGATCCACTAATGGCAACTTAGTCGTACGTGTACTTAAGTCATGAGCTCTACTGTATTGACTAATATATGGAAACCATTAGTAATAAGAATAAGCAACCTGATCATGAAATCCTAAATAGCTTCACAGTAGGTTGGTGTATAGCAAACTCAAATACAGTAATGGCCTCTTTTCTCCTCTGAGCTACGGAAGAATTTACCTAAAGTTTGATTTTGGGGCAAATCTAAACATACTGCAGTGGCTTATGGTGGCGAAAAGAGTTGACCCACAAAATAAACTCTCAGTTCAGCGGGCAGTTCCCCCACCTCCGAGAAATCACTAAAGAACAAGATACTTAAATAAGTTTTGTGTGAGTGGCAGTTGGAGTCAGATTCAGTTAGCGAGTAGTGAGCGTCTGAGTGAACTCAGCCTGCTGCTCGGCCGCCGCGCTGTATTTACTGCTTTGTTGTTTTTTCATCCAGGAAGTATGAGGTGTGGCTACTATATAGAAATCAGGGTGAGAAGGTCACAGTGACATTGGCCTCAAAACACAGAACAGGAAGAACAGGAAGATCTTCATCTAGCCGTAATTTTGCTAAGGCTGCAGATAATACAGGGAATGTAAAACTGTATGTTTAGAAATATATATTTGCAAATGAACATTTAAGTCGAAAGATTATGTAAAGAAATAGCTTAAATCTGATCTAGTCCCACACAGCTATAGCCCCTAAACACAGTACAATATTCTAAGACTGTGATTTTTGAAGAATTGCAAATGCCATTAAAAACATCTTTAGCAGATTGTAGACTTAAAGGAGCTGAAAAGTTTATGGTCCAGAGAGAAAATACATATGAAGATCATTCAGAATATAAGTCTTTGCTTTTAGTACCTATATTGTATGCACCGATTCAAGAGACATTTTTGAACTGAGAAATCTAATAATGTTACAGCTGTGCAAATCCAGATTTAATTTGAACTAAAGTTTTAGAAAGTAAGACGTCGAATTAGGGGCATAAACAGGAACACTATAAGCAATATTGTGTAATGATGTATGAGGCAGTTCCTCAGCTTAGGCCCCATCTTTTCTTTTCTTTCTTTTTTTTTTGAATAGCTGCGGTTTCCATATGCTCCGATTGAGTATAATTGTTAGTTTCCTGGACGAAGGTTTGCAGGCATTTAATGTACCCCGCAGGCAGGATTAAAAAGCTATCACGAAATCTAATGCTTCCATATAAAAACAAATGAGTGGCACACTGTGCACACTTCTATTTACAAAGTAAACACTTGCCTTCATCTCCACAATATCTCATGTTATCCTCAATAGTGAGCAGAATGCAACAAAAGGTTTGATGGATGGCTTGAATCATAGTCCGAGAAGTCATTTAGATGATGAAAGTAGACACATTTAATGGGCTCTTTTGAAGGATTCAGATTTACTGAATGCATGAAAAAAAGATAAAAAAACTACACTGCAAAGACAAGGCAACAGCACCACAATGTTATCCAAAGGATACGCTTCTCTTTCTGGGGTGATCTGACCAGTGATGACACCATGAATAAGTCCCCAAATGAGGTTTGTGTTTTGTGAAAACAACAACCAGATGTCTGAGAGAATTTATCTTTCTTTGTGCATGTTTGCATTCTTATTATCATTATCCATGGTTACAGCATTGCTCTTGGGAATGTTGTTATGGTTATTTAGTACATCACTTTGGTTCAAAATGAAATATCTCAGTCACTGAATTGCCAACTTTTTTTCATTTGTTACAGCTATCCATGGTGTCGAGAAGGTGAAACTGACTTGACTTTAGGTATTTCTCTGTCTGTCTCTTACAGATTTGGTATGTAGAGATAAAAGTCTCAAGGTATACTGGATAGATTTCCATGAAACTTGGCAGATTTACTGTGCCCAGAGGATAAGTCCTATTGACTTTGCTTATCTTTCGAATCTTTAGAAGGAAATGAACAGGTGTGGCTAAGGACCTTAAAAATAGCCCCATTCATTTTAGGTAACCCAGCACTTGTGTTTTTTGTGACTTATTTGAAATCTCAATGAAATTAAGTACTTTTTGAAATGAAATTTATCCTCAAGTTGTGCATTTCCCACAACAAATGTTAAAATACGAACTGTGAAAATTATGGGCTATTGAGTGGCACCAGATTGTATACGATTATTAGCATTAATCCTGCTAAACAAGACAATGATGGATTTGCTTCTTCGAGAATGTTGCAATGCTGGCATTAGCATTTAGTATCTAAGCGCAAATGCAACTGAGGTTTGTAGAAAAAATAAAATAAGTAAACTTTTCAAGCCAGTGTATCAGAACACAGTTAAACAAAGCACCAATCACATTAAAAAGTCATTGTCTGTCATCTCCATGCAATAAAATACACAGTGTGGCGTGATATAACAAGACATTTCTCTCTGGTACAGTATCAGTACAACCACTGACTCTATCATGGAAGTATTTACTGCCCATATGGCCAGTGACATGGGGTCAGGCCTTGTGTTTCAACTAAAACCACGAAGTGCTGTAAAAAACCCTACATACAGGAATGGATACAAATTCAAGCATTAGCACATTGCTAATTACTCCAGTTGCTTTTAATAAATTCTTTCCTGACATACGAGTTCCAGCACTGTAAAAAAAGGAAGAATGTTGCATGAGGAAAAAACATTAAGGAAATTCTGCAGACTTTCGCCATAAGTAGAAAGCTTAAATACAATTGTAAGAACTCAAAGATTCACACAGGAATCTTACAGTCTCCCAGGTTCAACCCAAAGAGAAAACTCAGTTTATGAATTCACATATTTTCTTGAACAAAAATAGAAACCTGGCCATCCAAGCTATCTTTACTGAAAGACTTAACAAGCAGACAGGACTGTAAAACCTGCAGAGAGCTATAGAGATTTCTGTGGGTAATTTGAAATGTTGTTTTGTGTGTTACTGCTTCCAGTTTCCAAAATAAGCTCTGACCTTATTCACACTGAAATAACATTTGTGGTATCACATTCAAGTCCCCTTTATATTTATTTTAGGGGTGGAGCAAAATCTTCCCTCCTATTTCTTGGCAAAAGAGGTATTTGTGTTCTGCTGCAAATATTACATGATCAGAAGCATTTGGTTATCATGATCCAATTATACCGCCCAGCATTCTGTCTACTTTGATGCAGAGCAGACCAAAGTTTATCTGATCCTACATATTGGTCCCATGGTGGTTTCTTAGTTGCTTGGTGTAACAAAATACTGCAAAGGAGCGAGTTAATTTCTTGCTAGGTTTGCAATTTATTATTAACAACCAGCATCACAAGATGCACCAACTATGCATGAAAGTTCATATCAACTGTAGGTTTTAAGATTAAACAAAAAGTTTACTCTAAAAAGGCTTTTTTATTAGTCTTATCCAATGTAGGCAAAATAAAAACAAGAAAAGAAATAAAATCCTTACTTCATAGTAATGCCTTTAAAAGACGAGGCTGCATACTTTGCCCTATTTTCCAAATTATGTATGATGATAACTATTAGTTCCACACAGGAGCGTGTTTGCAGTCATTTAAAACAAGCCCACAGCGCTGATATAAATCAGTGTATGTATGAAGCTGGTATACCTGCATGTCTGCACACTGCCAGTTTGACAAGAAACAGATCTGAGGGGATTTCACCATAAAGGCAGGGAACCATGAAATATCTGAGAAGTGCTGGAACCGCTCTCCTCTCCAAATTATAGCCAAATACAGTCTTATTGGTTGAGGGGAAAAGCCTTGGCAGTGCATAAAGAGCTCAGTGTGTGGCTGAAGTGACCATGCAACTCCTGAAAATAAACAGGAATCAAATGGAGTGATTGATCGAATAAATTACTTTCAGCAGCAACCAACTCTCTTTCTCTCACACACAGACACACACAAAACAGATGCATATATACAAACTCTGTTAACCAGCTTTGCAGAAAAACACACACTTGTAGCGATTTGCTCCAGTATTCAGACCAGCTCCAGTTTTGGTATAGGCATGTTACAGAGCAGTGTGGTGGTGGTGAGGGGACAGTGGGGTGTTAGGTGATTAATATGGTACATCAAACTGTATGAGGCACAGAATGATTTTAATTGTAGGAATTTTTGTTTTGTTTTGTTTTGTTTTGTTTTGTTTTGTTTTGTTTTGTTTTTCACGAACTATCTTGGTCGAGTACGACCTCTTGATTATTTTATGTGAGATCCAGGAAGGTAATCAATTGACAATATGGCAGACTTGTTGAATACTCAAAGCATTTTTTAGCCCATGGTTGATTACAATAATACCTTGATGTCTCAAAAGCTTTTACAACCTAAACAAAGCAAAATAATTAAGACCGAATCTTTTGCTTTTAGTTAACATTTATAGTTATTTATACTGCTGTCATAATAAATTCATAGAGGCCTACTATAGCTTGCGCTTCAAGTAAAAAAAGAAGGTGCTTGAGAAAATCTTTCCTATCTGATTTTGTTTATGCTGCTATGTGTGTGTGCACTCTGTGATGAATATCAACTGAAGGTGATGCTTGACTCACCTTTTAACTGCCATTTAAATTGCCAGGCCCGTATAGTGCAGGGAGGGCCTGAAATGTAAACCGTCCAATCTGATGAACCTGCCAACCGGTCAGAGCCTTTCATGAGATGAACACAGGAACCCCACACAAGCAAATTCACCCACCCCTCTCTGCCCCGCCCCTCAATGACGACCCCCTCCTTGTTGCTTGCATGTGTGGTTTAGTGAAATCTCCTCCTTGTGCTATAGGATAGCCCTAGCCTCTAGGGTAACAAGATAGATGTAAACAACCAATTATTGGATAGGCCCTCATTCACATCCCCTTAACCAGTATAGACACAGAGGTTCTGGCTTTAATAATTTCTTTCCCTCTATCTAACATTTGGATGTCTTTCCCAAAAAACTGATACTTATCAAGCTTGTGTTGTGCTTGTCTCAGGTCAGTGTATTCAGCAGCAGTCTTACCCAATCCAAGCCACATCCTATTCCTGTATACGTTAACACAGTCTATACAACACACGCACACACACACATGCATACATCTTGCAATAATCAGCTCAATTAGAGGAGGTCGTGGTGGAGAGTGGCTGAGGTGAGCAGTGGGAGGCTGTGAAAATAGGGGGTTGGCTATTAGGAGAAACATGATCTCTATTCATCAGCAGCTGTAATAATTACCATTTCAGAAACAGATCCTTCTGATCAAACTGATCCCTGGAAACAAGTGGTTTACAAACACTGTCAAGAGCCAGACATTGGACCCCTGTCACTGCCAATATATAGACACAGATCTGACCTGGCCAATCCCACTGCGATGAAGATACTTTGTATATGCAGTCATATTGTCAGTGCTTGTTTAACTCTACTCTGATTTGGCTATGGACATTTCTAATCGTTAACCTATCAAATGCACAGTGAATAAGATGTAACAGGCATTTTCAAAAATAACAAATATCAGTGTGAGCAGGAGCATGTCAAAAACACAAGTGGGACAGTTAGATTATCTGAAAGAATTTTATGTCAAAGATCTGATACCATGTAAACTTATTTTGACAGAGATGGGAAATTAGACTGAATACCTGTAAGAAGGTATGATCATATGAGAGTAACACAAAGACTTATGATGAACTGAACTGAACAGGTGCTCACATGTAGCCTCAGACCTTATTCTCGTTAAATCTTCAGTGCTGAAGTTTAAGCTGAGATCAAGACATTTGAGCAAAAAAAAAAAAAAAAAAAAAAGCGAGAGAAAGAGAAAATAAAAAGAGTTCAATAGGGAGCATCATCAGTCTGTAAGGACAAGCGAACAAATTATTTAGCCTCATCACAAATATTTGAGTGTACAGAGTAACTTCTTTGGATTGCTGCCGGTGTAATCGCAGCAGCACATTCGCCACTGGGAGAACCTCGATCATCAAACTCGATTACGGGGCATTTGGGTGTTTGCGTTAGATGAGTTGAGATGATAAGCTTTATCTGAAATCGGTTTAAAATTTCATATCAGTCAAATTTTGTTTACAGGCCTCACAATGATTTTTATTAATAGTCTGAATTAAAAGTGCAAGCGCAGGGTGAAGTTAAAATATATATATAAATATAATTATAATTTAAATATAATATATGTAAACTATTATTATTATTATTATTATTATTATCGGTGCTGTGCTTTTGGAAACCGAATTTCCCAGAGGAACCCACCCGAGGGATTAATAAAGTTTTATCTTATCTTATCGTATCTTATCTTATCTTATTATTATTATTATTATTATTATTATTATTATAAGTTTAAATTGCCCTTTTAATTTTCTCACTATCCAGGCGAGCCAGGTCGGTGCCGGTCCCCTGACGATTACCGTCAGTCAGCCTAATGCCGTAATACTCTGAGAACTGGGCTTCAGGCGAAACCAAAGTCAATTTATTAAACTGAGGGAGGACACAGGGCGGAAACAGGAATGAGGTTTCTCTTACAGGAGCCTTCGTCTGTGGTGATGAACCAATTTCACAATTACACTATTAATTTAATAATTTATTAATTTAATTTTAAAAAAAGAGAAAATAACAGAAAAACAGCAGCGACTGCGATGCCTCACTGCCTTAGCGAGAAATATTGACAATGGATTGGATGGATGGTGGACTGTGGATTGGGTAACTTACTTAAATGATTTCGACCGACAATACCATTTTAATTTTACATGCCTGCGATTTAAGGTAGCTGCTGTAATTTATTTGCAACCTTTCCAAAATTCTAAAATTCAAGTAAGCCTATGACGAAACTGCTCCTATTAAATCATATTAACAACAACATATAATAATAATAATAATAATAATAATAATAATAATAATAATAATAATAATAATCTCTCCGAGCTTTTTAGTTCTACACTGATAATATATGATGAGGACATGAGGATGATGGTGTGTGTGTGTGTGTGTGTGTGTGTGTGTGTGTGTGTGTGTGAAGTGATGTGACACCGAGTGTGGGTGTACTTGACAATCGTATCTCTAATGAAGCGGTCCCATGGTGAGGCGATAGAAATCTACCAACTGGTCAATCTTTGGTTCAGCAGTCAGTAACACGCACGCATTCCCTCGTGTACCTGAGTCCAACTACAAACCTGAGTTTTTGCGCACATCGGGCTGCTCCCGGTTTCTTTTAGGTCGCCCTACCATTTCAACAAGTACCTCACATCACTCACTTCTCCTCAGTTAACTATAAAGCCTCCTCTCCTTTTACCCTTAAACACCTTTCACTTTCACATAAGCTCCCCTCCTTACAGCCATACTCTCAAAAAAAAAATGTAATCGTCATATTAAAATGATTACTTAGGTCTTGTCTTCAGATCTCATATGTCAGTCCTTGAGATAATTTACTCGCTGATGCGCTAAACCTCGTGAGTCAGATGACTGAAATACGGACGAAAATATTTGTCTCACCGGTGTGCTGATTGAAGCCGTTTTTCTTCTTCGATGTCGCCTGCCAGACTTTCCTTCTTCTCCGCTCTTTGTCCCGCACACTCCACTGCGCACACGACCACCTTATTTCCCCATGAAGCGGCTGCACACCTTGAGATTGTTTGCCAATCTGTGCGCTCCTGCAGCTGCTTCCTCGCCACTCATTTAGATATTCATAATCTTTGTCATCACATGCATAATCCAGTTCAGCTCAACACATACTTCGCAAAACAATTAAAAGATTTCTTTAGTTGCTATTAATATAGAAATTTCACGTTTATTTAGGTCTAAAACTGATACGACGTATTTGAGAGTATGACAAAGTCTACTTGTTTAACAAATAACTTTTTAAACTTTATTCTAACGTCTTTTTGTTATTTTAAATACCTCTCTATAGAATACCGGTTTGTGAATATTATAATTAACAAATCGGGTGATGGTTCGCTGCACTCCCACATCAGCACCTTAGAGTTTAAGTCTCGTTTCAATCCTCGGAAGCAGAAATAGTCTGACTCACTTTTGGTCATATTTATATTTTTTCGTTTACTCGAAGAAAAATATACTTTATAAAAAAGTGGCAACATTTTTTTTCAAACCCGTCTAACAATCTGTCACTTGTTGACAGTTATTTCACGTCTTTGGAATAATGAAGACACTAACTTTAAAGTTCCAAGCATTAAGGAGATCTTGATTGATTTGTGAGAGCTGCCAGGGACATGAAGACAAACTGCAGCAGGCTCCGTGCACTCTGGCGCCATCCTTCCCCGGGCTGTGGGATCAACGCCGCTCTTCTCATCCACGCTCCTCACAGCTTTACGCTCTTTGGCTGCCTGAGGTGTCTGTCAACGTGAAGGGGAAGAAAAAAGTGTTTTAGAAGGAAAAATCTGAGCAATTCTTCTATTGGTAGGCGGGCTGGTCGTGAAGGGAACAATCAGGTTGATTTTGCCAGGGAGCCACCTCAAAGCATATCGGGTTACTTTGAGTGACAGCGTAACCATGGCAAATAATTTGACTAAGGCTATTGTCTTATCCTCACCATCCGTGGGTCAGATAACCGACCAATCAGAGTTCATATAATCGCTTGTCTTGCCAGTTTAGAATAATATTATTAAAACGAGCCAGCGAGCCCGGTCTCCGGGAGTAGTTTATGTTGAAACGGCATAGAAAAGGTGGAGTACGGTGGAAGGAGTAGCAACTTTCTTTCTTAGCAACTTTATGGAGAATAGTCGCCTGGGGTTTCGCATGGCTGAACGGACTTGAGCTTATTCCATAATACGCAGTTGGACTTTGCCTAACCTTGGGCACTTTTACGTTTTAGGTAACTCTTTTGGGGACTTTTTGACGCTTATGGACTTAATGCGTTTTGATTTAATGAGACACTGAGAGGAGAGACGTGGAAGTAAGGTACAATATAATCTGTATTGGTTTACTTGTCGCCATGTCCATGCTTCCGACGTTTGGTTTTACGCAAGAACAAGTGGCTTGTGTCTGCGAAGTCCTCCAGCAAGGGGGGAACATCGAGCGTCTTGGGCGCTTTCTGTGGTCCCTCCCGGCGTGCGAGCACCTCCACAAAAATGAGAGTGTTCTCAAAGCGAAAGCCGTAGTTGCTTTTCATCGGGGGAACTTCCGAGAGCTCTACAAGATCCTGGAGAGCCACCAGTTTTCGCCGCACAACCACCCGAAGCTGCAACAGCTGTGGCTCAAAGCGCACTACATCGAGGCAGAGAAGCTGAGAGGCCGTCCGCTCGGCGCCGTAGGGAAGTACCGCGTCCGGAGAAAGTTCCCCCTGCCCCGCTCTATCTGGGACGGAGAGGAGACGAGCTATTGCTTCAAAGAGAAGAGCAGGAGTATCCTCCGAGAGTGGTACACCCACAACCCTTATCCATCCCCACGGGAGAAAAGAGAGCTGGCCGAGGCCACGGGACTCACGACCACGCAAGTCAGCAACTGGTTCAAAAACCGACGGCAGAGAGATCGAGCGGCTGAGGCAAAGGAAAGGTAGGAGTATATTTACTTCTTAAAACAGACGCTAATCTCAGATTAGATTATCTTATTTTATTTTTTTATCATTGTCACATCAAGCAAAACATAGGAGGTAGTTCCAAACTGTTGCTGAGTCACGGACTGCCACTGCTGACTCTGTATGCAAAAATAAATTTCTGACCTACATCTGGAAATTTATTTAACGTAGATAGCATGGACATATTCTCAGATCTTATTCAATCGCCACAAATTAAAGTTACACTGTGTGTATTTCTGTGATAACTGTATAAGCCCCTATTAAAAGTTGAAACGCACGAAATGAAAGACGCGTTGTCAGGTAAATTACAAGGTTATAAAAGTTGCTTTTACCCCACTTTTATGTTTTAGTAACCACACTGATTATAACATGAAACTTGACTTTCACGTTAAGATCAGAGAAGAAATATATGCAGACTACTGTGAATCACAGACACTGGATGAACACATGGTATATGCAAGGAAACATATCAGAACACGTATGAAAGATGTTTTGCGGTGTAATTGATGTGGCTTGTTGTCTGGTCTTCATATCAGCCAGGCTGACATTTCATTATGAGTCGTTTGCACATTTCAGAGTTTGGAAATTATACAGCCAGGCATGTAGAGAGGTGCGGGAGATGTGTTTTTGTCAGGTGTTCACTGGGTCGGTGTCTTCTTTCACCCCCTGGCCACTAATTTGGGCTGAAAGCTCCACGTAAATCATGTCTTCCCACTGAGAAAAGCCTCACAGCAAACCTATGAACTATGCCATACGCAGTACGCACGCGTTTCAGAATGATTAGGCCTGTCATTTATTTAGAGCTGTGGACAAGCTCTCCTCGAGTGGCCGAGGACTTCCTCAGGTTGAGCTTCTCCACGGGTCACTATGGTTAAATTAACTTGCTCTAAAAGTTTCATGCAAGTTCAGTAGTCAGATGGATTTATTATCTTCCAGTCACTCTCTACTACTGATATTTAATATAGCGCTTCTGTAGTGAATTGACCCTCTAATTATTTTTGCTGGCTAAGTGATTGCATCTGGGCACACGTGCCTCAACGTATTCTCGTGTGAACATTAATAAATAACCAGACTAAGAACTGATACATTAATGAGATTATTATGGCTGTTGTAAAAGTGTCACAACCCAATAAATATTCTAGTAAACACAACAGAATTGTGTGTGCCACTTTAATTCAAGTGTGTGTTCATGTTCATATTTTTAATGCAATCTTAAACATGTTAAGCTACAATTAGCTGGTGTCTTTGTTCCTGTAGGTTTTACTCCGAGATATGAAAATTTCAGTTCACCTAAATCTTCCTGGTTGTTATGCACTTTTTCGCAGATGTGCTGTAATTCCGCATTTGTACCAAACTGATGTGTGACTTTGGTTTCTGTTCGCAGAGAAAACAACGAGAACTCCAACGGCAACAGTCACAACCCATTGACTTCTTCTATTAATGGAAATAAAACTATTTTGGGGAGCTCGGACGACGATAAAACACCTTCTGGGACTCCGGATCATACGTCTCCGAGTCCGGCTCAGCTCCTCGGCGCAAACCCCGGTTTACCGTCCCTGCATGGCCTTGCGCCCCCGCCGGGACCCAGCGCAATCCCGGTACCCAGCGGCCCAGACTCGATGCACCATCACCACTCATTGCATCATGACACCATACTGAACCCTATGTCTTCGAATCTAGTGGACCTCGGCTCTTAAAAGCCGTCACTGAATGGAGCGCCATTTTTTGGGGAAAATAATTTACGAGGTGGTGTGAGTTAAGCTTCAAGCACTTGCGGCACGGTGCAAGGCAGACAGACTGGAACACTGCGAAAACAGCCACCGTAACAAATCATTTAGTCTCATATTCAACCTTTAAAATCTTTTTCAACAAGTGGAGAGAGGAAAACCTGCCAGTGAGCGCAACACCTCCTCTTATCCCCAAACTGAACGAGCCCTTGTTTCGGGGATTTTCTAGAATCAAGAGTTCAGAGCAGAGCACTTAAGAACTTTCCAAATATACTTAAACAGGACCCTACCGAACTTTTCCCCCCCGTTAATTCGCTTGAGGAAAATATAATTTGGAAAAAGTAAGTAAAAGTAGTAGTTTTTTGAGATGGCTTGTTTTGCTGCAGGGCTGGGGATAAAAAATTGATAAAAAGAAAGAACAGAAGAAAAGAAGGAAGAAAGAAAGAAAACTTTACCGGAATGTAAAAACGTAATATGTTATATTGTTGAAAACAATAACAATAAAGTGTCTTAATTCTTGTTACTATTAGCCTACAGTTGTTATTTTAGGGGTTTAGATTAACCTTTATCACCAGACTCTATGGGCACAAAGTTACGTGTACCCATCGCCTTTCTGTTTACATGGGGTTTTTAAAGAGAGCCATAAACGGTTATTTTTGTTTGTTTGTTTGTTTGTTTGTTTGTTTGTCTGGGGGAGGGTGGGCTGATGGAGTATGCCAGTTAAACGTGTCTCATAGGGGCTGTGATAAGATAAAATATTCTAACCCCTTGATATTATTGTTATAATTATTTGCATTTTAATTTGGGGAGAGACTGCATGTAAACTCTGCGATAAATGATGAAACATAAAACGATTCACCTATAGTTTCATATACCCTTTACAATAAAAAAAAAAAAAAAGAAACACGTGGAATAAAGTCGAGAATTTCTTTGATTCTGAATGATTCTTGACATTTTCTTGGCATTTTTTTTTTTGTCTCTTACGGGTCACCTCCTTATAATATTATAAAACCATATAAGCTGGAGGACAAAATATATAAAACGTATTTTAGAGAATCTGCACGTAAACGTCGATATTTACAGTGTTACAGAAATATTGCTTGAACGATAGTATTTAGGATTTATGATCATTTGTAGTTTCAGTTGAGGATACTTAGATATTTTTCCCTTCAGCTCATTTATGTAATTTTAAATGCAGAACAACGCACAAACCATGTATTCAGCCTTATTTCCTCAGGCTTTTTAAATGTGCTCTGAGCCACCACTTCCCAACGTTAGGAAAATACATGATCAGATATTACTGAAAATCAAAAGCTGTTAGCCTCTGACACATATATCTCCTGCAAGAAGATAGATAGATAGATAGATAGATAGATAGATAGATAGATAGATAGATAGATAGATAGGTTTTTCAATTTTAAGGACATGAGGTCAAAGTTCATCCAAGTGATTATTGCCGATTTTTTGTTTCTTTTTAAGAAAAGCTCCGCACGCAGTCCAATGTTTTGTAAAAACATCACTCGAAGCATGTGGCATGTGGCCATGGCAGGCAAAGCTGGGCGAAATTTAGCAGTGCTTCTCCAACTGGGAACCCTGACGTTCGAGTGATGACACCTTATCTTTCCGCGCTCAGTCCGGGAGAACAAAAGTACCGTAGTGTTTGGAGTAGGAAAAAAACAGAACTGGAAACGACCGCTGAAAGAAGACACTTTGTTTGAACAGCTTCAGCCGCGCAACACCTCCAGCCTCCCTCCCGCCCCCTCCTCCCCTCTGCTGCCTGATCAGTTCGTGCAGAATAAACCTAAAAAAACATCTTTTCTGCCTCTCATATTTCCATCATAAGGCTTTAGTACCTCCCCTATTTCAGGTTTCGACAGGCCGGCGCGTGCTCGGTGTATTTTCTGGTGTCTTCTGTATCTTCATATCAGAATATAACAGTAGCTTATAGTTTCATAATTTTCTTACATATTGCATGTTTATATTGATAAATGTTACACATTATGCATGATATACTATAATATTATTTTACAATATTACTCGCATTTTAAAAACAAAAAACGATGCCAGCATATAGTTAATTGTTAAGTGGGTGTTTTGGTTCACATGTTAATGGGTTGCAAACATTTTTTTTAATATTTGAAACAAGGGCGAAACACTCTTTTATTCGTTAATAAGTTATCCTGTAGACCCAGGTGGCTCTAATGGGAGTGCAAATATGAGAAGTGCTCTCAGAGAGTGCGCGAACTGTCTGTAGATGTGAAATATCGGTCACAGCTTCCTGGGAACAGCTTCCTGCGCCTGAAGGTCAATTACATATTCAACACAAAGCCCACAGGTTGTAATTAACAAGGATTTAAGTACACATGGGTCTATTCACAACAAGCCCAAAACAGCGGCTTTTGAGGAGACATAACACTGAATGTTTGGCCTTTCACCAAACCAACCCTACAACCCTACAAAGAGCTGTGATTTTCGTCTCCTCGTTCTTTCACTCTCTTGTTTCCCATAAGGCTTGAAATGTGAACTTGAACTGGTATTATGAGTGTGCCATGTGTTCCCGGAAAGTGGAGGCTATTAAACTTTTTTTTTTTTTGTTTGGATGTTTTTTTTGGGTTTTTTTAAACAGAAGATGAAAAATCTGCCACCATTGAAGAAAACGCCTAACGAGGCGCACTGACGTGATTCTGCTAGGCTGGCTTATGGGGGTAAAGACCCACCAAAGCAACAGATGAGGGAGGAAAAACTGTTCGACAGATGTATCTTGTCCTGGTTTCTTCATCTGTAGGGTATTTAATCGCCTGTCAATTCACCATGTAAACAACGCCGTAAAATAGAAGCGAATGCCACTTTGCCCCAAGACCAAAATCCTGAAACAATCAGGAGAGAATGCTGAGTCCTGGCCTCGTAAAGATCACATCCATGCAATTTCACAGCAAAATGCATGTACTAAGCAGAGCTGTTCTGACCTAAGATCAGTTTTAGCTGTTATTATTGCATCTCCGCACTGTCATTAGCGCAAAAGGCATTTTACACACGCGTTTTGCCCGATTTAGTGAATGGTAGGGTGGTGATTTTTATTCATTCTGTTTGGTTTTCTCGATTAAAACAAGAAGCAAAAACAGAAAAGCCAAAATACGGACTCTTTGGTGTTAAAAACATCAGACTTTGTATTAAACATTAAATACTTAGTAGTGATTATTTATTTATTATAATCATTGTTTATATGTTTATATACTTTTGGACTCTTTTCCACAACTTTCACTAACTGTGCGACATAAAACAGCACTGATTTTTTTTTTTCAATTTTCGAATGAAACAGTCTGATTTGAAAGTTTCTCAGCTGTTAAACTAAAATTGAAAAAGTTATTTTCTCTTTCTAAAGATTGATTTATCAGCTCTGTATTCGAGCCGTCCTTTACTCATAATATCACAAAAACAAGTAACGGCGCAAAAAACAACGCGTTACCCCATTAATCTATAAGCACTGATTGTTATTGATGCTGTCACACTCTTTAAAGTACCTAAGAGTTTCATTAAAAATCTATCATCTCCACGTGTAGATTTTTATGTTTATCTATTATTTTATAGTGCAGATTAGGAGGATACATTTCCATTACATTTTCAGCAATCTGAGAAGAAACGCTGTCGTCATTTAGGACTTTGAGTGACGATTTCTTTCATCATCGACTGAGATTTTGTAATGAAATATCCTTCAGATAAACACGCGATAAAGATGTTCTGCTCGTGTATTAGCAAACTATTGAGAAGATAAAACCGCTGAATTATTATTGTATGAGTTATAATTAAATACTGCGAAAATGTATTTTGTTACTATAAAAACAGAAGCTTTAAGATTTAGATTTTTGTTCCGCATTTCTGTCTCTTCTCTGTGGATGAGTTAATCAAACCTATTTAATCCACATACTTCACCAAATCTGAATATAAAAGGTTTCTTTCAATACACATTTAATCCGGAACCTTTTGTTAAGTGATGTTAACACACTTAATAGAAATGTCAGCTACAGAAACGGTGGTTATAATGTGACACGTTATTGGCCCCAGTGGGGAAATTGTCTTTTGACTTAGACCCCCTTCAGGGAGGTCAGAGGTCAAACTTTTATGGCAGCGGCCTCAGAGCTGGAAGGGATTCACTGTTGTTGCTCAAGGAAACTTCAGCAGAGCAGATAGGCTTAGACTCAGGTCCTCTGAGTCATGAGCACTTTTAAAATGACCCTCAAAATAATTACGGACAAAATGTGCAGCAAATGATGACTCTTTGATTTTGTTGGCAATTTGAAAGGTTTTGTGTGGCCATGAGGAAGACAAAATACAGAACTAATATATTGAAACAAAGGATCGCATTAATGTAACCAGTTAATAATTCACCCCACTTGTTGACTGCAACGGTTGGTAGCTGTCCTAACAAGTGTGTTAGACAGCTGGGTTTTACATTACTGATACACTGCCACTGTAATGTGGAGTCTAAATCAGACAGCAGAAAAAAATATCAATTGCATACACAATTACATCTTTCTTCTCATATGCACAGAAACAAGAAAAAAAAAGTTAAATCTTTATTTAAGCATCCATATGTTTTGAATGAAGTCATAATCATTAAAAGTTATTATTACATTTTGCATACAGGTCTGAATTCTTTTCAGGGTCTAGTCTTTTTGATTGAGTTTAGTATATATATTTTTAGTGGATACATAGTGTACACCATATGGTTCACATCTAACAAGTAAATGATCCCTTTATTGATCCTGAGGAGACACAAATCCCTCGGTGGTTACATCAGGAAGGACATCCTAAGTAAAAATCTGTCAAATAAAATATACTGCACTACCTGCTGAGGTGGCTCTTTCTGAATAGGACAAGAGCCGAAAGTAACTTTACTGGATCTAAACTGTCAGACTCAGTTAATAGTTAGCGAAGAGGACATACTCTTCCCTCTCTTCTTGTTATAGTTGACATCAGACTGTTCATCAGTGCACACAAAAGAGTCACGTGAAATGGGAAGAACATATTTCAGAATGAAATTCCTCTTTCATAATTTGAAAACCACCTTTAAAAAATGAATGCAAACATGTGTCACTGTCAGGAAGAGGAGAAGCTGGAAAAAAAAAAGAAAAATAGAAACATTATCCTTCACCTTTGATAAGTTTTACCAAACGATTTTGTGTTTTTAAGTATAAATATAATGCATGGCCTGAATATTATTTGTATGCATTTAAAAATGATATGGATGTCAACATAAATCATTCTCAAAGAAATCTTTGTTATTTTATGAAAATATTTTTAAATTGCGTAACTGGTATTATATTTAAAATAAATCTCCAATGTTTTATGAATGAGGGAAGTTTTGGCCTTCTTTTAACTATAACATTGATATTGATAGAATCTGAGATACTTACTGGCATAAATTTTTTTTAGAATACTTGCCCAGGTCGGACACAGAGATTAAAGTTCATCGTCAGTGTGGTGGTGGTTTGTATAAAAACGTCCTCCTTCTTCATTGCTTACCCAAAATAAACATAGCTAGTTGCAACAAAATCAAAATGCAAAGATTCTAACTATTTCTGATGTTGGTAATGATTAATATGTAGGAGCAAAAAAATGCAATACATATTTGGGATTATAATTAGTTTGGCTGAATAAATTATTTTGTGTTGTGAAACTATAACTTCTAAAATACTGAAAAGCATATTTGGACTTTGGAATAAATGCTGAATACTGAATAAATACTAGTAAAAAAAACCATCAACATTGATAGAGTGAGACCATTTGATATACTTTGTTTTAGAATGCATCTTTATGTTTTGTTTAGCTATTTTTCTCTTTTAGTTTACAGCACTTTGAGCTCAATCGCAGTGTTAACATTATTGATGAACCCATTGATTTCACCTTCTCCTCGGCCATTATGCATTTTTGGTGTATCAGGTGTGTCCCATAAAACAGGATAAAACTGTAGGGGGTCTGGCGAGTGAGGAGGAGGAGGGGGGCGGCGGGGTGCGCGGTGTTTAGTTACGGTCAAAAACGAGAAAGAGAGAGACATGGCGAGGGGAGTACGAGCATTAATGCACTCCCTGTGTGCTGGACGTGTACTATTACAAAACACACGCTCTCACACACACATAAGCACACTGCGGGTGCCTTTTGCTCAAGTAAAAGGTCACCTGGCAGACCGAGTCCTGACTTCCATCCTGAGACCTGAGACAAGGAGAGGCATATCAGGAAATAAAGTTCAGTTAGAGGAAACCACTACACTTTTTCACTTCAGTAACACACAATTAAACGGTACAAAGTGAAAACAGGAACACTATACCTTAAATCCCCTTTTCAGCACTTCCAAAAGATATACAGTACAATGGGTTTTAAAGCACTACAGGATTCCTGTTTAATGTAGATTTCTAAGAAAGCATATAGGCAATATTTCACTATGTTGTTAATTATGTTGTTGATTATTGTGCAATTACACACGAGTCACCACTAATGCATTAAGTAATATGTCATAAACCAGTTATGCACAGAGGACATGATTTAAAGAGTTGGTTTGAAAACTAAAAGAACTTATTTTAGGAGGTTTCAGTCTCTTTGTTTCACTGAGACGGAGGAAACGGTTGTAGTACTAATGTATATGAGTGTGCACACTACAGGGTTAAAGAAGGCTCACCTGGGCTTTTTGCCCCTACTGTAAATTCCAAGATAGAGGACAGACACAGGCTATTCTGATCGCATTAGGTTCACTCCGATAGTTTTTCCAGCTATTGTCACTTGACACCATTCCATTAAATCTGTCCAGCTAAAAGATTAACAGCACCATTCTTTATGCTTTCACTGGGTGTTCACTCTGAACGCCAAAGGGCAGGTTAAATCATGCACAAGATTTTCATAGTGTGCTGTGTTTTACGTTCAGCCTATCTAGCCTTTTTACTTGATGTTATATCAGCTAGCAGTGCACGGTGACACAGATAAATTATAGTAAAACAAGTTCATTAATCACAGCCCAGCTTTTCTGTTTTGTTAGTAGTAACCAGCTTGTATTATGATCAAACCTGTGTGTGTCTTTTTTAGTCCAGTAATAATTAAATGGTACTTTTATTCATTATTCATTTAAATTTAAAATACATTTACATTTGTGAGATGAGAACTTCTGTGGGTAGATGCAGGCTATGCTGCCGAGTCCATTAGTACACTCTGACTTTAGATAGCCGTTCTTATCATTATGATGCACATGATCACTAAATTTTAATGGTACAAAGTTGAAGACTTTCTTATACATTGCTTTGCATACGTTACTTTATGTAACTGTTATGAATGGCCAAGACATCAGTATAGGACAAATTCTGCATATTATTCTAGTGTATTCAGTCTCATCTGACAGCTAACCGTAAGACAACTGCCATTCTGAGAGAACTTTGTATCAACTTAAATAAATGATCTGACTTCGGTAGCTTTGAACTTTACCAGCATGAATGTGGGTTGCACATATAAGATAATCTGCCTGACAAGATAGTCTGGCACTCTCTCCAATTTTTAAAAGTAAAAATTATTGTTAGTTTTCTTTTTGTTGGTGTATTTTAACTGAATTTTGTACATTGCCCAATTTGCTGTAATTTGAATCATGTTTTCCTGAATATTGCACAGAAAAGGATGACAACTAACACAAAAATGAGTGAGTGAAAGAAGTGAAGATGGGTCTTGACACAGGAACAATGTTATGCTTTGTTCAAAAAACTATTTGTTGCTTTAAGGGATTAAAGGTTGTGCAACTTATTCACATCCTGCTCAGAGTCTGTCTGTTCCAAGTCAGGAGCAGGAACTTCCTTCTAATTTCGATCAGTCAGTATTAGTGTTGATTGTGCACACTAGACCTGTATGTCTAAGTGTGTACAGTGCAGGTTTGTCTGTTTCCAATGAAACGCAGTAACGGGTTCAACCTGCCAGACTGTTGACTCACCTTACAGTATGCATGAACATGCTTTGATGTTGGCACTGTGCAGAAATATGAAGGAACTTTTCAGAAACTGCTAAAAACAATTTGCATATGAGTAATGGTGCACAGTACATTATAGCATGTAATTTGCAGGTTATAGTTTTAATATTAGTTGCTCTTACTTCATATCATTTCTGTAAATGTAACCACAAACTTAAGCATGGTTACAAAGAAGAGAGAAACAAGAAAAAACAAAAGACAGCTTGTTGCTTCTAATATGCTTTCCATGCACCAGAGAAGGAGAGCTTCTCAAAGTTTCACTAAAACACTCATTGCCACGGATTCACTCCACTCAGTACTGTGCAGATTTGTCGGAAGAGTAACAAAACCTCAGAACAGAAGTGATGAAGGGTAACTATTTGGCTCTCTTCAAAATTTAGGGGAAACGACTGGAGCAAAAGGCCTGGAAATCATGACCGCTGCTGCCACCTAGCGATCAGTATGTGTAACCGCATACTGATCAACAGACCATAAAACCAGTGCGCAAACTGGATACTCCAGCAGATGGGCTGAAGCGCAATAAGCAGGTAAAAGCATAACAGCAAAATGAGGAGTACTGGGTACTTCTAACAAAGTACCTATATAATAATAACTAACAGTTAGGTGAAAACTGTGAAAACAATGACACGTCTTCATCAAGGTCGACAGGTGAAATCATTCATGCACCCATCTGTGTTTGCACAGACTAGGAAAAGTAAGTATCGTTTGTCCTATTTTGCATAACTGTCAAACACACAGGAAACCAAAAGTTGCATGAGCAAACATTAAGACAAACATGAGTAAGACAGCATGAATGACCAACAGTAGTTTTACAATGATACCTGTAGTTAACTACACATTTCAATAATATGTTTGTTTGTGGCTATATTGAACTTTTTTAAAATATATTTTCAAGCATGCTATGCGGCTAAATATGTAACTAGAGCCCAAGTATGACGTTTACTTTTAGGTTAAGTTAAACAGATTGAGCTCATGGGCGTGGTGTCTTACTGCTGCACAGAGATACACTGTTTTGTGATAACTTAGAGTTATTTTGAAACATGGGCAATGTAATAGTAAGGGGTGATGCTTCACAATGACAGGCACATTTTGACTGGTAGAACAATGGTTTTCAAACCCACATGTCTGTACAAAAAACGGAGGAAGACATAGAACTACAGCTTTCTGATTCTCTATCCAGCCTTCCCCTTGTTTCTCATCTCTCCACTCTCTTCCCCATCTGCCCAGTTCTTCCTAATAACTTACACTAGACTGGTCCCCGAGCTGTGGACTCATCTTGTTGTGATTTTTTCCCTCACCCACAGCAGTGGCAGCTGCTTGAAGTCGTTTTTGCTTTGTTGCCGTTAACTTGCTGCTTGATTAGCTCCTCCGCTGCACATCAAACGTCCCTGGGTTTCAGCCAAAGCAATTTTGTAGTGCGAAATGCAGAAAACATGCCACGGGTATAATTTCACTACACAATAAGAGGTAGACGTAGATGGGGGGTATGTGTCAGTGACCTTAAAGCTTCTGTATACATCATTTGTAATTTATTGCACACTTGACTTGACACACACACACGTGTAACTACTGGAATGGATCTGGAAGCCATGAATGCCATTAGCAGCTTGAATAGGCCGCAAGAAATGCTGCATGTGCTTTAAAGTAAATGCATAAAGTTCGATGGTGGAAAGCTTTACATGTGATACATTTTTAGTGAAAGTATGCTGGATCATTTAATACCTTTTGTTTCCATCCCATGGTTTATCTACAATTGTCATCTCATGAATAAAAGGAGCGAGCTCATGATGACACCTTGTGGTTAAAGTTGGCATCTCGTAGCAATTCATTTTCTGCATAATGACTCCTATCCATACAACAGCTAATCTGGAGCATCTCATTCCTATCTTATTCCCACAGGTCCATTTAAACTCAAACCAGGAAAGGGAAACAGGACATCCTACTGTAGATATTACCATGTGATTACATGGTACATGGATGCCAATTAACAATTGCAGCAACGGCCATAAACTTTGGCTTTATAAGATCACAAACTGACTCTAATATTGCTATTTGCAAAATATATTGATTGAACCCATCCTGCCAATACATTAACGCCCATAATAAAATCTGGTTTCATGGCAATTTGATCTTAAGATAAAAAAAAAAAAATACACTTCCACTTCCTTACACACAACCAAAGGAAAGAACAGTTTATGTGACAAAATAAACATATAACACTTTAAATGTTTTCGGAAGTATTTTTCCTGTTTGTTCGTTTTTGTCAGGGGTATGATAGTCAGCTGAATGGAAATCTGACTGCTACAAGACATGCGCCAGTGTTGCATGCTGAAGTAGAAAAGATCATGCAGCTGCCTTATAAAGCTATTCCCAGGCAAAGAATCCCTCCAGGCAACTTCATGAATGTTCCCAGTAATGCAAATGGAAGCAGTTTAGAGTTTTCACTCCACGAATGTTTTTTCTGGTGGATGAATCACTAGATGGCAGTATAACATAATGAGACAGCTAGCAAGTATATAAAGTTACAAGACGCTGATGCACTCATAGAAGATGGTGTGTATATATATATATTTTTTTCTCACTCATTCACATTTGAATGAATGAATGAATGAATGTGAGGAAGTGCTATCTTAATCCCAGAGCAAACACTATCAAACATCTCACTCATCTCTCCTCCCTGGGGGGTAACCAATATGCTAGAGAGGATTACATCAGGGAAATCAGAAGAGTGCACATTTGCGCATCGCCCACTGACACTGTCACACCAAGAACAGACACCACTGGGTTAAGCCAATTGACCATTTACATGGCTCTCAGCCTCTCCCTTTGGCCTCACTCGATTTTCTCCAACTGTTCACGTTCAGTTCTGATGCTGTTTGCAAATGTGTGTGTGTGTGTGTGTGTGTGTGTGTGTGTGTGTGTGTGTGTGTGTGTGTGTGTATGTGTGTGTGTGTGTGTGTGTGTGTGCATAAAAGCAGTCAGAGAGAAGATACGGAAACTAAAGGTAAATATTTGATGATGGAGTAAAGAAGAGAGCATATTGCTATATCTGTTGACAGATCAATACCCAGTCAGTTTAAATAGTTTTTTGAATGAATGATTTTGGTTCATTCTTTAGCTGAACCAAAATCACTGAATTTCCTTAAAAATGTGAACTTGTGAAGGGTTTTTGCTGTTTCGAACTGTAACTGCTCCTGCTTCATCCACCTCCACAGACGTACATTAGGTCTCTGAGCTCTGAACACTTGGCCATGTTTTCTTTCTCCTCTCTGTCTCTTATGGGAGCTATGCAGCTGCTGTTGCTTGATGAACTGTACTGAGTGAAGGGAGTGCAGAGGACAAGGCCGGTGTATGCATCAATAATGCATGTGTTTTGGAGGCCACCTCAGGACAGAGGCCGTTTTTAAAAAGGGCGCTTTAAAGGTGCTCCACAACCGAGTCCTGTACAGGAAGTTATTAAAAATAGAAAAAGTGGTTAAACAAAACAGCCAGCTTCAGCTGAGGGCCTCTACCACATGAGCCAGTTATTAACAACCAAGGTTCATGTTACACGAACATCTTAACTAAATGCTCTCTTAGATGATAAACTGTGAAGGATAAATTTGAAACAGGAATTTAAATGAAATTTCTTTTCTCCTTTTTTGTTTTTGTTTTTGTTTGCAGATGCTTAAGCTCCCCCCCATCTGTACCAAGTAATACCTTTCAGCTGGAATCCTAATGTGTGTTACAGAAGGTGGAAAGTGTAAAATGATAAGTATACATGCAGTCATGCAGTATGTAGTTATATTTGAATACAGAATGTAGTTTTGTTTGTTTGCCTAAATTTATGTATGTTACATTTTTTTAATTCACATTTCAATTAATATTCTATGGACTCTCTGATATAGACAAAGTACATGCTCTTAAAAGGTACATTTAAAGTCGACTGATCCAAAGTGCATTTTTTACTCCAGGCTCTATTTGCTAATATGTCTATAAATGTTGGATGTATCGCCATCTAACTGGTTGAACTATAAATCAACTCTAGTGACCCCAGATAAAGGTTGCTTATACACTAACGTCAACTTGAAATCCAGCCGAAACCGCTTTAGGATATATGAGTGAGTGCAAAATGGGAAAGTGAAAGTGATCGCTTATGGCATGCAACATGGTGGGATGCACTTCTCCTCTTGCAAGGATTTAATGGCAGATTCAGGCCTGGTTGCCATAAGCATTTCACTGTCCCTTTACAGTGAACCCTTCTCTGTTGCATACTTTCTGTCCCCCCCCACCACCACCACCAGCACCTCCTGCTCTCCACAATAGGGGAGTTAAACTCTAAAAGGCCTCGCTCCAGCGGACACCATTATTCTCCCCTCTCTGTGACCATCACTACCAGTTCCCCTATTTCTCACAGACTGGTCAGTCATTTGGCTCCTTGCCAGTCTCTGTAAAATTCTGGGTATCAGTTTTGAAAAATTAACTAGGGATTGGTGATTCCATTACAGTCCCTGGCATCTGAATCCTTGAGCATTAAATGCAGTGTTCCAACATTGTTTGACTTTCATGCTATTAAACTTTAAAGACTGCATCCTGTACAGTGTATATACACTATGTGTGGGGATGATGTGACTTCACTGGCCTGCAGGGATGTTCATGCCTACCATGACATCAACTAGAGCACAAGGAAGGTGCACTGATGGGGCAGTTTGCCTTTCTGATGTATACTGATAATAAAATTGTTGTAACAAGAGACATCTTGTTACAAAAATTCCAACACAACTTTTACATCAACAATTAAGACATAAAGCACTGCAGCAGTTGTGATAAACTTTGTTTAAATTCAAGAGAACCTTGAATTTTGGTGCCTTTTTTCTTCTTCTTTGGAGGTGCTTGACAAAAAGGTAACCAAAGCTTGGGGTTATTTTTTTATTTTATTTCACACGATTCCTCTAGATGGCAGTCAAGGAACACGTTTGGCCCTCCGCTCAGCTCTTCCTGGCCACCGCTTTCCACTCACAGTATGGACTTTTCCTCTGGTCGGCTGTTTGAGAGGGGGTCGTTGGCATCCAGGGTAAACCTTTCCAAAGCTTTGTAAATGGAGGTTAAATTGATAAGGACACCCAGGCATCAGTCAATCCCCGACCTTTTGTTCGGTACATGGGCACAAAAAGGAGGCGTGTCACCGGGCAAGCTTTACTAAAGCTGATGCTTTTATCGTATTTCACATATTAGTCACATATGCTAATCATTTATTGCTCAGTATATATTTGTATAACTATAGCCTCTTTGCGCAGACTCTTGTGAGCTGATGTCTCTGTTTCAAAAGCAGATATAGGTTATATAGGACACGGCATAGTCGGGTCAGCGTTACCATTTTATTCTTTTAGCTTTATTTCGTCAGAAATACCCCAAACACTTTGAGCTCATCAGAGTAGACCCAGCATCTTTAACTTAGATATCAGCTTTTAGATATACAATGTCCCTTTGACTAAATTGCTTTCTCGTCATTGCTGGTTTTGGAGCACTAAACAAAAACTCATGCCAGAATTGTTTTTGTTTTGATTAGCTTTTGAGAGATGTGCGTCAAAAAGACAAACCGTTTAGTTTAGCCTATGATGTAAAGTGCCTTGTGTGGCATTAGGCCGAAATAGAACCTCGTTTACGGTTAAAAGGGACAGATATTTTTTTCATGCATTGCCATCCCAAAACCTTAGTGGTTAAAGAAAAGGTTGGGAGTGTCGGCCTATGAAGTGTCTAAGCACAGCGGAACCGGGTGTCTGTGTCCAGGTTCATTCAGTGCTTTCAGCGGCCGACCAGTGGGCAGGAGCTCCAGCTGACAGACAATAGCCTTCAGCATCAGACCAGGGAACAATCACCAATTCATGGAAGGAAGGGGGTGGGGGGGAGTAAAGAGGGATGTGTCACCGAAATGTACCAAGACCAAGAGTACATACGGGAGGGAGTGTGTTTCACAAGTTTCTTGCGAAAAAATAAATAAAACTAAAAATCCAGTATTATCATTATTATGATTTTAACCAAGCACGAATGAGGGGCAATTTAACCCTTCGGTGTGCTGAAAGACAAAATAAACCAACTCACCCCCTCTTTAATTTGTGGCACATGATGTGTATAATGTCTGTACGTTCACGGCGCATTTCCCATTGCATGCATCAGTGCCGTGTAGTACCGTACCATGCTAAGAAGGCCTGAGAACGGCGGTAGAAAACACAGGTGCTGGGGCTCCATTTAAGCTGCTCAGCCCTCTGTCCACTCGGTGTGCACAAGCCGAGAGATCACAGCCTGCACCCAGCGCCCCCACCCCAACACGCACATACAAACAGCTCCATACGTGCCGGGCGTATGTACACGCGCGAGAGGAGTGGGATGGGGTGGGGGGGCTCATATTCGCTTGAGTAAGCTAGATTTGGGTTGCTTTCATGTTATGCTTGTTTTAAAAAGATGAGGCTTGTGCTATAGAAGCCTACACTAATAAGCATTAGACTGGAGTATTTCTTGACACCCTCTCGCCTCACATGCACACTCACTCCTCCCAACCTGACTGTGAAAGAGAGAGTATGAGCCCATCTGCCCCCCAGTAGCCTTCAAATTTAAAAAAAGAAAAGAAAAGAAAGAAAGGGGTGGGGGACCTTTTATCATTTCTTCTACCTTGTGTGACCTCCAATTTACAATTTAATGCTCAAAAACTTTTTTCCTTTTAATGTTGCTCTCAATTAAAAAGTGTGTGCGTGTAATAAATGACTTGCATGAAGGAAACTGTGTGTGTGTGTGTGTGTGTGTGTGTGTGTGTGTGTGTGTGTGTGTGTGTGTGTGTGTGTGTGTGTGTGTAATGAGGTTTGGGGGGTCGATCAGTTTGCAACAAGCAGCAGGTGCATGGCGCCGGCATTAGTGAAATCAGCACAATTTACGTGCACAGACGCATTTTATCAAAACTACACCATATCAAAATGTCTCGTCAGACCTGCCTGCTTTTAACCACGCAAAATTATAAAACCATCGATCTCATTCACCTATAACCTAATAGCAATACAACTGAATTAGCTGGGGGTTTTTTTTTTTTAATTACTTCTTATCTATCATAACACATTTGTTAATGCTTACATGTATAGGTATTTCTTGTAATCTGTCTATTAAAATGTTTGGAAGGATAGTTGTGTTGAACTGTGATGGTAAGGTGAAAAAACAACGTGTAATCAATGCAGACTCAAAGCATTTGGCCTCTGCAGAGATGGCTAATTGCAGCTAATATTTCACATAAAGACCCGGAAAAAAAGAGAACAGTAGTTCCCCGTCTAAAACACTGAATGGCAGGTCACGGTCATACAACTATAAATTACCACTCGGTCAAGAGGAATGCTGGGAGCCCTGCTTCTTACCTACTGAAGAAAGGAGGCACAGAAAGTTTAGTCCAAAGGCCCCGTTCATTCCTGCACTGACAGCCGTGCGGCTGAGGCTATAGGAAAACTGGTGCTCTTTGGCTGCTGCATGAATACACACCAATAGAAAAGTTGTGTTCAGTTAACCGGTGAAATCCGAGAAAAAACGGGGCAGGGCAAGTATTTCTCACCGCCAACTCCGGTCTAATAGCCCCCTCCTTCCTCTGGTCCCCTATAGTTGCGTTGACAGTGTCTGCATTAACTTCTTTGTACACGATGTTATAGTTGAGAACGAAGGGAAAGTTCAACTCTGACCTCTAAGCGGATCATCGCGACGCAAACAACCATCAGTTCAAACACGAATCAATTGTATTTTGTTCAGAAGAGAACCCGCTTTGCTTCTCTCCCTGTAAAGGCACTTCAAATCTGGAAGCGATCAAAAAATAATCGTCTTTACGTTGTCGACTTTCATGCCAATCTTTTCTATTTCCTTTTTTTTTGACAGACGCAGTATTTTTCCCCACATAAATGCAAATCGACTCCAGGAAGCGAAAAGAAAGGGTGAAAAAACATGTGAATCCCCATTGTTGCCGCACTTGTCTCACATTCTCGTTTACTCTCATGTAAGTATCACACACAGAGATTACTCCTCGTTAAGTTCTTTTGTCTTGTGATCCATATTTGAGTTGACAGATCACGAACAAGAGCTCCCCCACTGTTAATGACCCCAGTGAGCAACAGATAGACTCGCACTTCCAGATCTTTTTCTTTCTTTCTTTCTTTTTCCTGCCGCTCCTCTGGCCTACATATGTTTGCAGCTAGAACAATTCTGTATCTGTTTACATGGCTCTCATTTACATTGTTTAACATGCTCTAATGGAAAACTCACTGAGATTTAATTAATATTGACTTGTTTGTCTGTTGCTCCTATAACACTATACCGTTCAATTATGATGATAGGGCTCTAACACACGATTTGCTGGAGTATTTACTGCAAAGCCTTATAAATATTCTCGTGGTGATTAAAACTGCAAGTATAAGGGCTACGAAGGAGTGTAACCGGCGACTGTAAAGTTTGCATCCTTAGCTCACTTAAAAAAAGAAAAAAAACTACTTCAAAAAACGCTTGTATTTCTTTTTAAGTAAGTTAAGTTTATGTGCATAAAACAGCGTTTTCCAGGGCCGTGGGTTTAATGAACGTAATTTTGCGCAAATGAAGCCCATTCATCGCTTGTTTTATATTCATGTGTCCCTATCTGTGGCTCCATCTCTCAGATACAGCCCTAATCCTCGTGTCCTCCTTTGCCGATAAAAATGCTCTTCAGTTTACGATTAATTTAATCTCAATCATAGCCGGGACTTGTCGCAGCCAATAAAACTTGTGGAGTGCGTAAATGGAGAGGCGGGGGGTGCGTGATAAGGTCTGGTGGAGCGGCGGTGCCATGTCCCCACGGTGCTCTTGATAGGGCCTATCTGTCTCTTGCAGGCCGGTTTAAGAACCGGAATGGGTTTAAAATATGATACAGATTTACTTCATCTACGATCGACTGCCAGTGAGTGCGGCTGGAGATGCTTTGTTTTAGCCAAGCGGGGAACTGAGCCTTGCGTTTGTCTGCGTCATGTCCTCGGTTACTTCAGGATCACAGACCTATTGAGTCGAATGGCGGAGGCTTTTGACACTACACTTGTTTTAGGTCCTGCTTGGTTTCTGTCTGGTGGGGACTTTTGCAGGTAGATAGCTTTATGTGGTCACTTCATCCAGTGGTCTGATTACATTTACTCAGTGTGTAAAAAACAAAACAAAAAACAACATAACATAGCCCATAACTTTTTTCAAGCCAAATTTCACATTTAGTGGAGAGAATTTCATTAAGTCCAACAAATATCTCAAAAAACTGCTTTTATGATTTTTACAATCCCCTTGTCATTGCTTTTCTAAATAAAGTCATTAGAAAAACACATTGAAGTAGTTCCATTGGGAGCGTTTGTGGTGTCTTGGTCTGTATTCAAAATTTAAATACCTCCTCACATTTTCCGTGGGCACACTCATGATCATTTGTATATAGGCTTTCACTTTTTCTTTTCTTCTTCTTCTTTTTCTTTCTTTCTTTCTTTCTTTCTTTCTTTCTTTTTTTTTTTTTTTTTTTTTTTTTTACAAAAAAAGTAATAAAAAGGAAAGAAATAAAATATCCTGGTAGTGATCTGCGAATCATCTGTAACACCACAGGTAATAACGGGTGCTGGAAAAAGGAAACTTTAGTTCTCTTTTTAAAATCAGACAGAAATCTGTCATGATTAAATAAATGGAAGTTTACACTGCTGGAGTCCTCTTCGCAGGTTTTATGCCAGTGTTCAGTTTCTGAAAGTCCTGCGGTTTCTCCGTACCAAACAGTGGCTACTGTCCTACTTTCTGTTACTAAAGACACCACCGCAGCACTCACAGACTCGATTCGTATCACAGAGTTGCGTGTAGCACATTTACATGGGGAGAGCCCGAGCGCTGCTTCTAGGAAACAAATCTCTGAGAAAGTGTTTCCACCAAAACTTTAGTTCGTGCAACAGTGTCCTGTGGCAAATCTACTCTAGTCTGCAGAATAATTGGTTGGGGATTTGGATGCAAAGGGACTGCAGGAGAGAAAGCCTTTTTTTGGAGGGGGAAATGGTTCTCGTCCGAGGAAGAAAAGCTCTTTTCAGGGGCCACAATGGGAGATTGGGACAGGGGAGGAGTCCCATCGTGATTAGCCCATTTAATGGCGCGTTTACTTAATTTCTGTATTCACTAGCAACGGTAAACAAAAGGGGAAATGGCACTCACATTTTTAAGTGCTGCATGACGTTGACATTTGCCAGAATTTGGAGACTGAGGCAGTCATATAGGCGATTTTGCCTGCATCATATACGTTTGAGCCAGGGGTGTAATCATAAAATAAAGCAGACGTCTTCTTTTGGAAAATAAAATTACAAACTTAAAAATGAATTACAGCGTTGTGCCGCTTTTGTCGCTGCACACGACCAAGCTGTCTACGCCAAGACGATACAAATAATGAAATCCTGAGTTAACGCTGTACTTGAAATGAAATCAAACTAATTTTAGGTGAGACCAGCCCCCTGACTGAATAACCTGCTCCGAGGCTGGATAAGCCACGATGAGCATTAATGCTTCCACAATCCAATAATGATCCAATATGAACATGTGTTTAGCCACTTATCACTGTCCTTATCCGTAATCGGATGGAAATACAGACATCAACATGCAACGAGGTATAGCAAAATGAATAATGCGTTTGATCTTTAGAATCGTAACTACAAGACACATAATAACTACGCGATGAAAGGGAAATGACATTGGCAAATGCAAATAAGCGCTCAGAGTGACCCCGGTGGACGGAAGAGTATATATATGTTTTTGGTTTTGTTTCTGTTTCAGTTTTTTTGCCATTAACAACCCACCCATAATCAAAGAAAACCAACAAAAACGCCTACAGCACTTCAGTTTTAAGTTTTGACAAATATTTTATGTAGGAACACCAAGTCAAGAAAAGTGAGGAAGGGATAGAAAAGAGGATGACACGGGGGAGAGCAATAATTATGTACAAGCATATTTCTACACGTATATTACAGACCGGGAGAATGATCGCATTATTTGAGATATACATAATTCAATATAAAATTTCGAAAATAAAATTCTGATACAGTCATAAACGGTTCTGTTCGACATTTTTTGACCATGTACCCCACAGGCAGTGACAGAAGTGTATTAAAAAAAGGTGCTTACGACTTAAAATGATTGTCTGATGAACACAAAGTAAAAACAGGATTGCATCTTGTCTGCATGGCGGCTGCTTCACCGTCATATCATCATCATCACTTGGACTAGAACCGGAGATGGGAAAAGGTGCGACGAAAACACCAAGACGATCTGTTTTATTCCCTCTGATCGATGTTCCTGATGGAAAATCTTGCATTCAGGATTATTTCCCTGATTACAAAATCAAAAATAAAATAAAATAAAATAAAAAAACCCATCATGCAAGTAGTCTAGTAGTATGGTGGTGGTGGTGGTGTGGGGGGATGAAGAGGAGGGGGAGGCGTGGGTCCTTTGAAAGCGCTTTTTAATAAAAAATAAAATAAAATAAAAAAAAAACCCGACGTGCTTTTAACTCTTTTTATTTTAATATTTATATCAATCGGTCCTTTTTTCATCCGCGATATTTCATAGTCTTTTTTCTTCCTCTCAGGTCCATTTTCCCTGTAAATATTTCTCTTTTTGTTTGTTTTTGTGTTTTTTTTCTCCGTATCATACATCGCACTCCGAGTCACTGGATGTGACGGACAGGATGGACGTCCCAGTATCAACTCTCTCTGTCATACTGGAAACGCTGGTGGTGGGACTTGCCGCGGTTGAAGGCGACTCTGCCGAGCTGTGAGGGGTTAGACCGGCCTCTGAGAGGGACCTCATACCGGCTGGTCCTATTGCTTGGTGTTGGAGCCTGGAGAAGAAAAGAAACGAGGAGGGGGGGAAAAGAGAAAAAATGAGAGAAATGGCAATTAGACCTGAGAATGTCCCCCTTCCCCTCCTCCTCCTGCAAAATAGGGGTTCAAACTCGCCTTTCTTTCCCCCTGCCGGCCCCAGGCATGCATGCGTGCTTTTATCAAATAGCCAGCTTTCAGGGGACAAAACACATCACTATTTAGACTACCAAATGTTGGATGAAATGTACTAGGGCTGTGTTGTTGTTGTTGTTTTTTAACTTAATTTTTTTTTTCTTAGAGATCAACGTCCTAGTCAACACTTTGGAATATAACTGATCCATGTTGCCAGTGCAGGGAAGCTTCAAATCCAACTTGCTGTCTTTGATATAGGCATTTTGAAGACATTTTCCATTTGGAAATCTGTGTTACTGCTCTGAGTTTGTTCAGCGTTTATTATTATTTCTTCATTCTGCACACGTGTATTCATGCTCATCAACAGGACTTTGCACGCCTAAAACCCCAAAATAATTATATATCATTGTTTGAAATAAAATATGGGTATTCTCACAACGACAAACTGCCGTGAGCCTTTGGCACAGATGTGTTTTAGTCTGATGGTAGGGGACGTGTATGAATGAGTGACGTCGAGATCCAGGTTACTCCAATCATCCTAAATGTTTATCTCCAATCCACTCATGATAATAACGCCATCGCGTGGGGATAATGTCAGCCTGGAAATATATCTATTCATTTAGCAAAAATATTAGAGTACTGTTCATATGGCTTAGTGCTCTCCAAAGTATTTTCTAATCAATTATGGCATTTCAGTGGAATGATACCACACTTAATGTTATGAATACAGCCCATGTCTTCAGATGTTTTTCTCTACGCATGCTCAGATATCAATAATATCGTTATTATCCTTTGAGATAGTCGTTGAGTTCAACAACACTAAGCAACATTTGATGTTAAAACGCTTAATGCTTGCATTAAGAACTTAAATTGGCCAATACACATAAATAAATAAATACATTTACTAAATTTAACAATTTAATATGTGTTTAAATGTAAAGATAAGACGATTTAACTTTAGAATAATTATTATTTTAAAAAAAAACTAAACACTGTCCTGTTTTTATTTCAGCTGATTGAAATAATTCACTAGGTTGTTTACAATTTTACAAGCGAAATAGTTGTAAAATTAAACAAATCCTGCAGCGGATGGTTTTTCTAAATATAAATTCAATAATCTTCATATGTTGCAAGAATGCTTCGCCTCTTGTAAAAATATAAACAAGGAGTTTCTGTTTAAAAAGAACTCGGCTCAATTATCTCTTATCAAGATTGACAACAAATGTAGTTTGTGTTTGTATTATTTTATTAGTCAGTTTTTTAAAATTCCAAACTTTAGATTAATTGTATTTTTCATTCTTAAATACAATTTGCATTCAATTTAAAATACATTAAAAATGATCAATCTGCAAAAAATGTTTAAAAGCTAATTTTTAATAATAATAGTGAAGTTTTTATGCTTAGGAGAACTCTGGAGATCTACAAAAGGAATATTTTCGACGTTTATCCGGGTTTGATAACAAAATGTCGCCGCAGCGCAGTCCCTCTACCTGACAGCCAGACTTATCTTTTTCCTAGACAGTCTCCAATCGCAATATAAGGCTTTAAAAAGCTCGCATTTTCTTTTGAATGTGCATTAAAGACAAACTTGTGTGCATACTCGTGTTTCGACGGCACACAGAAAAGTCACTAACCTGTTTTTGGCAGCCGCAGCTCTGTCTCTTTGCCTCCGGTTTTTAAACCAGTTTCCGACCTGTGTGGGAGTGAGTCCAGTGGCTTGAGCCAATTCCCTTTTCTTGCTGGGATTTGGATATGGGTCCTGAAGGTACCACTCCCTCAACAGGCTCCGTGTCCGCTCTTTGAAACAGTGCGTCTTCTGCTCGCCGTCCCAGATGGTCCGAGGCAGCGGAAACTTCTTCCGTACCCGGTACTTATCGACAGGTCCGAGGGGACGACCGCGGAGCTTCTCGGCCTCCTGGTAGTGAGCTTCCAGCCACATGGCCTGCAGTTTGCCATGAGAGTCCTTGGTGAACTTGTGGTTCTCCAGGATGTGGTAGAGGTCTCTGAAATTCCCCGTGTGGAACGCCACCACGGCCCGAGCGCGCAGGATGGACTCATGCTTGTTGATCGCCTCGCACGCTCCCGGAGCCACAGGCAAGGACCAGAGGAAGCGGCCCAGCCGTTCGATGTCCCCGGTCTCTTCCAGCGTCTCACAGACGCTTGCCACCTGCTCCGGGGAAAAGTTGAGGGTCGGTAGTTGAAACATGGACAAGTCTTCTGGAGACCTGGTGGTGGGAGCGCTGTTCGCCAGGAGCAGAGGGCGATCAGCGAAGTTTGGCAGGAAGAAATGGGAGGGATAAAGCTCTAAAGGGGATCTGAAAACCATGGAAATGACCTGAGAGAGAAAGAAAATTATCGAGAAAAAGGGAAAAACCGAAAAATACGGCAAGTAAAAAAGATTGAATGATTCAATGGCTATCGCCTAATGACACCAGCCTCATAATATCTCCCCCCTAAATCCGCCGTTGAGTGTAGCATTGAAACATTTTGTTTCCCTTTTCTATTGGTCTTCTTGGTGTTGTCATGGCAGCCCTGCCAATCACTGTCAAGCGTGCCAATCATTAGCCAGTACGTAGCGCGAGGCTTTCACCACTTGTGCAGCATGCACGGGGGGTTATCAGAGTCTCCGATCTCCACAGCAACCCTCCCACCGCATCGCGCGCATCAGGCACAAGCCAATGCTCGCCTATCTGCTGAATGGAATGAGCAATTAGAGGGTGGAATATTATTGCGATCTTAACGAGGCTCGTTAAAGCTAAAGAAGATATGTAGACTGGAGATGCTTAGCAGAGACGGGAAGGGAGGGAGGGAGGCAGAGGGAGCTTTAAATGGGTGACAAATGGACAACCAATGACTGCAACTCGGGAATACACGTTTTGAATAGAAGCGAGTCAATTTGCACATTGTTTTTGTATAGTTTTTCCTGTAGTAGCTACTTTTTAGAATCTTTTGATCACTCCATTCATTTTTGTGCGACGGAAATGAAAGCGTTAGTCTTCTGGGTTACATTTTCCTTTTCATAGATACAAGTAATCGCTTTACATTATTTTTTCTTTTGAAAAAACAAAAAAATATGGTGTAGTCCCTTAAGCCTTTGAGGGTTTTTGTCTTTTGTTTCTGTTTGTTGTTTGTTTTTTGCCCTGGATCCGTCGATGGTCTAAAAAACTGCATGTTTGTAATTTTATGACATAATCCGCGCATGACTTTACTCGGCCTAGCTGTTCTGTGTGGTCACTTTGTGATGGGTGGGTACTTGTCCGGGGGTATACTGCAGTGATGCCGCTCCCCCTCCTGCTGTCCCCGGCCCTGCCTCTGGGACGCTGGGTGCAGTCCTGGCCCCCTGCCCGTTGCCTTCTCTCCAACCAACAGAATTTATTGTTACAAATTAATATCGACGCGCAGCATTGTGTTGATTGAACAAAGATCACGGCATTGTAGTGGGAAAACTAATTTGCCAGTGGCATCGCCCTTTTAACAGTTTATCGCGTTTTTTATGGCCCGGCCCTCTAATTAAAACTATTAGGCTAGTATTGGAATTACAATCAAATGGCAACATGAAAGCTTCTTGGGGACATAAAAGCTATTTCATTTATTTGATCTAGTGGCAAGGACATGATCAATGTCCACATTCAGTCATAGGACTCGGCTTTTAGTGGTAGTAGTGGTAGCCACGGCGGTGTGATTTTCATGTTTATGGCTAAACCGGCTTCATATTTAGACAGAGCTTATAGGGTGTTAAAATAGTGTGAATTCAGTCTAACACGAACAGTGCTCACATTGTGAAAGAGCCGTATGCAGGGCATAGAATCTGGACTTCGCTTAATCCACCCTCAGCAAAGCTGACATAATGATCCTAAGCCGCCTTTCTACAAAATCATTCAGGAATTCAAAACGTTCCCTTTCCCCACTCCGAGTTACACATTCTCCCGGCTGACCAACGACTTCAAGCTTGGAGGGACAGTGAGTACCTCAGTGTGCATGTATAGTCAGTGCTGCCTGTTTATGTCCACCACAAACCTTACCTGACGCGCTTAAACAACGTGATTGCCGCCGAGCAATTAGCCAACACTGGCGCACTAAAACGCGTTTTAGGTAAAGCAGTGCTTTAACTCGTGCGAACATGTGCGTGCAGGAGTGGGCTGCGGAGTGTCTGTGTCTGGAGGTGTATGTGATGCAGAGTGGGCGTTGTGATGATCTTGCAGCAGGGTCAGGCGTTTGGTTCGTGTGTTACTTCTGGAGTTTGCGCGCGTGTTTGTGCGTGTGGGGGCAGGGTAGAGTATGGGATCAAACCTGCCCACTGCTGTCCTATACGAACCTCAGGAGGACTAATTCCAAGTGGCACTTGAATTGGTCCCGTTGGAAAGCTCTGTGGACTGGAAGTAAAGGCTGGTATTTTCATGCTGGTGTTAAAACTAACCTCCTAGCCTATACCCCCTCCTCTTTCTCTTTCTTTCTCACACACATATACACACATGCACGACCCCAACATGAAGTTGAGAGTGTGGGCTTAGCAGCATTTCTCCAAATATGCAAAGCCTCCTACCTGACCGGGTTCCTGGTGTACCAATTTAGCTGATCACCATTCAACCCAAGGCTGCAGGTATTATGTAGCATTATGTTTTGGAGGAGCCTTGTTTGGGAGTAGCCCTCGCAGGCAATTCGGAAATCACTCTTAGAAAAGACTAGAGGTGAAATGTAAAACCTGAATGGGGATTGAAGGAGAAAAGCCACTGGTAATTCACATTCTTTTACATGGCTTTTGTTTACGTTAAGCATGTAATTAACACCTCCCAAACAAGTTTATTCACCTGCCGTAATTGTGTGTTTATCCGAGAGCTTGCTGAATGTTCCTAGCAGCGGGGGACGAGAGCTCTGAATGCACATTGAGCATTTAGCGTCTTCTCCGTTTACTTACAGCCTAAACCTCCAAACAAGACAACACAAACAGCATTTTGCATGCTAAAAACTGGAAATATGCTGGTCAAGCAGGAACAGGCGTCCGTGTCTGTTAAGCAGCCGGATCTCGCTTCCCATTCCTTTTGGCAGAGCGTTAAATGGAATGTCAAACTTTGTGTAGAAAAGTTTTGTATAAATAAAACAAGTTACTACTGTGTTTTTTTAAAAGTTCTTAATATAATAGGGTAATACTGTTCATTGACCACGATATGTTAGTCTTATCGGAACATATTGCGTCTAAAAGTGCTCGTTAATCTCCATTAAGTAGTTATTTTTCTTTTTCTGTCTGTTCCAATAAGGGGAGCAAATAAACAAAGCTGATGTTACGTCACGTTTGGGAGTGAGAGAGGGAGAAGGGGACCGGATGAGAGAAAGAAAGAAAAGGTGTTGACTGTAAAAGGTAAGAGGGAAAGAGAAGGCACGAAAGAAAGGGTCTTGTTTTATTTTTTGCTCCCTCGTTGACCCCGGTTTGGCAGAAGCTTCCCAGAAAAGGCAGCACACCCCTCCTGGCAAACACAGGAGAGGCACATGTGCCTACTGCTCCATCCTGGATTCATCTCAACATTACACAGACACATTGGAGGAATGACTGGTACGTACAAAAAAAAAAGGTTTTCTCCTTTGCTTTTCTCTTAGAACAAGGCAGTCTAGTTTCTGCTGAATTTATTTTCGCACGCGTCAGAGGATGCATTTATTATTATCCTGCCAACAGAGAAATGCAATTTTATTTTAATCACGTGGAAACTCAACGCTTGTGTTTTTCTCTCAGAATATTGGGAATTACCTTTCCCCCCCACCTTGCTCGTTCTTGTCTCCTGCAGGGCTGTAAGCTGGCTCCAGTCAACGAGCGGTCACCATTTGAGCTTGGAAGCTGTCGTTGGAGATGGCACCGCTTCACGGTTATTTCACTGGTCAGTTTGTCCAAAAGTAGGATGGAAATCGAGCTGCAACGTCTGTAAGTTCCGTCTGCGACGTTGTCGAGTCATTATTTTTGCGGACAATTCATTTATTTAAACAAAAATATGGAATTAAGCATAAAAAAAACCTTAACAGACCTTGATATGAGGCTAATCTATCCTTTAGATCAGAAAAGTTACATTTGGTGTTATCTGACTTTTCTCTCACCGAGAATCGGGGAGATCTGTCTTTGCAGAGCAGATGTGTGATGCTGTCGGGACGGGCGCACAATCGCCTCCATCCCTTTGCTGGCTAGTCCAGGGTACGGAGTCGCTGCTTTCTCCCCACACTGTAAAAAGTATCAGTCTAAAGGTGTCATTTAATGTAGCACTAAGTTTTAAAAATACGGGGTTATTTTGGGGAAAATGAATGGCTCTATCATACATTTGGGAGAAGGATGTAGAAGGAGACATCTCAATCTGATATAACTTTGTCTGCCTCTGTTTAAAGTTTCTCGTAAAAATTTTAAGTTAGTACAAGAAATGCAGAACTCCGCTTTCTTTAGAAATATTATACCGCTTTCTTTAAAAAAAAAATGCTATGCATAAAATTTGTGCCACTGGAATATATCTTCTTTTTTTTTTTTACCGCATATGAGGAAATTTTTACGAAATGAAAACAAATTGGATATTTTTTGCAGTGCAAAAATACGATTTAAGCATATAGTCAGCAGCTTTAACAACTGCATTCTATTTTTTAAAAGCATTAAAAAATATATATTAGACCTGCATATGTGACGCTGTTACGATTTGGTTCATTCCATAGTGAACTCAAGCGCCAAAACAATTAAGTCGGTTGCAATATCTTAAAACAGCCACTCAATAACAACTTGTGATCACGTAAGCAATAGGCAAAACCTCTGTTTACGTTTGCAGATACATGCACGACGCACAATAGTGTCTAAATTTAAACTTAAAGAAACAGAAAAACGCCATGATTGAATTTAAAACATTTTTCCACCGCAAATGTGACTGATCTGTAAACGTGGCTCCAACTTTAATAGTAAAGCTTTTACAAAAGTTTTAACATCTCTCTCTCTCTCTCCCTCCTTTCTTTTATTGTTTTTATTGTGTGGTCTCATTAGGGGGACTTCCTGGCAGGGCTGGGAGCTTGTATCGGAGCTGTCCAATCAGTGTATTTACACGGGTTGTTAGCGACAGTTAATGAGGGCTCCTCCCCGGGCCGGTAGAGAAAGGCGCCTCAACATTAAGATTTACCTTGTGTCAACTCGTTACTTCTAATGAACCTCCATGCAAAAGCCTCCTCGTTCTCAATGGAGCCGTGCGCCCGGATCTTGTGTGTGAGACCCTGGAAGAGTGGAGCTGCAAGCCGGCCTCCCTCTCCCCCACCTCCTTTTCTTCCGCTCACTCAGGGAGTGTTGCTTTTTCTCTGCAGGCCCGGTTCTATGATGCATGCATGCAGTGTGTATTTGCGTGTGTACATGTTTGTGTGTGGGTACGTCTCCTCTTCATGGAATATGGCGTTAGGAATCCAAATGTTTTCATTATATATTTAAATTTGTGCAAAAGGGCTTTTCTCCATGTAGATTAATACATATTGGACTACAACGTAAAATTATACGTAGGCTATATATTTACTTAAAATGTGTTTAATCGATAAAGAAAAAAAAACAGTCATTAGAAGTGTGTTCTGAGACAAGACATAGGCGTAAGAGGGTGTTTGTGTTTGCGTGCACGTATTACAAACCATATGTCTTCTATTGTTTGGTGAATGAGGCTTGACATGTCAGCTTATTGCCCCTGCAGAAGTAAGTTCATTTATAATCACCCTCCATCCCCACGAGAGCACCGAGGACAGATCGGGCTCTGGCCCCTCTGTCCACCCCTCGTCTGGCCCCTAGTGAGGCTTGTTGAGCCGCATCAGCAACACATCACTGCCCCTCAATTCAGGTACAAACTAGAGGAGTTTGGCAGCTCCCTGAAGTGGACTCCCCTCTTGCTCTTCTAGACCACAGAGACACCACTTAAAAATCAATTAGACTCGTCTAGTCTCTCCCTCATCGCCAGTCATTATTTAAAAAAGAGAGAGAGAAAGAAGGAAAAAAACAGGTGGGAACACCAAATTTTAGGAAGGACTAAAACCAAAATCCAACTTTTGATTCTTCGTTTGCGAAGGAAAATTTGCATTTGTACCCTCTAGCTTTGAGAAGTGGTTATCTGACAGACTGTAAGATAAAATAAACAGAAAAGTAAAGTCAAATATGTTTGCACACGATAATGTACACTTTGTTTTGCCAAATCTACATCCACCAGCAGCCAGCAGGTGATAAAGTGGCCCAAACTATATTCTCACGGTTGTTGGCACTTTATCACCTGCTGGTAAAAGTGACAGAAAACAGTTTGATTTCCATATCTGTTATAAAGGGAAAAGAAGGTTTTTAAGTAATGTCATTACTTACACAATCCCTTTCTTCATACCGTCAACAACGTATTTAATGCGCATTTTCTCATGGCGCCCTTTCCAGCAGCGGTTTAACCGCTCAGGCGCCTGGTCCTCCGTGTTACAGATGTGCAGCAATATGACACAGCGCTGGAGGAGGCCTCGTGTTCACTCTTCCAGGTGGATAGGCTGATTTGGAGACAGAGAAACAGAGAAATAAATATAATGACTGCATATCGAATGCATTGCCCCAAGCGCTACATATGATGCTCACCTTTCCTTATACGTTTTCCTATTTAATTTTTTAAACAGCTGAACAATTTTTAAAGCAAAGCAACCCCCTACTCTCACAGCACTCTTATCTCCCAGCACCTAACCCCTGAAGAATCTTCATTAATCTGCATGTGTAGATCTCAAATTGTCCTGTATAGAACTAACAGTATAACCAGATTGGTACTTAAAAAAAATATGTACAGAATTACATAAAAAAAATCTGACTGTTTTGGATTTGCCTGTCTAGGCTGATTAAGCGCTCAGTCTCTGAGATGCAGATAGGAGTTGCGGAGATGGCCCTTTAGCCCGGTGTCACAGGAGCTGACAAGCTGTAATTACTGTGGCTGACAGGTCGCTCTCAAAGCTTACTAATGTGAGAGATGTGGATACCACAGACAGCATGCACACAGTCGAGGCTACTCAACACTTTGGCCACGTAGTGCCTTTTTAACCCCTGTTTAGATGCTGCTGGGCTGGCCACATGCTCCGCAGATGACCTTTTCCATTTTAACATTTCAGTAATGAAATAGCCACTTATTTGCGAGCTAGTGATATGGCAGTAGAGATGTGAATGAGAAAAAAATACACATAAGACGGGTGAAAAGTTCTTTAACTTTCATGCAGTTATTTTGTTTTCAGTTAAGTTACATTGATTTGACAACTATAGCTATGTAACACTCCTAAAGAAGAATATGTTACACCCAAATACATGATCATTTGAAGATATTATGTAATGATGCGGCTTTCACCTCCAGCCCCCAGTTAATTTTTCATTGACGTAATACAGGTAAACTCAGTACATCCATAACAGAAAGTTTAAATACTCACATACTGAACACGTGGTACTGTTGCTTTAATACTTTCATTTTGTGCTGTTTTTTTTTTTTTAATTAATCCTTCATTTTAGTGGGAAATCATGCATGTTTTATGTTTTTATGTTTTACTTCCACAGCAGTTATACAGCAATAAAATCCCAGTACATCAGCGAAAGGTGTAATCTAAATAACTGCAGTATTACTTTTGATAGTGAAAAAATTGTGCTAAAACTTCTTTTCCACTTTTACAGAATAAAACTGTAACCACAAGATTTTTTTACTCAGTGAAGTACATTTACATTGTGGCTGCTTGGGAGCCTGGTTAGGGTTCTTTATCTTTTTTATAAGACAAGCTTTATAAATACAGACAGGTGACATATTAAAGGAAAAACATGAACTTTTGACCCTTCCGTGAGGGGACTGGCAGCTCTGGTATGCTGTGGGGTGCGCTTTACTGGCACAATCTGGTTCCACTTGTCCCTTTAGAGGGAACATTTGCAGTATATTAATACAGAGTGGTTTTGAGTGAACACTTTTAGCTTTACGACACAGTTCTGTCTTGATGAAAGTGGACCATTCCAGGATGATGTTGCCCCCATCCAAAGTTCATGAGGGCTCCCTGGATGGCTTGCAGAGTATGAAAATCATACGAATCATATGCAGTTGCTTTCACAGACATCAACTGACAAAACAACAAATGAGCAAAGAACTTTTGGAAGAACTGTGCCCCGTCCTTCCAGTGACTTTAGACTTTAGATGTCAAGAACCTGAAATTGTTCTGGCAGCACATCGTGGTTTAACAATCTAAATTTTGTATTTAAGTTCAACCTGTCATCTACCTACATTGCATTCCACAATATAAGATGCTGGATTTTGCCATAAGTTTAACCAGTATGCAATGCTCTAGTACATGCAGTTGCTGCCTCTCTCACAATAGAATAGCCCTTCATCATCAACAAAACCTACAGAGCCTAATTTCCTCAGTGGATAAAACTCTAATTGATGCTTCAGTTTGTAATAGAGTAATGTAAGAAATCTATAGATCCAGACTGAGTAATCCACCCTCCCCTTTCGCGTGACTATGTGAAGGTCACAGTCACAGTTTAACCCATATTTCCGTGTCACATGCTGATTGTTTGGATGATTGTGTGATAGCGAAGCATGCACCTAGCATCTTTCTCGCTCACATTTTAATTTATAAATTGTTAAACTAAATTTTCCATTTTCCATGAATTCTTTTGCAGTTTAGGAGAACGATCATCTTCGTGTCAAGCTCACCTGTAGAACAATGAACACATATCCTGTTTCCCTTGGACTGTCATAGGTTTTTGTGTTTGTGTGGAGGGGTTTTTTTTTTTTTTGTTTTTTTTTTTGAATGTTTATTGTGACTGAGCTTGCACTTGGTTCGGTTTCTGAGTTTTTTTGTTGTTGTTTTTTTTTTTAAATATCTAGATACATTTCCTGTTTATTCTTAATCTCTTGCTAGGATCAAATAACATGTTAATATCCTTTGCCTTTTTCCGTTGTTTCAAATTGGCTTCCTTAGCTTGCGGCATAATTTGGTTTACTCGCTCTCCCCCTCTCTCTCCCCTGTCCTCTCCTCTCCTTGACTGCAGCTTTTGACATTACTCCTCTCGATTGCCCGTTTACCCCCAAGTCAAGTTTGAGGTAGGCATGAAGTGTAAAAGAGGTGGGCCATGTCATATCCGCTCAGTGTGCATGGGATTGTCTGCTTCCACGGCTGTAATTATTGTTGGGGAGAACAATTCATGCACAGAGTGCCCGGGCAAGCAGGAAGGTAGCATATCAGAGAAAGAACAGTATCAAAGTTGGATCATGAAGGTTTTCTCGGCAGAAGTAGAAATATGGGTTGGTTTTATGTGAGGCACAATCGCATTTAGAAGTTTACCTATTTTGCTTGTATATTTGGATAGATTTGGCTTGCATTAAAATCATTTAGCCTACTATAGCGTTTACTTTGCTTTAAGGGATTTTGTGAAAATAATCTAAGGGTACTCTCCCACTTGGACTCCACTTCAAGGATATTAATATTAATATGAAATAACTACTTTAACAACACAGCTGCTTTGACAGCCCCAGGTGCATATTAAAGTTTATTTGAATGAATTAAACGAATAAAAAGTCTCAGAGAAACAGACTTGCCTTATATAAGTTCATGATGAGGCTACTAGACGACTCTTAAATATAATTATTTCACTTGGAGAACATAAATATTTAATCCGAAGTAACTTATATTTATGCAAAGTCTAGTAAGTACAGTCTGCAATATTTATTTATTGTTTGGCCACTCAGCCTTTGAAGAAGTTTAATGGAATACCCAGTGGACAAAACTGAAGCTACATGGTGTTTTAAGTTACCTGCATTCATCCGAGTGTGCAGGGGGAAAGAAGAAGAAAAGAAGTTGCTGAACTATTTACCTAATTGTTCCCGAAACTTAGCTACATCAATCTATTGCTAGGCAACAGATTAGGCGTAGGTGTCGTGACTTTTGTTTTTACACAGTCTTAGGTGTGTGTTTATCGAATACGTCACCGTAGCAGCCAATCAGAAACGGGGAACGGAACTAACCGTCCTATAACTAGATATTAGTTTACAAGATAATAACGGAGGGATGCTGCGACCGATGAGCCGGTTACTCACGGGTGAACAGAGCCAGTCCAATCTGATTTGTGTAGGCTACCCATCTCCATTTGACTCCCAGGATCAATAGCTGATGTCTGAGAGAAAGGGGAGGGAGGGGGGAGAAAGGAAAGGAAAGGAAAGGAAAGGAAAAGAAAAGAAAGGTGCAACAGGTTAAATAGAAAATGACCATTATTAGACACACAACTTCTATCATACCGTTAATATATAATCTCATCAATATTTTATTTTCTCAATTTTTCTTTTTTTCTTTTTAGCCTGTCATTAAAATTAGTTTAACTTATTAATGCTCAAATACATTATTATTATTATTATTATTATTATTATTATTATTATTATTATTATTATTATTACAATCGAATTATTTCCTATCTGAGTGTGTGGGGGGTAAATTTTGCCTCCACACAAGGCTGATTGGCTTTTGCAGTATCAGTAGTTTGTATCAGGTTAGTGGGCTGTGCACTCACCCAGTCCTTACTACTGAAACCATAATATTTTCATGCACTGGGCTCAAACACACGCTGCTGAAATCAGTGGAGCCTGCATATGACCTGCAATCTTTTCTGTGCAGCTTACTTGCGCATATACAAAAACCCTGAAGTGATACCCAGGCCACAAAGCGACAGTCACCGCAAGTATTGCAATAGCACATACATACTAACATAAACCGAACAAAACAAACTTGACCTATATCCGCCTTCCTATATGGCGCATTGAGATATTTCAGCGTTTTTGTTGTTGTTCGTTCATTATTCAGGTTTAGATTATTATGGATGGCAGATGTCAGAGCGTGATGGAGATGTTTATGTTTGACTGATTTAAGAAGCCATTATCCCGCCCGCTTATCAAACATTCATGTGTGGCAGCTGTAGTTGTGGATCTGCCCTCCGTCGTGTCTCCTGTGGCCGCTTCATTTCTCTTCTTAAGCAACCACGACCTTTCCACTCAGTTAACCTATTATCTTTAACATTTAGAGGCAGCTTTACTCCATCAGAAGAAGAAATAATCTAAAAGCATTAGACACAGACTATATATCAGAGAAAAAGAAATATATGTGAAAAAATATACATCTAACAGAAAAGAACGTAACCCTTTATGGCACAGCCATGTAGAAGAAAACACTATAGATTGAAATTGCGAGCTCGACACAGTAGCGTATCAGCTGGCCTTTCAGCAGATAGGATAAAGCTGTCTAATGTCCAATAGACTGTAAGTGTCGCAAAACACCCGGAATAGCACAGTAAGTAAAAATGCGCAACAGAACGTCTTAATATTATATAGTCCAAATTAGATGAATATTAAATTTACAATTGCTTAAAGTTATTGATACTTTACCCATAATTAGTCTTTACAGCTAATGACAGATTTGTAAACATCCTAATGAAACAGTCTGACAGTATGCAGAGCAATTAATTCTGACGGGAGTCATCAAAGGCGTCACTATTTTATTGCTTTAATGCGACTTTTAGTTGTTAAGCAAAATAAGATCCAAACGAGCTTTTTTCTTTGCAGAAAATTCACTCAGATAAGTTCACACTGGAGCACTAGTACAGCACGCTCATAACGAGCCTTAACTTAGATTGATTGGATTGGGAAATAGTGACGCTTTTCTTTTTGATAAATTTCTTGTTATGCAGCAATAATATCGAGATTATAATGAGGTTTGAGGCAGGCTATTTGCGTTATCATACAATTTAAAATTAGACGTTAAGAAAAGAAAAGAAAAGAAAAGAAAAGAAAAGAAAAGAAAAGAAAAGAAAAGAAAAGAAAAGAAAAGAAGAAAGGTTTTTCCAAATTTCAGAACGGGTTGTTCTTGTTTTGTTTGTTTTTTACTCAATGTTGATTTTACCCATTAAATCCACCATCAAATGAGATAAAAAGAGATTTAACTTTAAGTTTAATATTAGCCAAAAGTGAGAAAAAAATATTTTTAAGAAATCCTTTTGCTTCAGCCTAATATTTTCTCTCCCTGTCGGCTGAGGCTGCACAGACCATCCAGCGTCCGCACTTTGTAATTGCCCTGTGAACACGGTAGTTTTCATTCTTTTGACCCTTCCATGAACAGCACGCCGCCGCCCTCGCTTGCTCCCCTCCACCCCATCCAAACAGACCCACACAATGCTGCGTGTGCGTGAGCGCTCTGCGGTATGTGGGCTAAATGTCGTGCAGAGGTAATGGGAAGTAGTCGGATGGTAGGGTCGCGAGTTCACGGCGGGGTTAAAGAGACCCGTCCGTGGCTCCTGTTTGCTTTTTTTCCACAACTCCGCTTCCTTCCTACAGGAGGATGTGTCCAGTGTGCCACCGTCCTCACCTCGCAACAACCCCGTCACTGCACAGACCGTGTTTGTTTTTCTGCGTTTATTAAATCTTCCCCCGGCAGGAAAACGACCAGTATCACCACGTCACTGGGTGCTGGTGAGTTTAGCACTTTGCATCCCTCCTCTGCTCCCTGAGAACGCTTTTGTGTTTGGACTTGTGAAGTCTCGCGTCTATTTATATCCTCACATGCAGGCTGTCTGTTCAACACTTTTCCCCCTTCAGTTTATCATATTTCTTCAAGATTTTTTCAAGGTTTTTTTTGTTCCAGAATCACAGCTGACACATTTTAAAATAAAATCCAAAAAACAAAAAAATAACTTTTATTGTACACCAAGAATCAGATTAATAATAACAAACAATAAAGGACAACTTCAGCTGTTTCACCCAATAAAGAGGTTCCCATGCACTCTTTGTACTTTATTTAAAAACATTTGATCATTAATAAATTTTGTCATCAAAAAAAGACAGCGACCTCCCTCATAATGAACAAAACAGTCACCTACGCCCCTTATCAAGGTTTTTTCTTTTTGATGAATCCGGAGCATAAACCATATTTAAGCAGCACGACAATGATGTAAGTTGTTAAAAGAGAAAAAAAGAGCAGAGATTATTATTATCTCATTAAGGATAACTGCCTGCAGGTCCGCTGGGTTATCCGCCATTTTAATTGCCGCTGCATCATTATTCAGGCCTTTAACCATTTTATAGGGTTTTCCTCTAATGAAATGAGGATGTGTGCATTATGGAAATTGCATCTCTATATGATGTAGATTATTCTCTTGAGAAACCACGTAAAATATTAATCATTGAAGCCGTATATGATAACATTTCCTCCTCTATTGTATTTGCCATTCTAGCTCTCTATTCTTGTGTGTCTTCTGTCTCTGCAGGTGGCAGGTAGGTGCTATTTCAGTTTACTTTACAGCTTCTTTTTCTAGTTTGTGAAGTTTAACAAGGGGATCTGAATTGAAAATAGTTTTTTATACAAGACAAGGAAAATATTTAGTGTCCATATTGAAAAAGTTTTTTCTTTTGCAGTTAGTTTTCTATTACAGCTTTGTTAATAAAACAACAATAACAACGTGTTTTAAAACCAGTTTGGTGTCACATTTGCTTTAAATAATTGATTTATACATGGTTTGGAAAACTAGCAGGGTACAAAAAAGACATGTACACATGGAAAATACTATCACATGATCAACAATATTTTTACTATGTAAAGAAATGGAAACTAACCTTGTCCCTTTATAATAGAATACATTAGTTGAATGTAGAGTAAATCAAATTTACTGTAATACATTAAAAGACATTAATACAACATTTATAATTACTCTTTACAAACCAAAATAAAGGTAGTTTTATCCTTCTGTTCATATACTAAGAATTTTCAGCTGCACATATTGCTAAATAAAACCCATGTAGTCAATAATTTCACATAGAGGATAACCCGTGAGATTAAATATGTAAAAACATACATTAACAAAGAGAACAGTTACATATAGATGAATCTAAAAAGCAAAATAAATAAACAAATGCATAAAACTGCTCATATACCCTTTTTTAGGGGAAGAAAAGATGGTGGGATAAAAAGATGGACAACAAAGGGGTTAATAGAGAAATGGGAAAAAAGAGAAAATACTTAAGAAATAGAGAGACTGTAAGAAGAGAAAGAGCTGAGAAGTCATATATCCTCAAAGCAGGGGATTGAGATTCATCTGACAGAAACAAGACAAAAACAGAAGGAGAGACCAACAGAGGTACAGTGGGGTTTTGCATTGGCATGGAGAGGGTCTGTTTTGTTGTTACCTTCCCTCTGTTTTTCTCTTTCTCTGTGTCTCTCATCCTCTCTCTTTCGCTTTGTGTTCATATAGAGACATCTATACTGGAGACAGGAGAGGGAGAGAGAGAGAGAGAATTTGGTCGTCTGCCTATCTCCTCCTCACCATGGCGCCCCTGAGACCAAGCAAGCAAGGAGAGTACACATACACACACACTTTTACCCGCCGCTGAGGAGAACAGCTTGGCTCTGTGTTACACTGAAAACCCCACTTTCCCTCAGTCAGACAGACAGGTAGACAGCTGGGTGTTACACTAAATCCTCTCCCCCATGTGTTCCTCCTAACACTGGCTCTGCTCTTTCTGTCACTTCTCTGTGTCTGCTCCTTTCTTTATCTCATAGCTCGTGCTTTAAAGCAGAAGAAAAGAGTCAGCCCTGGAATAAAATAAAACTATGATATGATTGTAAAATGTAGAGTAGTTTATGAATAGTTTAGAGGAGATGTCAGGTTTTAAAATTAAAGGATTAGTCAATGGAAACAGCCATTTATGATGCACTGAAAATAAAACATAGTGTCTCCCACAGAAGTGTTATCTGTCCCTTCTCTTGTCTCTCTCTCTCTACCCTGACCCCAAGTTCGCTTCTTCTAAGCACCACTTCACCCTAAGCCTACATTTTGTGTGTGTGTGTGTGTGTGTGTGTGTGTGTGTGTGTGTGTGTGTGTGTGTGTGTGTGTGTGTGTGTGTGTGCTGAGAGCTTTTTGATTTCCTGTGTATGTGTGTGACAGAGAAAGGGAGATGAGAGAGGATGATGGTCAGGCTTGGCCTACTGACTCATCCACAGAGAGAACTGTGTTAATACAGGAATGAAGCCATCACACACTTGCACACACACCCCCACACACACATAGACAGCCTCTTCCCATCAGTCTTTTGTTGCACTTGCCAGTGATGATGATCTCACCACATAGCAGGACTGAGCCTCAATAGTCATCCAGTTTGTCAGTATGGCAGACAGACAGGCAGCCAGTCAATATGGCCATCAGTCATGCAGCCAGGCAGTCAGTCAGTAAGCAACAGCTAATTATCAAAATTGTAAGTTATTCAGGCACTTAGGTGGGGAGTTAGATATCAGATAATGTAGATAATGTAATCTCAGCCAGCTGACTGTATTTGAGTGTCATTACGTCAGCCTTAAAATTTGCTTTCTCTTTAGAAGAAAACTGACATCATACACAACAGAAAGACAGAAGAAAGAGGCACAAACTCATCTCTGTCATCAAACTCTGTCTTTGAATTTCCTGCTGAAGACTCAGATTGAAATCCTAATAAGCATGCCAGGTCAACAAAAAAGTCCTGAAAACTGGGAGAACTGGAGCATTCAAGTTCAGGCAAGATCTTTAAAGAATCTATCCCCACTTTCATTTCCATCGGGATCAACTGTAGGAGACCGTTTATAACGTCTCCCCTCCAAACAGACTTTGAGGCTGCAGATGATTTGATTGTTCTAACAAAGAAGAAGAAAACAGAACTTGCAAAATTAACAATGGCACTGTATCTCTGAAAATCCCCACATGGTAATAGACCCAAAACGGTTTTTTTGGTGTAGGTCTTACTGTATTTGCACTCTTTAGCTCTCATGTCATGCGATAGTAATGTGTTAACTGTTCCTACAAAACATGCAGATGCAGCATTTAGTTGCACTGCATACAACTAACATGCATTTCCAACCGACTGATGTTCATTCACCAAACAAACAGTTTATAATTTGCTTCGTTGCAAATTGCAAACGCTTAATTTTCTATGTAAAATGTATTAAAATGTATTGCATTGCATTTCGTATTTGGCTGTTTTATGGGTTATGTAACTTGCCTGACATGTCCCATATGAATAAACATCATTTGTATTCTTTGCTTTCATTGTATTCAAATCTGAGCTTTGTCATGTTTCTTTAGTTAAAAATAAAAATATATTATAAAATTGTATCTACTCGTTTTGTTAGTAGTTATGCCCCCCTGACACCTCTCAGGCACCATAAAGTATTCTCAGTATGTCAGCCATCGGCTAAAACCAGCATTTGTTATTTTCCACCAGGGAAATTCAGTTCCTGAAAAACATAAAAGTTCCTTCCCTTTTTTTTTTAATCCAAAGCTTTAAAATGGTGTGTATTAAAGAAAAGAAACAGTCTCCATTGTTGGCATCTGTAAAAAGACACTCTGAACACACCATAGAAATCTGTAAAAGAGAATAATGTGGTCTAATCGATTGTTTACCCGATAAAAGCCTTGTTGTTACTTATCTAACAGTACCTGGCTGATTGAGTTTCACTTCCCTCAGGCTTTCCCATAACTCTAGTCTGAGAAAAAGAAAGTGCAGACTAAAATATAAAAAGGCTTATTTATTAATTTATTCCGTTATTTTAAATGAGAGTCAGAGTTGATATGCAAGTGGTGTACCTGATGAGCATGAACAAAACAGAGAGCTGGAGTTGGAATATTCTAAGAACAACTGTATCCGTTGTTGTGCTAATCCTAAATGAAATATGTATTCAGTAAAAGGATTAGGGCGTCCAGTGTCATAAAAGAAACCACTTACCAGCACCAAAGGTAATTTGTAACCTTAGCAACTGCTTGGTGGAAATGAATGGGGGATTAGGATTGGCTGCAGCCAGCGTTGTCCTCATGCAGTCAAAACAACCTACACAGATTCGCGCACACTGTATTTGTTCATACTAAAGTCAAGCATAAAGCGCTTGTGCATGCACAGAAAAGTTGTGCATGGAGACAAAATGAGGTTTCATACTTAATATAAAACTTCAAATAAGAGCAAGGAAAATAAGGATTGCACATGGAAGAGAAACAGAAAAAAGAAGCACAAATAAGAAAGCTGAACCTGATGCTTCTAGTTTTTAATCACAGAAGAACTTGAAGCAACAGTTAAAAGGTTAGTCAGCAGCCTCACAATGATAAGCTGCCAACTAACAGCAATTAGTGTGCTTTACCTTTATTGATTTAACCGACACATTCAAGGTGGCTGAGTGTGTTTATCCCGTCTTGTTGTGTGACAGTTCTCAGAAAGCAGAGGCCTCAACTGTACTTGCAGGTTCTCACATTACACCTAATGATGCCAGCTCTCACTTGAACAGTCAAGGGTGAGTGTGTGCCTGTGCTTGTATATGTATGTGCGTACACGCAGAGAAAGAGAAAAGCAGACAGAAATACATACATTGCAAAATACATCAATAAGAAGAAGGATGCGCAGGTGAAAAGACACACGCAAATGAGGAGATAAGTCCAACGACGAGAGAGAAAAGAGGGAACGAGAAAGCGAGAGGGATTAAGTTCTAAATAGCCACTTCTGTCTGGTTCCCCCACCTTGTTGGAGACATCTCAAATAGCTAATTGCTTAATCATGTGGAAGTGACAAAAGCCCAACCTTGTTCTCATCTGTTCTCTTTCTCCCTGCCTTAATCCCTCTATCGTTTTGTGCCGTGCCTTGCTGTGCATATGTGCATTTGTTTGTCCCCTGACTTTATCTGTCTCTCACTCAATGTGACTCATCATTTTCCTTTGCTCACCTCACCTTCTTACTTTCTGTCACTCCCTCGGTAAGTCTAGGGAAGCTATTAAAACGGTGGCAAATGGCTTCTCGGGTGACATTTGCTGACATTCAAGGAAGTGCATTTATCAGTGTACTATAGTTCACCTTGGTGAATGAAATCCATTTGTGCTGCTGAGATGGCCTGGTGGCCCCTCTCTCTCTCTCTCTCTCTCTCTCTCTCTCTCTCTCTCTCTCTCTCTCTCTCTCTCTCTCCATCCCTGTCCCTAAATGGATGCCCAGTGTACAGGGAAATGGCAAGGTGGCGCGCGGCTTCACAGCTGCTCTCAAATGTCATGCTGGAGAAAAAATCTTTAATGGGCTAAGTGTAGCCTTTCCAGCCCTAACTTGTCAGGTAATTAGAAATCTCTCTCTCACTCTCCCCGTCTCTTTCTTCACCCACCTTTTCCTTGTTCCTAAGCTCCCCAGGGCCATGACACACCACTAATTACCTGTTATACCAATCGGAGAGTGGGATGGCATGAAAGAGGAAGACTGCTTTTAAGATGGGAGGATATCACATCTTCCTTCTCATTGCCTTCACTCAGACAGGCTGCATATTTTTAGCTTGGTTATGTTTTTTGTTTTGTTTTTTACTTTTATCAAGCCAGGTCATAACTCTTTGGCTCTAGAGTCATCTGAATCATGACACCTCCTTTTATAAGTGGCTGATTTTCATGTAAGTGAGAGGATTTCTTTCACTATAGCTGCAGGAACCTGCATCTTCCTCTTGCCAAATGTCAGTGTTTTTTTCAGGAGGGTTTACATTATGACATGGCAAGACAAAACACATAAATTTCTGTGTAAACAAATTCCCAGCTCCCTTGTATCTGCTTGAACCATGACCAAATGCTTTCAGACCGCTAAGTATAAGTAGATAAGCAGACACTGTGTGAAATGAAATAGAATCCTAAAAAACAAGTAAAATATATAAAATTTAATGCTTGCTTAAAACAGCGCTAATATTTATCATATCAACAATGGACACAGTGGCTACATGTAAACCACACACTTGCAGTGAACGACAACTTATTATTAGTTCTGACAAGCCTTTCAGCACCTTTCTGCTTTTTTTTTTAAACTGACTCGCATCACCTTCACTTACAGGCAAAATCCTAAAAGCGCTGCATAAGTCAACACATAACTTCTTAACACCTAAAAACAGACAAGGTTACTGGCTGGTGAACACAGAGGAGCATTTTTTTTAGATAAAGATCCAGACATTTGTTACAGGAAACAGTGAATGTTGAATTTACATTTGCCACAAACATACTTTAAGTCACCCTGAATGCTTGTGATGGTCATATTTGCCATTTAAGCATAATGCAAAAAGTTTGAACATGCATGATCATACCAACCAAGCTTCAAGCTAGTATAGGCATCTCAAGTTAGTATTTATTCAATTTATGTACAATTTGTCTCAGTGAGACAAATTTAACTTCTATAATTTATATGTTTAGTAATACCATTTACAGTTAAAATTCCTGTTATAAAAGTAAACGTTTTAACATTTGCTTTTAATATGTAAAAAACAAACAAACCGAGCCTAAAGTAAATAAATGGAAGTTTACATTCTGGCTCCAGATACATGACAAACATGGATGTGAAGCAGACATATATCTCTGCCAGAGATTTCCATTTCTCCCCGTGGGTGTCAGGTGATTGACAGTAAGCAGTCTCGTGCGGAGCCCACATAGAAAAAACACACACAGCAATACAACACAAGCACTACACATAAGAGAATTTAGGCTTTTTTGAATTGTTTCCTGTGCTATTGTTACTAATTCATCTTAAATGGCTTACTGAATTACTTGATATAAAAGAGTTAAAATAAAGTTATCTTAGGAAGAAAAACTATGGCATGGCCATAAGAATTAAGTGTTACTAGTTAGTGTGGATAAACCTTTTGTTGGAAAGCCTGTAGAGGAACTAGAAAGGTAGTCAAATTAATGTTAGAAAGATAAGGCAGGCAAGCTGAAGCAGGAAGTATAGTAAAATATAATGTTTATTAACTGAGAAGAACACTGTTATCATATTGTCCGGGTGGATGTTCTCTGTTTTTTGGTCTCCATTGTGATGGATTTTTTTTTTTTTTTTTTAGAAAAATAGCATCATTTTTATTGACACATTCTCTCTTTGTCGACAAGCTTCACACTCATGTCACACTGCATTGTTTACGTGCATATTGTGATTAAAATGCTAATGCCTGGTGAGGTGCTGCACTCCATAGTGGCTTGTAGCTGGACAATAGCTCAGGTCAGTGTGGTGAGACAGGAAGCGGAAGGTTGATTGAGGATGGGGTGCGGCCCCAATCAACTAAACTCCTCCACATGCGCACATATGCACAAGCACATACTCATAAACACGCACACACGAGCATGTTCACATAGACATGGAAAATAACTGAGCATGAATGGAATTGGTTACAAGCACGCACAGCCACATACCCAACCATCGCTTACCCGCTGGCATCTGAGCATATGCATGCACGCTCACATGCAAAAAGTTCATTCAGTAGCAGGGTGTAATGTTATTTTCCTCTAGGCAAACTGTTAAGAACAAGCAGCAGAAGGAAGAGCTGAGGGATATATGACACAAATGGAGACATGAAGAAATACAGAGTGACAGGAGGAGGGTGTTCTCCAAGAAAGGAGCAAGAGGCACTGATTTTTGGGTTTCACAATTTGAAATATTCAAGATTATTTCCATAGTATTTCTAAATAAATAAATTGAATGGTTGAGGCATACATTTTTCCGCCTGCATATTTCACAACATAAACCAAGAGATCCTCAGACTGAGTTAAATTTTGGCAGTCATAAAACATCCTTTTAAAGTGGAAACTCAGTAACTACAGAACCTTGTTTTCTAAAATGTAGTTTAAATCTAGTCTTTCTAGCAATTGATTGCTTTGCTTGAAATTTGTATCAAAGAAGTACAGTGGAGTAGATTTTCTTGTGGTGCCCACAGAACTAAAAAAATTGAAAAATCAACCATAAAGGGTCTTTTCAGAATCAGTCTAGCTAAACAACAGAGTTTTGGAAAATGCTGGAACTGAAGGAATAGTCCTTATGAATTCTCTGCATGGTTAAATGGCTTCAGTTAAGAGAAGAAGTATGCTGTTTTGTACTTTCAGTGACCTAAATTTCAAATGTTATTTCTATTTTAAAGAGGGAAGTAGTTTTCTGTGACATATGTGATTTATAATTTATATCCCTGTTGTCATTACCTCATTGTCGAAGCTAAACTACTGTAGACCACACGTTGTACTCCATGTATTCCCACTTCACAAAGAACAAAACACAGGCCTTAAGAAACACAAGACTTGAGAAAAATCTTGCATCATTTTTTTCACTGTTGAACTTTAACTCACATTAGATCAACATGGAAATTTATTTGCACAGAATGCATTCACCCTTTCAAAATCATACATTTCTGCACCAAGTCCCTTCTCACGCAGATCTAAATTAAACACAAACACACAGCCTCCATAGTCTTCAGGCTGCTGGTACTTATTGTTGTTTTCAATTCTGCCGTTGAGCTGAATAAGTAAAGATTTCTGTCAGCTCTGGTCTGCCGCCTTTCCAGAGGACCGGACCTTTTAAAAGTCGGTCTCCACATTCTGGCCTTTCATAGTGCTTGGCCTCTTTATTGATAAGCAGGTTTTCCATTCAGGGAAACATGGACTGCCACACAAAGACTTGAGAACAGGGAATGACCTTTGGGGTCACACATCATTTGAGAAAAATAATTCAATTTTCGCTGCTTGGCTATATACAGATGTAGGTCTTGCACTGCTGATGTGTTGCACAACAGCAAGATGAAGCAAAACACAGGCACAACTTTATCTCTCTTCCCGGCTTCACTCTCACTGGTTTCTGTCTCTCCTGCCTCCCTTTGGGTGGCAGAAATGGGGGTCTCTTACTGTGCGGCATGATGCTGTCAGGGATTCATCTCCTCGCCGCAGAGTGAGACCTGTCTCTCAAAGCCTTGTGTGCGTGTGTGTTTGTGTGCATGCAGAACTATTAGCCTAGCCCAGCAGCTCCAAGAAAGGGCACAAAATATCTTGTTCGCACCTTTCCCCAGACAGCCTGTCCATGAAGTGCTTTTCTGTGTTAGAATCTGGGATGCGTGCATGTGTGTGTGCATATGTGAGCATGCCCCCTGCAGACTTTGCTATGCTACCGACAGTGAGTTGACGTGAACATGACTGAGTGCGTGTCTCAGTTATGATAGGGGAGTCCTGTCTGCTAAAACCACCTCTCCGTCCACTCAGGAGAAACAATGATATTTATGTCAGTGGACAGTTGTTGTGCTCTTATTGCACGAATTCTCTTTTCTGCAGTTTTGTTCGTCAGATTAACCTATAAAAAAAAGAAGGAAAAAAAAGATTTACCAAAAATCAACATTTTTAAAAACAAAAAGTAATCCTAAAACTACAATTAATTTATGAATAATGAATGTATCTTAGCTCAGTTTTAGAATATTTAATATGCCCTAGTTCTTACGTGCTTACCACCATTAACTTTTAATTTTTTAAAATGTTGGATTAATAAATGATATAGTATGCTGCCCTTTCTTTTGCAGATAATTAAGACATTAATAGCACTTTTTTCTAAGCAAAGCAGTGTTGCTGCTATAGTTTTTTTTAACAACATAAATGTTTATGATGAATATATTTGAAACCAGTTCACTGGATGTGTATCTCATTTGGTGCTTTTCAACTTCTGCTTCTGAGGCCTACTTCAAAAATGTTTCTTTTTTGCACTGTTTACAAGCACATTACAAGAACTGCAGTTTTTAATTCTTATTCTAATGCACTGGTCACAAATATGGGTTTAGCTCGGAAAGATTAGCATGATTAGCATTTTCATGGTCATATTTAGTCAAACCAAAGGCAGCAATTATAATTTCCCCATAATAGCCAAACTAGGAATAGTTGATTCACTAAATATTTTTAGAGGTTGCTCAGTTGCACAGTTACGCGCAGCAAACATACACTCAAGCCCGCACAAGACTCCACACACACAGAGAAATGATCAAGTACCTCCTTCTTAATGAGAAAAAAGCCTATCTGCTGTGAGATTTGGTAATTATTAAATATTAGAGGGTACTTTGCCTCAGAGTTCTTCTGCAGTTGATGGGGCCATGGTGATAAGTTGCAGTGCCACACTAATAGTGCCATCCACCAGCACGACACTTCAAAGAGGCTGGGAGTGGCAGCCATGACACTTTGAGGCTCCGCAGAGGAGGCCGTGCTGTAATCATAATTGTTTCTAGATCAAGAAGTCCATAATTAATTTGCCTGTCTTGAAGTTCGGCAAAGAGGAATAATAGCTGCTGGTAAAGCGGAGTGAGTGTGCATGTGGGGGCATTGTGGGAATGAGTAATAGCAAAAACTGTGCAGAAGAAGCACTAAGGACATAAAAGTGAAATAAAAAATGTGCCGTGGCGTTTAGATGTTTAACTGTGCGCTGTCTGTCCATAACAGAGGCGGAGGTGGTGTGTGCGTGTTTGTATTGTATTTGTGTGTCTTAACGCCATCCCATTGTGATAGATTTGACATGCCATAACGACGACAGTTTGTCCAACAGCTTCACGCCACTTAATAGTTCTACTCCAGCGGTATTTAATGCAAGGGGCCCTGGCTTTTTAAAAACTATTTAAAAGAATGCACACAAATCACAGTGTGCAGAAAATGACCGTCTTAATGAAAACAGTGTTCCCTCAACACTGCCCCGCAGGAGGTCCAGGACCTGAGGGACTACTTGGGAATTCAGGGACCACAGGGTGCAGAATAATGGCCATGGAACCTTGACTGCAGAGTGTGCACTTGTTATGCAAAAAGGCAGGACTGGTAGCCTAAGGGCTGAGATGGGAGGGCAGAAACATACATACATAAACATAGGGAGGAGACAGCTGTTCCTTAATAATCTCCGGTAAATAGTGCCTGAGGTAATTAAGGTGCCCAGTAGGAAGAGAAAACACAAACCCTTTTAGCAAGCTTTGGCTTTGGAAAGTTGCTTTAACAAACAAGTTTAGAGATCCAGAAGAAAATTTACATTGACTGTCAATTGTTATTTGTTAAAATAAGATTTTTACATTTTCATACATTTGTCCAGCAAAAAAGATGTTGCAGTCTTGACATCTGTGAATGGGAAAAGCACACATAACTTGATCTGTGACTTTGACATCTCTACTTAACAGCATTCAGTGCTCATGCAACCATTAAGGCCTCAAGCAGCTAATTTCACAGATACTTTGGTATAATTACTGTTTATATATAATTATAATCAATTTATATTTGGACAAAATATTTCTTTAATGTTTTTCCTGCTCATGGTGCTTGCTAAATATATAACCTCATCATGGGAATGAATATATTACGGAGGTTTATGACAATTCAACACAGTGACTTTCTATGTCTGTGTATGTGTGTGTGTGTGAGAGAGAGAGAGAGAGTTTGTGCACACAAATGGATTATGTTTTACAAGCACTTAAAAAATAATAAACAAAGATTGCTGCCAACAGCATGCAACGATGAAGGTGATGATGATAGTGATGATGGTGACAGATTTGATGATAAGACAACAGCCGTCACTGATGATGACTATGATGACAGTGATGCCTCCTTAGTGAGTGAGTGTGTCTGAGTCTGTGTGTATGAGTGTGTGAACCTGACTTATTTTCTTCATCCTCAGATTTGGATTCCAGAGCAAAGAGGTGTGTTGCTAATCTTTGCAAGAATGTCAGGTGTGTGCGTATGCGTGTTTGTGAGCGTTGATTACACCCTCCTCTCCAGCACAGAGAGCCGACATTTCTCAAGTGTGTGTAATTATAGTGAGCGCACAGCCTTCTAAGCATCCTGTCAATCCGAATCAGAAAGAACGCACACATGTACACATGTACACAAACACACAAAAACTATTGTGTTTTGAGACTGTGCTTTCGAGTGTGTGTAATTAGCCTGTATGTGTATGCATGTACGTTTATCTTCCTTAACACGCTTATCTGTGCATCTGATTTTAGCCCTGCTACTCTATGCCCAGTGCGAAAATTTGGCTCCAGAGATTGTCTACATGTCTGCGCAGATCCTGCTCCTGGCTTCTCCTGTCACTTGATGGCAAGACTCTGGTTTCAGACACACACATGCAAACACACAGACTGACAGTTAGGTGCTAAACAGAGGGTATAACGATTGCCTTTTTAGCTTATAGCTCAATTATGGTCTCAATGAGTATCTAGGCCCCAAGGCCAAAACTGTCAAAATGCCTGTGAATTCAAGTGTTGGAAAGAAAGGTGTATTTACCAACCACCTGTCAACAGTGTCACACTGGAGTTTTCTGTTAACCCTGGATTAGGTTCAGTGACAAAGTTTGCTGAACTTCATTCTCAACATTTTTGTGTAACAAAAAAAAAGGAATTCGGCAGCAAAAAAAATACACACTTACTGGAAACATGCTACTATTTCCACACTGTCTTTGGAGCCCTGAATGGCACGCTCCACTACTGATTCATGCATATTGTCGCTGCAATTTTGTTAAATATGGAAGAAAGTGCTGGTTGTAACACTTAAAAAGCAAGCAGGAGCAAAAAACTGATAACCTATCAGAGTTTAACTGAGGAAAATACGGAAAATTATGGAATACTTAGATCTGTCAAATGAAATGCATATACCTCTAAAATGTCTCATTTTGCAAAAATTAGCAGTCAAATAAAAAGTATGGCACTGTGGCGGTTAGTCACCTCATAGCAAGAAAGTCCTAGGCTTGAATCCAGTCTTGAGTCTTTCTGTGTTGAGTTTGCATGTTTTCCCCATGTCTGCGTGGGTTCTCAACAGGTTCTCTGGCTTCCTTCAACATGGGACTATGTTTAGATATCCTCTTTTAAAGATTTGGTGTAAGATGACAAGCACTGTTTGTTGGTTTTTGTCTGCTTTGCAGTCTCTACTCTACTCATTCCTTTATGATGTTTCATGTGTTAAGCATATTCATGATGGAAACCCCAGCGGCTGCTTGAGTTTCCTCACCTCACTTTCTCCCTCTTCCTATGAATTTAACAGAGAGATAGCAAGAGGAGGGTGGCAGAGACAGATAGAGTGGGAGAGAGTTAGCAGAGGATAGCGAGAGAGACATGGTAAATTACATTGTCAATTCAAATCCTGCCACTAATGCATCTCATTGAGTCTGTGTCGCTGTCATCCCGGATGCTCAGTTATCCGTGTCACTGCAGCCAGCAATGGAAGGCTGCCATGTTAACAGCCCAGTGAAAAACCAGCGCAAAGTTTAGCTAGCCAACACGCCCTGAGCCAGGACGAGAGAGGAGAGACGGCAGAGATGAAGTAAACGTGCTAGCCATGAAAAATTCATCTTCCCTACATGAGTGTGTGTGTGCCTGCCGAGCTGTATCAGTTTAATTACTGCTAGTGCCCCGGCCTCCATTCCGACACGGCCTCTTTCCTGCGTGAATTAAAATATCCCTGTAACTTCTCTCTCACACACTACACACACGTAATTGACATGCACACACTCAGAAGTGCCAGTGCTATACATGCAGACTACCTTGTTGTAGCTACCCCCCCACCCTCACTAACCAGGCCCCCTCCCCAGTATCCCTCCCCCAGCCCCCGTCCCCATTCCTCGTCCTCAAAACTATTTGAAAATCAATTATCTCAACAAACCAGCTGTAAGGAGTGGGTGCCAGCCACTTACTCCTGAAGTGAATAACTTATTTGAAATTCATTATTGTGTTGAGCGGTGCGACGGGGCCCTCCAAGACTGTGTTTCCCCATTCCTATCTCACCCACTCCCTACTACTGTGCTGGACTGATCTTTTTTTTCTTCTGTCACAGTCCCTCTTGCCTTCCTCCTGTCAAGCAATTTTAACCAGCTGAGCGCTATGGACATAAGCAGACAGCGATTCACACACATACACATGCAGAGCTCCCTTGATTGGTTCATCTCATTTATTTATCACATGCAAATCATGGGATGCCTAGAAATGGACTTTTTTCTCCTGCCTGCGTCTACAGGCATGAATACGGATGTTGGGACCAAAGCAAGGTTGAAAAGGGAGGGCGAGCATATTCTCTATTTAGTTTTCTTTATTCATTAACATTTGTGACCTTATTGATATTATTGTAATAGCAATGTATTAGATTGTCTATATTGCCACTCCACCTTTATGGAGTTGTTTTTCTTTTCTCATTTGGTCCTAATCATGCAATATTTTAGACAATACTACTCTTCTAATAGGAAGATTGATGATGACAACACCCAAGTTCACAAATCAACATCCACATTGAAACAAATTCTCTTTGCATTGTGTATAAAATCTACACAAGCTGTGCGTTATGGTTCAGCAGCTATAACTCTTTAATGCTGTATTCTGACCATCATTAGTATTGTGAGAAAACAAACAATCCTGCTGCCTCTCATTTACTTCAATTAAGTTTATGTGTTGACGCAGTTGGGATGACGCTGCAAAAACAAAAGTTATTGCTTGTCTGGTGAAATAATTGAACTTGGCTGAAATTCTGCCACAATGCAAACTCAAACCATGGCCATGCAAACAATCCTGGTAGAAAAGACCACTAATGGTTCAATTACTCAAACAAGCCTACTGAGATCATATCTTTGTGTCTCACTGCGCTATTATGTGCTGACGTATTATTTTACGTACTTCAGTTTTGGACTGAACACTCGGTAATGCTCTTGGAAGTGGGAACAAATCCCTGCAGCCAGTTTCCAAACGCTTGCAAAATACCATCTCAGCAGACAGGTAGAAGGTAATACCCACAGTTTAGAGTATTGACATACTTCTAGATGATACTACAACTGCTTCTGCCACTAAAAAAAAGCAAAGAAAGAAAAATGCTATTTCCTACATTCTTTTTTATCCTGTGAGAACCCTGACAACAACAACAACAACAACAACAGATATGTACTTGCCAAAAAGCACTGCAGAACACAATTAGAGTAAAATGAGTGTGTATACAGGGCAGCTGCTCTTTTGGTAATTAAACCTTTTGTTGAAGGTTAAAAACTAATTTGACAGGGATGCTCATAAGTTACATTTTCTGAAAACAAGCTGTGTAAAAGTTTAAATAAAAGAAATGATCTTTTCTTTTTGCTTTGTGAGAATAAGAATCACACACAGAGACAAACTAGTGGTATGCCAAGGACATTAGTACTATAGCAGGATGAGAGAAATCTGTGCAGAAGTGAGTAAATGTAGCACCAAAATTTCCTGTAATCTTTCTTTCTTTCTTTCTTTTTTCTTTCTTTCCTTTTCTGTGTCTTGTCTGTCCTTCTCTTGCCTACTGTGTATGACCCTCTTACGCACTCCATATACCTCGATGGAGGGAGCGAAAGTAAGTGAGTGTGACAAGGCTGTCATGTATGTTCCCGCAAAGGCCAGCAAAGGCCAGTGCAGAGACAGGAGGTGTCATATCCTTACATCTCTCTCTGTTTCTGCCACCAGCTGGACTCTCCTTCTCTCTCCTTTTCTGTCACACTCTATCTCTCTCCCATCCTTTTCTGTCCTCTCTGTCTCGCCTCACTTCCTGTGTTACATTCTCACTGTCACACTTCTCAACTTCTCAGCTCTTTACCACTACAGATCTCGGTTAATCCTTCTACTCTTTCTCAGAATGCCTGTATAAGTCTTGTAAAGAAAAAAAAACTTTCAGAGTTGTCATTTCTGTTTTCAGGTCATTTTTGTAAAAGTGTACCTACGTCTACCCAGAATTATGTAAATATTTAATAAATATACATTTTAATATAAAGTATTTATATATGATCCTGCCTTTTCTTTTGAATAGCAAGCAACAAGGCAGCTAAACTCTACCGTTCCATAAGGACAGTTAGAACTAGTGATCATGGAGAAGTTTAGAGGTGACAGAAATTATTTGTTATGACAGCAAGTTTTTATATTAGAGAAAAATGTCAGCTGATTGCAGCCAAAAACAATAAGAAAAGATATTAATTTTAGTAAATAGACATTTTTTAGTCTTACTGTATGCACCCACGCAGCACATTTATATTGTACATAAAGTTCTTTGTCTGAACTAGTTTGAGCTTCAGTATCTCATCCAGATTCATGCTGTCCCACAGCTTAGTGTGGGTATACAGTCACTATATCTGTAAAGGGTTTGGAGTGAAAAGAGGATGCCAGCAGTCCAGCTCCAATAGTGACTTTAGTTCTCTGTCAGTCTATAGAGTACATGATGTGATCAGCCACAGTACACATGAGTGGCCAATTATGTTTTTTTCTTTCAGAGACTAAAAGGATGCAGCTAGAAGCTGTTATGCAGGTTTGTACAGACAGCTGCATTTTTATAATAGAAAAGTGTCATTCTGTCAGGTGTTTGAGATTGACATCTAACAAACTTGCTGAAGTATATGCTCTCATACACATCCCTGACAAAGAAGATGTCACGGTCTGGGTGGCAGACCGTGGGGGATGTTGGAGAAAAGGACCCAAACGCTGGACTTAGTGCAATGAACAGTGCATTTATTTACATTGGGGGTAAATGTACACCACGCAATAAGTCTCCAGAGTGCTCCCTCAACTCCTGTGTTGTGCCTTCTCCCAAGTGCTGGTATTCCGTGCTCTCTGCTCCTGTGCCTACGCACACCCTGTGCGTCCTGCAGTCCCGTGTTCCGCTCTCCTGAGGAAAAACGACAGACACAGTCGTTATGGCACCAACTCCAGCAGGCATACACTGACCAGCACTATGAACACTGACATGGAGTCTAACTCAACGATCCTGCGCCGGAGGAAGCTCCATCGCACTGTTAAGTAGCTCCCCCGACGAGCCTGATCAGAAGCCGGTGTGTGAGAACCTAGACGTGACCGGCAGCCGGCAGGGCCACGCCCATCAGGCCTGCAGGTGGCTGTCCTTCATCCTTCAGCCACACCCGCAGACACCCACATGTACATACACCAGCATGGAACACAAGAGCACAGTGCAGCAAATATACATCCAATACAATAATAATAACAATAACAATAATAATAACAACAACAACAGCAATAGTAATACTAAAGGTTCACACTGCTCACGGACCCCAAGTCCCCGGAACCGGGTCCGTGACAGAAGAGGGTCTTTCTGTTACTTCTTCACAGTATTTCTGTCCCCCAAAAAGAACTTAAAAACACATGTAAGCAGAAAAATAACACTTTACTGGTAAAGGGTGGGCACTCGATCAGATTTCATCATCAACACCTAACACTATTGTAACTGTTTCTGACTCGCTCTGCCTCAGGTGTTCAATTGTGTCTTTTCTTTCCTTTTTTTCAAATGTTTCTCAATGTTAAAGAAACTGTAACAACTCTAGCTGAAAAGCGTGAATATATATCCATGTGCACATGCAAGCATGTGCTCTCAGGTATATTTTTGTATACGCGTGCAAACACTGGTGCCAAACACACAAATGAGAACACCTACTGTAAATGCGTACGTGTGTGACACCTGCCTCAGGGCTGCAGCAAATCGGTCAGCTGAGCCATCAAAGTAGAAACGGGGTCAAATTGGCTTTTCAACCGCTCTTAATCTTCCAGTCATTTGTAAAACCCGCATGCCCACGAGGCAACTCTATTCTGCAACTCACAGAATAATAGATAATTTCATCACCTGACGAGCACACAAATATCAAAAAGGACATAGAATGAAAGTGTGTGTGTGTGTGTGTGTGTGTGTGTGTGTGTGCGTGTTCTAGTTTGTGTAAGTGTCGGTCTCCGTATGTGGCATTAGCTGCTCAACTGGCAGTGTGTGTGCATGTGTGATTTGTGTTTGACCATATTCGCATACCCTTTTGAATGGGGTTTGTTTGCATTGGGAGTGAGCGAGGGAGAGTCACAATCAATGCCAAAACCATTATGGGACACACTTTAAGTAGAGCAGCCCCATTTTAGCAATTTGGCAGTAGCCGAGCCCCACATATGGAATTATTTGATCAATACCCTTGTAGCTTGATAGAGAGGAGTAAATTATATGATCAATGTTGTGTACAATGTCAGTATCTCCTCACATTGAGAGTTTCTATTTGTATGTGTGATTCCCTCTGTGTGTGTGAACAAGCATACCAGTGTGCAGGCATACCAATACATGTGTAAGTACAGATATGTAATTCCTGAATGCTATTGTCCATACATTGTTGGCGTGCTGCTGAGAAACCATTTAGTTTCTCACTTATTGGTATAAAAGGCTTGTTTCCTGAGGCTCTTTTTATATTTCTTTCTCACTTTCTGGGCACGATATGCTCTCTTTGAGAGTGGAAACAGAGAGGGATATCAAATGGCAGAGATGAAAATAGAATGAATGGGGAGTAGGGGAGACGGGCTAAATTATTGATGTGTATCATAGTGCCTATGAACACACAACATACTGAGCCATCTTCTTGGCTATTCACCTCAAATAACACTATCACTCCACCAACAAGTACATCTCTCACCCGAACATGTATAATACATTTGTGTATAATACATGCCTACGCACATATTCATATCACTAACAATAACACGCGTGAGCATGCATAGAAAAGACTATTGGGGTTATGGCTGCAGAAAGAGCCTTCTCAGAGGTATCTCATGCGCTGAAGTGGCTCATGTATAGGGGGTGACATCTTATGCACAAATATACAAAAGGACATACACACACCTCTATTCTGAGTCAGTGTCTGTCTCTGTGGATGAGATCACTACCCCAACTGTCACTATGAAATGCTGCCTGTGTGTCTATGTCTGACCATGAGTGGCATACATCAGCGCGAAGCGATACCTCTCCTCATTGTAGGTTCATGGTCGTGTACATGTCACAGAACTCACAGAGAGACAGAGAGAGACAGCCTGATAGCCTGGCAAAGCGACCTCGGTTTGAGTCTGATTTGTTTTTGTTTTTTTCCATCTCTGTCTGTCTCTCTCCTGTCACATGGTAAAAGTTGAACTGTCGGGGGAATGATAAGCAAACGACACGAGGAGGCTGGGGCTGGGAGAGAGAGTGCTGGGTGGGTGGGTGGATGGATGGAGGTAGGGACAGAAGAAGCAGTGAGGTGGGGGTGTGGGGGGACACAAAGGAGAGGCTGTCACACTCACTTAGATGCTGAAATATTAAAGTGAGCAGTCAGGTTGTAATTTTCCTGAGAAAGCTGAGGGAAGAGGGGGGATAAGTGAAGCGAAAGAAGGAGGGAGGCGGGGGGACAAGTGATAGAGATGCAGAGAGAGGAAAGGTATCACCGCTGATCTCTCTTTCCTCTCTTCTTGGAAGAGACACGGGCACACATTTAATACTGCTACTTTAATTAGCTTGGCTTTTTACGGGCTGTCTCTCTCAGCTCCTCTTCTCCACAAGATGTGAATAATTCAGCAGAAATGGTGTACCGCTGCCTCAAAAAGACAGCAGGCCAACTGACGTGCAATGTATCTGTGGGAAGTACAGGGAGAGAGTGAGGACAGAAGAGATAGTCTTCGGATCTGACAATAGGCATTGCCAGTCAAAAACCTCAAGAGTTTTTGTTCCATTCCAGCACACCATATACCACAGCTTGTGGCAGTCATCTCCACATATACTGTGGTTAGTTAGCTAATTTTTTGTTTGTGTGGAATGTTGGATATTTGGTCCACCCTGCACAGGACAACAAAACACTTCTCTAAATTAAACTGACATTTAAAGTTAAATCATTTAAATTTTCATTGCTGTTTTGCTTGCAAATGTGCACACAGCTTGTATGTGGTTACATGTGAGTGTTTACCTCTCTGCGTAATAGACCTCATGCCTGTAAGCATCTTTCAGTGTTTGAGTATCTGGGTGTATGTGCTGGTGTGCATGTATGTCAGACACTGCTTAGCTCACCAGCTGGGGTTATTGAGGATGATATGGCAGGACGCTGCAGGTTGATGGGTTTGGTGGTAAGTGAGGAAAGACAAGGTAATGAGAGAAGTAGTGATACAGTTTTTCTCACGTATCATCATATTGATATAGTATTATCTCTCGGTATGTGTGTGTATTTGCCATGACAGCCTGTCAGCTTGCACCGTAACTTCCCAAACCACTCCTGTCTCAGGCTCCCCAGCTAAGCAGCATCGCTGTCTGGATGTGTACGCTCAGTGACTGAGGGAACTGCTGTGTGCTTAGTGGCCCAGACAAGGTGAGGGTTTCTGTGCCAGGCTGAGTTCGGCTGTCCCCTGTGTCAGCCCTGGAGGTTTCTCTGCTGCTGCTGGAGGGAGACAAGAGAGGACTGAGACACTTTCTGTCTCACACTCATACACAAAATGATATAAACACTAGTCTGCCTCAAGTCATCTTTCAGCTTTTGAAAAAGTTTTAATGAGTTGAAAATACCCTTCCCACCCCCACCCCCACCCCCATGCTGCCCCCTTTCTATCTTTGCCTTTGTCTCCCCTTTGTGTGCCTTGTCTCCATTCCAATCATAACTCGCTTCAGCGATTGCTGAGTAACGTCTGAAATAGAATCGACATGGCAGCCTGAGTCAGCCAGGACAGCGAGCCGAACACAGATTAGTCATCCTGGTGAGGTGCTTTTGTCCAGGGACGATGACAGATCTATGAAATGAACGGGAGAGTGATGCACCAAGGGTGTCTGCCTGTCTCAACCAGGATTACAGATACTCCTGAGTGTGTGTGACCATGGCTATGTACGTGGGTCTATGTCATGCTCTATAAAAAGACATGACTATACAGGTTAATCTCAAATTTAAAGGGTTTTAGAGTAATTCTGCTGTCTGTAGCTTTTCAAAGGGAGCTGGACACATCTGCAAGAATCTAAAACAGTTTGCAATATAATGTCTAGAGATAGCTGGTCAGAGGATGTTAGGTATAAAAGAGAAGAGATCATATTCTTGTAATTATCTGTTTGCTTGTGTGTTTCATGACTTCTTTTCTGTTTGCTACAAGCTGGACAACAACTTGTGTCACAGTTGTGAGAGCTGTTTTGTAGCTTCCCAATCAAACACGATCCGCTACTACTAATCTTGTTTGTGACTAGATCGCTCACCATAATCCTTTCCACAACAAATAGGCTTCCCCAACACACAGTGAAACCTACCCCCAGCTAGGTTGGGAACGGCTCTCGCTATCCTGTGGATTTAGAACCACTAAAAATCTGTCAACAAAAGTTGCCTCCTTTAGCTGACTCCTACAACTTTGCCAAATAAGGAGCATCGCAAGATCAGCTCTCCATCTATCATCCACTGTTATCTTTCATTATGAAGCATTTAAGACACAATCTGTGATGTCTACCATCACATTACTTTAAGTATGTGAAGCTACAAAAACACATTAATTCTTCCCTCAGGGGAATGGAAAATAAGCTGTTGTTATGAGCTTTTTTGTTATTCTTTATTTTGAAATGAAAACTAATTACCAGAGCTATATCACAAATAAATGTAGTTAGTGAAAAAGCAGTAAACAAACTCACATTAGAACTAGAAATCAGCTACTTCTGCTATTTACTATTATTAAATGATTAAATTCTATTTTGAGATAACTAAATTGTGTTATGAAGGCCCTTTATTTGTGATTTTGTGTAGGGTTTCTTTAGTAGAGGGAACAATACGCCTCATTTATTAACAGTTTGTACACATGAAATCTGTGCATAAAACATGCGTACAAATGCTTCATGCAGTGATTTATTAAGATTTTTGTACCTGAATTTGTTCGTACTTTATAAAGAAGTCTAGAACTCTGACCATGTGTACAAACAGTCGTAGGCCTGGCTTAGAAAAAATAAACATAAGAAACAAAATTACAATTTAATTTTTTTTAAAAACTAAACATTAAAGTTGAGCTCCATTTGAAGAAAATTAAACATATTTAAATATTTCTTGTCTCATCTTATCTTAAACGGTCTCATCTTTCAATAAATGACTTCTATCATTGCTGAATTTCATCACTTACAGCCTAATTTCTTGGTACTATGCCACGAATGTTATAGAATCTAAAAAAAAAGTTTCTCATCTTCCTGTGCTTTACCTGTTTTCTGCTAATCCGTTTCTTTTTTTTAAATATCAACTTTTATTTTACTTGAGCCACAGTGAGTGTACCAGGAGGAGATGGAATTCAGATTCGGTTATTTCAGCTGTGCCTTACCTGATTTCCTCTTTGGACAAGGTTCTTTCAGTTCCTTCAGTCAGGCTTTTCTCTTCCAACACTGTCACTACTTTCTCCACTTCATCTAGAAGTAAATGTGTTTTCCTATATGGCAAAATGGGGATGTGGCAGTATGCCAGTGACAGTAGATTGCATGCAATAGTACACAGTGGTAAGAACAAAATAGGTTGGTTGCATATTTAAAAAATCTGATGGTAGTTTTGCACATGAATAGGCGGAGCTTTTCTTGTGCATATTAGCCATGAGGCCAAATTTAAGTTTAAAATTTTGAATTCTACACAAACTCAAACTTACACATGGTATCTTATTCCACCAGTTTTATATTTTGTCCACCAACAACAAATAAGAATTTTTTGTCCAACTTTTTATTTCTTATGGAGTTCTTATGAGAATATTTTAAAGGAACTTCAGATAATAATAAATGGAAATCTGGCCTATCAGGCTGGTTACACTATACAACTATTTTTAAAAAATGATTATATGACAGCTACACTGGTACTGTGTTTTAAATATAAAATAGGTTAATATTTAATGATGAGCGAGCTTATAATGATAATGCACAAGGTAAATCACTCTGCTTGCCTTGCTGCCATTCATCTATTCAGACACTCACACATTTGCGCAGTACTTCTATCTCACTCATAAGCTAGAATGATTTTCTGTCCCACAGACTCACCAAAAAAGGCTGTGACACTAAACAGATGGAATATCCTGCCTGTACAGGTAAGGTTTGTGGAGTCAATACCAATTTTCATTTTCATTATGTACTCATTTCAACTTAACATGAAGTTCTTTAGGTTTTTCTTTGTATTGATTTTGTTATTGGTTTTATTTCCAATATTTTTTTATTTTATTGTTGAGTATTTTTAAATCTCTTGTACTTTCCTTTTATTTTGCATTGATTTTAATTCCAGTTTTTTAAGTTGTATGTTAACTTTTGTGAAGCACTTTTGCATGTGGAAAACAGCTATATGCATAAAAAATATTGCTTGTTTGCTTCTTTTTGGAAAATAAAATACTGATACAAATAGAATAAATATATTTATAAAAGCTTTATTTGTTTTAAAACTCCTGATAATGTACAGTAGAAGTAACAACATGTTTATATAACTGAACAGGCTGTAAAGCTGCTTGTTGGACAGTTTCCCATGGAAAACAGATGGCCTCAGTGTTGCTGTTAGTGTTGACAATAAAAATGTCCCGGCTGATTTAAGAAGTGAGCCAGTGTGTTTTAATGACACACACGCACACACACACACGCACACACGTGCACTTGCAGAACCTTGTCCCTCTGTAACCTGATTCGAGGAGGTGTATGTGAGTGGACAACTGATTAAATCAACTTTCATTTCTAATTCTCCTCAGACCTCCAGGGTTATCCTGCTGTATCACCACTGAGGTAGAAGTAGAGGGCATGTGGCGGAAGGGCTATAGGATGACAAAAAGCAGGAGATGGAAATAACAAGATATACATGTAACGTATCACAAACAGAGCATGATGAGGAGCTTCAGTCACGATAGAGGTTGTCTTTATTTTCCTTTATAATGTTTTCTTTCTTCACTGTCACTCTTCTGCTGAAAGGTCACGCAGCTCATGTCTGTGTTCCTTTGGCTGTGGCTTCAGGAATGAAAGCCGACTGAGTGTAGGAGATGAATTATGAATCTTAATATATACATAAACCTTTGATGTGTTGTTAGTTTGTGCTGCTCCGCTCTAGAGCTGGGCATTCTCTTAAAAGCCTCAGCATTCAGATCGCTTCAGTCCTACGGACTTGTAGGTCAGCAAAAACTATTTAAATGCCAAGACACTTTGGAGGATTCACACTGTTTTACATTGGGGTATAGCGTAAGGTCACTAAAAGCAAACAGTACTGTTTTCACAACAGGAGCCTCTGTTGAAGCTTGTTGAGTGGGATGCCAGTCAAAGCTGATGTAGGTGTATGCAGGATTTGCACATTTAGTGAGTTTACAGGCAATGTCATATTTCTGATTCTTATAACAGCAAAGAAATGTTCATTACTCAGCTTCATTTACATTTGCAAATGTGTTTGTTTTTTTTAACTACAATCGGTTGTAACAAAACTGGTTTACTTAAAACACTTTATAACTGTCACTGTTGTTTAGTCTTATCTTGTGAATGATCCATAAATCACAAAGCATACAGACTGACTGAGAAGTGAAAAGAAGTCAGAAGAAGCAAACTGTTGAACACACTTGAAATTCTAACTCCTGGGTTAGAGAAATTTTTGATTAGTTAGTTTAGTGTAGTTATTATCATCAGGCATCTTACAGAGTTTGCAGAAAATATGAACCGGAAGACCGTAAGAACGTCACTAACTCAGGACCTTTTCTAGCCCTTTATTTAGAGATAAAGCAAAAAGCAAGAGCATACAAAACGTTTGATTAAATCTGTCTTTGCTGAAAAGGCAGTTTACCCATATGCCTATATACCTGCACAAACATGGAAGGTGTGTCGGTCAAAGTCACCGTTTAAGCCAGAAGAAATCTGTCTGATTAAAACCTGTCTCATAACCTGGATGCTCATGTTTTCTTTGACTTATTCTTAACTCTGCAGCTTTCAAAAACGACTGGGAATGGTGATCAAAATCAAGAACAGGAACCTTTTAAAATTTATCAAAATTATTTTTGTAACAATTTAGCTGCAGTTTAATAAAGTTACTAGCGTTAAAAGTTGCACTATTAACATTAAAACCTGTTTCACTTTTTCAAGTTTAAAGTGCACCTTGATGCAACTGTTGTGTTTTACCACTACAGATATTAAACTGAACTGATTTCTTTTTCTGTTGTCTGTTTAATATATTTATTTAGGTAAAGGAGGAAAACGTAGTTTGACATGGTGAAGAATCTTAGTCACAAACCAAGCAATTACAATCAAAGAACCATTAACAGAGCGGATTAATATTTCCTCCCTTGTTTTGGTTTCACTTTATTTTGGTGTTACTCTACAGAAACAAACAAAAAAAAAAACCCAAAAAACAGTAGCATACATACATACTGTCCCGAAAGATATGTTATGGTTATGATGAACTAAAGTAGATCAGGAATGGGTGCCATGACCGAGAACTTTTGGGATTTTCCTCAGAGAGAATAAATGATCTTATCAAGTTTAAGAGAAAACATTACATTGTGGAGCGATTGAGTGTGGGAGGGATGAATTGTGTACTTCTAAGCCTGAGATTCTTCTGCAAGATGTCATCAAAGTGTGAAAATTAACAAGTGGACACATCAAGATATAGTTAAAGTAAAATTGTAGCTCTAATATGCCAACTGTTCACAACAAATCCATACTAAAGTTACCACCAAGCTGACTGTGGCAAAGAAAAAGAAAAACTAGGTTTAGGAGTTTTAACAGTTAAAAATGTAATAAAAAAAACTATTTGAAGGAACCTATAGAGTTTCAAATAGACTCTGACTATGTGTGGAAAATTAATTCACTGCACAATACTCTTACATACATAAATGTAGACTAGCAAATCCTAGGCTGAATGACAGGCGAGGCACGGGGGAGGTGAGTTTTTATAAGCAACCAATTTTATCAGATGTGCACTTCTCCTCCATCTATCCTGCATTAGTCCTTTTCTCCTTCCCCTTCCGCCCCTCTATCCTCCACCTCCTCCTCGCCCCCTCCTCCCTTCCCTTTTCATTGTGGACGGGGGTAAAATATCAGTATTGTTTACGGTGAAGATTAGGGCAGAATTGGGCAGAAGGCGGTTGTTCTGTGACGATGGAGATAAGATAGTGGATGATGGTGTGTGTGTGTGTGTCTTTGTGAATGCAGTTGGGTGTGTATGCCACGCAACCACGCCTTATCTCAGAAGCAGGAGAAGCAGACATATGAAGTTGTTCATTGTAATTACCAGTGGCAAGTGTAGATTTCATAGGGAGATTTAGGGGAGAGTGTGACAGAATAAAAGCAAAGGGAGAGAAAAGGAAATAAAAGGTGAGAAAAAAGAGAAAGAGGGAAGTTTCAGAATGCAAGTGGACAGTCACAAAAAAAGCACAAATGCCATCATGTACACACCTCACTTTCTTTTGTACCGTCTGCACATCATTCCCAGTATTTTACCACTCTCATCTGCGATATCTTAATGCCGCCATATCTTAACGACCTTTTGTAAGTCTAACATCTTAGCCACTGTTCTAATAATCAGCTTCTCATGACTCATCCCCATCTTTCCTCTGTTATTCAATCAGTGATCTTTTCTCTCGCTACCCGTCTATTGCTCTCCACTGTAATTATCAGACTGGATGAGAATGTCAGGTGCAGTCAACCAGATATTCATCTTCAAATGGTAAATCAATTCAGTTTCTGCTGAAAGTTATTTAATTTTTTAAAGGTTCTTAAAACTTAACATATCTTTACATATATGAACACAGTGTTGTTGCTTTAAAGCTTATGAGAAACACTTTAAAAATGTTTCTACATGGCTAAAGTTTTGGTATTACAAATTTTGCAGTGTCAGTCTGTAAATGCATCATCAGGTTTCAAATGTAAAAAAATCATTGCAAAGGTTGCTTAAAGGCTGTTTGATTTGCAGTGAGTAACATTTTTATTTATATTTACTAATAAATAAAACAGCTAAATGCAAATAAACTGGAATTTAAAATGGGCTTTTTAGTCTTTTCTTACAGAATCTACATTAAATCTAAAAAGATAAAGTTAAACTTTCAGAGTAAGGATGCATCTGTCCTTCGTGATTCATCAAAGTTTCCGAACTTGTTCCTGAGCTGCCAGCTAAGCAGTGAGTGAACTATTCATAACTCAAAGACAGGGAGTTGCACTTAAATCTAGCCTCAGGCTCACAAGCTAGTTTGTAGCCTAAAGCCCCCATGCTCATTTGCTCATTGTGCATTTCTTTGTAGCTTACAGTTAGCTATTAATGGAGACTGCAGGTGGCAGTTGTATAGGTAACCCTCTAATTTATTTACCACTTGTCATATGCCAGTGTTATGGTTTACTCACCGGTCAGTACTTCAGTCAGTTACCTTAAAGTTATGATAAGAGTAACTTAGGATCTTTGGGCTTTGTGATGCTTCACCTGTATTTGCTGCAAGTCGCTGAATTTCATTGACATTTTATGATGAGCTGTTTGCTGCATTGCTGCTAGTCTCTTCCCGTGTGGACACCCCTTCATTTCATCACTCTGGTTTTTCTCCCATGAAAGATTACTCTTTCCGCCTTATGGATCAAAATGATAAAGTCCCACCAAACCCAAATGGAAAAGGTGCAATAGCTTGAAATTCTCCATCTTTCATCGTTAAATCTGACTTTCACAAGTACATCAATATTAGACACATCCTCCAGCTTTAATTAATTTCCCATATTTCACTTCTCTTCCCATAAACTCTGTAATGCTGAAGAAAACACAGGCAGTCTTAGTCTACGTCTGCCTTTTGCAGTAAATGTCACACAGAAAAATAATGGCAGTTGATTGTATGCAGTGATAAAGGTCATGGGATCTCTGAAGTTATTATGGTCCCCCCCCCCCAATCGACTACTATAATTCAAGTACTATAATTCAGATTATAAATAATCTCTGAATTTATATGTTCCACATCGAGCCAAAGGTCTTCTCTTCTCTGCCATTCGGTGTAGAAAGTGCAAGTCATGATGATCTTTGAGATCTCTTAATATTGCCCATTGACATTATGACGGTAATGACAGTAGTTCTAGTGCATTTCAACATTTCTTTTAACTGTTTTGTTGGTATTTTACACATTTGAGGCAAAGTTCTTAGTGTATTTTATTGATAGTTGCTTCTTCTCAAAGAATAAAGTTGTTTCTAAAGTTAAAAGACAAATAGCAATAGGAAAAATGTGTTTTAGTTTTTTAAAACTTTTTATGATATGTGTTATTTATCAATATTTTTTCACATTTATTCTATAGAAGATTATAAGTAATAACAATAGTAATAATAAATAATAATAATAATAAAGTTAAAGTTTTTCTCTTTCTCTGAGCTTGATGCAACACAAACAATATTACACTGTGAGAGAAATGCCAAAAAATGACATCTGAAAAAACTCAAACTAAAAATATCATCCCTGCCTAATATTTCCACGGAGAAGTAAAACATGGCTCTGATTCTAATATTTCTCATTCTTTCCCAATATACACTCACTAACTTTTTCAACTGCTTATTACCAGAAATATCTGATGCATTTAGATATGAAGACACAGTAGACACACAGTGTCTGAAGCTCAAACTGAGCAACAGAATGGGGAAGAAAGCTGACTTAAATTACTTTGAACGTGGCATTGTCTAATTATTTTAATTAAAAAAAAACTGCTGATCTACTGTGATTTTCTTCAAACAATCATCTCTACAGTTTACTGAGATACAAATAGAAAATATCAAGGGACTGGCAGGTCTTTAGACAAAATGCATTGTTGACATGAGAGGTCAGAGGAGACTGACCAGACTGCTTCAACAGACATTCAAATAGCTACTTGTAACAACCAAGGTATCCAGAGGAGCATTTCTGAATACATGACCTGATGTGGAAGCTTGGAGGTGATCGTTGACAGTAGCTTGAGATGAGATCATCTTAAACTGATTTCTAGAGTATGGTAATGTGTAGCCTCGATAGCCACCAAATCTCAATTTAATAAAGTATCTGTGGGATGGGGTGCAATGGGAGATTTGGCATTGTGAATATGTAGCTGGCAAATCTGCAGCAACTGTGACATTGTCATGCAACCAAAAACAGTGAAAGCTGGCAGAAAATCTGTCATGGACTCCTTCCCATCTTAAAAGAAAATGTATATGATTTAAGAAAAGTGCTTTCATTTTGCTCAAGACATTGGTAACATCGGATGAAACTTTTTGTCATTCTAAAGTAAAATGTTGGAAAAATATATGAAATTGGAAAAAAAAAGTATATGCATGAAAAGTATTTAAGGATAAGTAACATTTCCTACATTGATAAAACATTTTATTTTAGACAAAGTGGCTGTTTAGTCAGAAGTTGCTAATGTGTTAGCTACAACAGTATGTAACTTACAGGCGGACACACACACTCACACACACAGCAGACACAGTTTACTACGGAGCCCTGCAGGGGACATGGGAGAAAAAAAAAATTAGGGAGAAAAAAAAAATTTGGGAGAAAAAAAAAAAATTAAGACGGACTTTTGCGAGATCTTGCAAAAGTATTGCGAGATCTCGCAAAAGTATTGCGAGAGCTCGCAAAAGTTTTAGCCGCATTCTTCGGAGGCCGCTAGCTCGAAGCCGACCGGGAGGTCGAGGCACGATGTGCAGGGAAAGCGGTGTTCCTCCCGGCTGTAGTAGGTCTCGACCTCCCGTTAGCTTCGAGCTAGTGGGTGTCAGATCTCCAAAAACGTCGGAGCACTTTTGCAAATATGTGATGTCTTGTAAACCGAGCAGGTATCTGACGTTTACACAACTACATTCACGCCTCAAAATATCTTAAAAGTGTATTTTGTGACCCAGAAAGAGTAATATTACAACTAAGTAGCTGCCGCCATTGTTGGAGTTTTGCGAGGCTGGCGGCCTCCGAAGAATGCGGCTAAAACTTTTGCGAGATCTCGCAATACTTTTGCGAGATCTCGCAAAAGTCCGTCTTAATTTTTTTTTTTTCTCCCATGTCCCCTGCGGGGCTCCGTAGTTTACCACTCAGTTCCTCATTAGCCCTACCCAAAGACATGCTAATGTTAAGCTAACATAACAAAGGCATTTAAACCTAACCACTGCTTTGCAGGTGTGTTTGGTTTTCTCTTTCTGTGTGTGTGTGTGTGTGTGTGTGTGTGTGTGTGTGTGTGTGTAGCCTGAGGTTTCTTTGAGGACATCCTTACCTGAGGGAGAATTTAAGCATTTTCGCAGCTGATCGAGCAGCGCTGTGCAAACTGACAGTGTTTTGAAGAAGGAATTTAATTCATCGCTTGAACTGAACGTATTCAGAATTGTATCACCAGTAATCAAGCTAATTCTGATGCTTGGGAGTGTTGGGGAATGTTTGACATTATTTTTATCAATACTATCTCAATATAGCTTTTTGTAGTACTCCATAAATAATTACGTTTAAAGGCTCAATGTAGTTTTTCGACTCCTTAGGAAAGGCTACAAGCTTCAGCTTAAGGTCAAATTCCTTTAATAAATCATGGTTGAGTGGCGGTGTAGCTTTGCTGACTTTGTAATGGTATATAAGGTCTGAAAAAATACTTTAGACTGAATTCAAATGGTTAGCAAAAGCACAGAAAAACACATGAAAGGCTATTGCAGCAGCTTGAAAGTTTGAATTAAGTGTACACAAAAAGTAAATCTCCTTATTGAACCTTTTCTTTGATTAACTAGTGGAAGAGCCATTTGTTATATGACTTGAATATTTTAATCGCATACCAGTTTTTAATTTAAGTTTTCAGGACGTCTTTGTAATATGAAACACCTATACACAGAGATGCTTCAAAGCCATACTCAGACCCTAAAACTCACTAACCTTAATAAATATAGAATAAGATATAACAGAATTTAGTTCATTTGCAAAATAAATAAATAATTTTTTTTTTCTTGTGCCATTGAGAGTGATGACAGCACTATGTGCCTTAGAAAAAGATATAGACCTGAAGAAAAACATAACTCCAACCATATATAAGTAGGGTGGTTAATAATTCATCTACAGTTTTCAAGGTTGGAAATTTATGATTGTACAAAAAGAACTGAAAAAATTGCAAAGATGCTGAAAATACAGCAGCAAACTATTCCTTTCACTGGATGATGTGACATTATTACTGTAAAGTGCTGCTTTGATGTCACCGCAGGAATGTCATCATTTCCTCGCCCTGAGAGATGCATCCCTGCCTTTGTGACCGTGTAATAGAAAGAGTTGAGGTCCACAGTCTTGTTAAGAATTGATAATATTTTGCTAAGAAGTGGAAAATGAAAGTCATTGTGCGCAGGCTATCAGTCAATAGGGCTTTGTGTTGTCCTCTCTCGTCCTCTCACCACCTTGACGCGGGAGCACAGTGTGTGTTTTTGTGCATGCCTGTGTAAAGCAACCTTGTCATGTGGGGAGGAAAAAAAGAAAAAGCCCAGTCAAACTTTTGCTCATCTCTTTTGCTGTTTCACACTCACTCATTCATTCTTACTTTCAATGTGACTACTATGTGAATTTCTGAAATGTAGCTCTTTGAATACTGAGGTCAAACACATTAACATAATAATATTGTTAGGAAAGCAGCAAGACTGACTGCATTTGTGACACAGGAATGTTACTGAAAGCGTACACTATGACGCCCATAGGAAGAAAAAAAAGATTAAGGACATATGAAAAACAAAAGATAGTAATATCGTCATAATATTTAGAAAAGTAAAAGAAGGAAATGTTAAAATCAAAAGATAAAGAAGCAGAACTGTGATGGAAATATATCAAATAGACCTGTAGTCAGTAAACTGATGATTGTTACAAACATTGAACCTCTACCAAAGATGAAAGAGGTGATTGCATAAAAAATTGGAACATGGCTGGATGTGTGTTTGCACATTTCTAATATGTTATGGTATTTCCTTCAAGAAAATTATTTGGTTTAATCACAAAAATGCATGCAATTTCCTGATCCTCTACAGTAGATTAATAATATTTTTGGTTAGAAATGTATTAGGCTTGCAAAAACCCAAAGGCACACTTGATTTAAATCTTACAGCAAGTTTTACAAGTTGTGCTCTGACCATGTGCATGTGTGCATCAACTCAACAACAGCAACAGCAATACATTTCTGTTCTGGATCATCACTGGTGATAAGAGCTAGATCTCCTCAAAGGTAACACTGGGGTTTTCAGCAGAAGAGTCCATAATGTGCAAGCCCAATGGCAGCACATCAAGTAGGGACTGTGAGCAAGAGCACACTTGTTGTTTCTTTCATTGTTTCACAGAGTTGTGTACCATGAATTTGTCCCACAGGGTCCAGTGTAGTTTTATTGTAATCCTCTCAGATGCTTAAAAAAGGACATTTAGGAGAAATTATCTTGATTTGCTTGCCTGATTTGGCTCCCTGTTGAAAGGTTGACGGTTCAAAAATAAAGCATCTCTGCCATTCATCTCCTTGATTTGACCTTTTCTTCTAGTCACCAAAAATAAAACCTCTTTTTTTAAGTGAGAGTTAAGAAACTCTGTGTTTTCTTTTTCTTTTCTTTCTTTTTTGTGGTTTGCACAATGATTTTCTCAAAGAATTTTTTTTTTTTAAATCATGCTTAAAATTTTCAGTTTTGTAGAAACTACATTTTTAGTGGACAGTGCTGAGTCCTTAGGAGGTCCTTGTCCTTGTCATACAACAGACAAAAATCTAACACAACCACAACACGTTCTTGTCAAAAATGAACAGCTTTCTTTTACGCTTGTGTACAAATAACAAATTCTGTTATTTTTCTTGTTGTGAAAGAAAGAGGGAGAGATAAATAATTATAAAGAAAAAAGTGTCAACTGCAGGATTAGTGATTCCAGGATGGAGCAGCATTAATGTTTTTGCTGTTATTCTGTTTGCTTCCCTTCTTCTCTGTCATTTACAGGGTGGTAATGCTGCGTTCATCTATCATTCATAAGTGCTGACTATATGATCTGGATCACAAGATCTACATTTAGCTCCCCTCATACTTGCCCACCCCTGCCTCAAGGTCCGCCTTTCTGCTTCTTCTCTGTCGCTGTTGATATCTTCCATCTTTCTTTTTAATCGGTCAAATTGTATCAGCTTTTATCTTTGCCCTTAAGTCTCACGCAACATTTCCCATTTTTTCAAATTCTCTCTGACATATCTTAAAAGAGGTTTCCTTGATTTTCTTGTTCTCTTCTCTCTTTCTGTTTCTCTTACATTCACACAGTCAAACCCTCAATCACCTCCAGGTCTTTTTTCTTCCAGTGACTTTGAATAAAGCAGACGAGGTGAATAAACTCGAGGGCTCAAAGACGAACTATTGACACTCCAACCGGGGACATTCCCAAAGGCAGCAGTTCATTTGACACTCAGCCAATCAGCTTTTTGCTTCTGCATGACTGACAGAGGTGGTGTCTAATTACACAGGAATGTTTAGAAGCACTCAGATAATCCTCTAAATGCCTATCCAGAACTAAAACTCCTCACTTTGGATAACAACAAGAACAAGCCATTGTATTTCTAGCAGTGCTGGACTGAGGAGTGGAAATCCCCACTCAGCTTAGACAAATTAAGGATATTTTATGTTGTGGAGAAATCTCAAAGTAAATGTGCCTGGCTGTCCAGACATGATCTGAAAAACAAAAAAGGTCAGAGGTGTGACATTCAGGAGTGTTACTCTTGTTCCCATCCTTGAACAGCTGACTATGAATAGTAGATCAATAATCATTAGAATTGGAGATGGGCCCAATAGACCACTAATGTATGATGTTTAAGAGTTTGTATCAAAGCAACACTTCTATGGGAGTTTGACTAGAGGATATCAATGCCAGCAGGCATTTTGAATCAGTGTTTTAAATGTCTGGATCATAGAGCTGATATGGCTTTACTTAGAGAAATGCATTAATAGTCACCAAGTGGATTTTTAATGGTCTAATATGTTTACTTTATGCCCTTAAGGAGGTGTACACACAGGGACAGATTAAGACTGACATGGTGAACCAGAGACGGTGGAATGTCAATGACATTTTGTTGACCTGTTTCAACATAAAGTGGGAAGGCAACAAGTTAAACTAACCTGAGGTGAGAAGTTTGAGTTGAGAGTTTGAGGCAGCAAACAATAGGAGGGAAGATTGACAGTAGTAAACGTATAAGCGTACGTATGCAGCTGCAGCCTGAAGTGTCGAGTGATGAGCTGTCAACTGCAAAACGTTGCATGACAAGCAAATCTTGAAATTTGTGGACAGGGAGTTGCATAATTTCTTTAGTCAATACTAGTGCTGTGCGATACTGCAAATATTGGTATCAATCCAATACCAACACCAATATTTTAACCTATAAAGGAAGTTTAAGGAGGAGAGACCAGTGTGTCATGATTTATGAGGTGAATCATCATAATTTTAAAAAGTCTGAACACATTTTAATGACCATGTGACCATGACCACTCACTGTGATTTTTACTTTTCATATTAATTAATTAATACAAAAAAAACAAACTTTGCAGCTTTAAATGCATTTTGAAACTGGGCTTTTTGGAGACTTGGAGTGTAAATGTGCCGATCTCTTTGACTCATCTTCTGTTGTTTAATGTGACATAAGCTATAAATATAATATATATGGGACAGTCAAAAAAAGGTTTTATCATTTCTAACTGTGCTTGTTTGTGGTATATTTTTCAATTTTAAAAAAAGAACATTTTTAACACAATTTAGTGAATTATATGCTGAACTTAGAGGATAGACAAAAAATATTCTTCCTATCATCCTAGCATTGATTCAAATACTAATATTGGATACTAATACAATACTAATACTAGTATTGATACCAGTATTGGTATCAATGCTAACAATATTTGGATCAACCCACCTCCCTCTAATCAACCCACATTTCCTTTCAACAACTGAGTCTGCGCATCTCAAAGTGTTTATTGTTTAATTTTTAATTAATATATTTATACTATTGTATGTTTATCAGTCACCATCTACTATGACCAAAATGGGTGTTCCACTTTCATTATTGCTATTGCATTTAAGATTATAATATCATATTTTATTTGTAGGTAATGATCCATGATTAACTATTTATTTATATCAGTTCTCTATGCCAAAAACAGTTACAACAGATCGATGGTATTCCAGCTGCTAGCCTCGCTGTTCAGATTCAAGTTCAGATTCAGATAACTTTATTGGTCATAAAAAAGGGCAATTTGTTTGCAGCTTACCCACACAACATACTCACGCAATCAAACTTACACAACCTACAGTCTTTAGACACTAATCACAAACACTGTTGCATGTCAACAAACAATTAGGTCAAGGGAAAAATGTAATCATCTTTGGATTTTTGCACTGATGCAATTGGAAATTTGCATTTTACATCTTGTCAACCATGTGAAATGAAAAGACAAAGGGAAAATGAAAAAAGAAACGAACTCCTTCTACCCATTATTTTATAAGTATTTTTCAGTCTTTATCATGAATGTGGCTTCTTTCCTCTGTGGTGTTGCCATCATATTTCACCAGAATCTGCATAGCTTGAGGATTTGTGGTAACTTGCAGTTTTCCCCATTTAGCAGAGGCAGCAAAAGCCTGTGACAGGTTAACCTGCACTTGACTCATGATGACAGCTTTCCCTACATTATTCACACCCATTGGATAAAAGCCAGACTTCAAAACATGTTTGTCTGGAAAGTTTGACGTTTGACAACCAGAGCCAATCAAAATGTGCGAGACAGTCTCATTGTGTAGTCTCATTTAAAACTCTCCTACATAAAGACACCTGGTCACCCTACTCATTACAGAAACTATGTTAATATCACATGAAAACCATCATTGGTCCTTGAATTTTGGACATTATTCAGCATGGTTAGCACAACAGTGACTGAAACTAGTACAGATTTTCTGCACGAACATTTACGTGTCTCTGGAATCTGGTGTGAATTTCAGGTCAGTTTGCCTAGCTGAGATGAATTAAGGCCAGCAAATTATTCAGGTACAAATATCAACAACAAAACAATCAAGCTTCAAATGCAGCAATTTACAGTGTGACAAATGTGTGATGAAAACCACAGGCACAATTATTCTTCCACTGAGCAAACACAGTGGTCAGTCTCCTTGACAACAGTGCAGAAGTGCAGTAACTGGAACCAGTGAATTATTTTAAGGCTTTAGTGGCTTCTTTTTGGTAGCTGGTTTTACATGGCAGCTAATGGGTTGCTTACATCCACTTTAGTGAGCCTAACCGTGTATTTCTGAATCATAGATTAAACAAACAGTCCCCAGACTGCAGGCTCTGTCATCACTTTATGTTGTCTTGGTAATGCAATGAAGACAATGGGGGAGCAGAATGGTGGGTCGAGCAGTTTTAGTGGTAAAGCTGCCCAAGTGTATTGTGTGGCTGTCAAACCAGACTTGAGCTAGATGTGACCTGATTTGCCTATGTTAATACCACATGGCATTTCAAAATTAGCAAGGTGGACACACGGGACTCTAGCCACTGTTTGGCTTGCTTAATGGTACTGAACTAGTAGGCCTACTTCTGTCTTGGTGCATGTATGTATGTGTGTGATGTCTCTGCAGTTGTGTGGCAAATTAAGCCCACAAGAATCTGTCCATACTCTGCATTTCACTGTTTGATGTTGTTTATTATACTGTGTTTACACAGTGCACTAAACAGAATAACCCAGAACATTAGAATTGAGAGGGACATGAACCTGTGTTTGAATGACAAGGATGTCTAAAAGAAAGGAAACAGGAAGATATATGAGGTGTGAGGGGAGTTATAATGAAAAAGAGTGAAAAAAGACAATTAAAAGGCAATATGCAAAGAACAAAGGGAGGATATTAGGATAAAGAACAAGGAAGCAATTGACAGCAAACTAGGAAGTGTATCCTAACTTGTCTCTCCTGCGCTAATGGAAGATTCATGTTCACAAGGTCATCGATCACCTATGGGAGATGGGTTCAGAGTAGTAGGTGTGTTCAGGGAGCAAAGATGTGTGGAAGAGTGAGGTTAAAGACGAACGAGGGTATAAGAGAGTAACAGAGATGTTTCAGGGTGGAGGAGAAAAAGCAAACTTTGTGAAAGAGATGCAACCGGAATTAGTTAAATGCATTTGATGAAATACAAATGTGTTCATTTAAATTATCTGTCATTATCTGACACCTGACACATTTGACACCTAATAATTCTGAAATCAAACGATTAATTAAGCTGAAGAATTATTGGACCACCTCGGGAAATCGATACAGTTCAGCTAGACTGTCAGCTAGAGATTATTACCAGTAGTTAAAATTGTTACAAAGTAAACATCTTGAACAGCTCAATTTCCCAGCAAGTTGAACTTCCCTTTGGCATCTCAGCCAAAAACCTCAAGGTCTGTCTATGTGGATATTTGGTAAAAGAAAAGGAGAAGAAGAAGAAGCTTCAAGCAGAATAATCTCTCACAGAGAGGCCTTGGAGGCTCAGTGTGTTCATGGGCTGTTAGAGGGTAAAAGATACTGAGAACAATATATGCATTTCATGGTTGGCAGTTGTTTTATTTAAAATTAATGTTGTCTTGGTGTTTACATTTAACAGGTTTAATTCCCCAGTCATCAATATCATTTTATTTTTTATATTTTAGTTGTCGTAATGATTGCTAAAATCCTTCACTTTTCTGTGTTTTTATTCTTTGGTCATAACATTTTGTCCTGTTTGTTATTAAACTGCTGTCAGCTTGTCATTATTGTTGGCTTCTTCCGAGGAAGCCCACACCTCTGCATCTTTTATGCAACTTTGAATTCATTTAACATGATTTTAATCACTGGTTAAACTCTGCAATGACTTCTTGTGCAAGCCAGCGTGTAGCTTCCAAGGACTGCAAATTTTGTACAAAACCATCAAGGATCATAACCAATCAATGTTGAACAATAAAAACACAAACACACATTTCTGAATCAATGGTTGAAATTATTTCAGTCTATTGTCCGTTTATAAAAAAAGCTATCACGCTGCTTACACACGGGAAGAAAACATATTTTTTGATGCTCCAAGGTCGTAATGAAATTTTGTTTGGGGTTGAAAACATATCACAAAGAGGTAAATTGCTGAACACAGCAGCCTTGCCCATGTCCACCTACAGCCTTACACACGTGCACACATGCACATGCACACAACACAAATAAACTCTAATAGCCCTTTACTGAATAAGATTTGCTCTTTGGTAGCAGATGAATGACACACACTGACAGCCAGACACACACTCCCTCCTCTTTTTTGCAGCCTTCCTACTGATCATCACACACTTGGTTGAGTCAGGAGAAAGCTGGTGTGTGTGCGTGCTTGAGTGTGTCCATATTATGACACGAGTGCTTATCTAAGCATGTGTGATTTAACGTATTATATGCCCACTCTGTTATTGGTGTGTGCGCGTGTGAATGTGTGTTTTACTTGCACTTGACTAGCCATCTATGTGAAATGAGTGCAAATGTGCTGCTGAGGTGTGAGTGAGTGTGTCTGTATAGTATTCTGCCTGTATGCTCTGCCAGTCTCGCTGCTTGTTGTGTGTGTATGTGTGTCCTTGGTTGGTCTTACAAGTGCCGGGGCAGCAAGCTTGTGTACACTGGTGAGGGAGTGAGAGAAAGAGAAAGAAACAGTGAGAAAGCAAGAAAGACAGAGAGTGGGGGGTCTCTGGGGGTTAATGGTGCTACATGATTATGGTCCGTTGTAGGTCAACCTGTTGTTCTCTTCCCCTCTCTCTCTTCCCCTCTCTGTCTCTCTCTGCCTTTCCTTCTTTTCCTCCCTCTCCCTGCCTTGCACCTGCCTACTCCGCCCCGGCATTGTGCCGCTGTGAAAACGTTTAACCGATGGTGAATGAGCCAGCCAACCCCCTCCCTCCCTCCTTTGCCATTCCCTTCACTTCTAGAGAACTAGCAGGGGAGGGAGTAGGTGGGAGGCAGGATATGGAGAGATAGAGAGAATAGGGCAGGGGGGCAACAAAGGGCACATTCTCCCCTCCCCTGCATACTTTGCCCCACTTCATTCTGGCCCAGCCCAGAGAAGAGGGCTTTGTTTCCGGGACAAGGCAGAAATATGGCTGATCACACCGCTCTTCCAAGTGAGCATCACAATATGGAAAGAAGGGTTGAAGGGTGGAGAGGAGAGGAGCAGGATCCCAGGAATGCTGTAGTGAGGGGTTGGAAGCTATAAAAGTGATGTTTCCTGCTTGACAGGTCAAAAAATAATAATAACCTAAATCATATGCTATGACGCTCCCATGGGCTCAGACAGGGGAACAGGTTGACTTCAACCTTCAGACTTCAGACTTTGAGCCAAAAAATGTTTAAATATGACCCTGCCCTGGTATCACTGGGGGCATGACTTCAGTACTTCCTCAAAAACAGTAGATATAGTATTTATATATATATTTTAAATACACACACTTACAAGACTAGCATATTTATGGCCTGAACAGTAACATAATTTTTACCAGTATGTCCTACAATTAACTGACATCACTCCATGTTACTTACTCTTAGTGATAAAAAAAATTGTATCATTTTATTTGAATAATGTGCACTCCACATTTGACTTGATCAAGTTCCTATGAAATTCCGCCAAGAAAAACCCTGTATTAACTGGTATTTTCTTCACATTGCTCCCCGTTTTAGTCCTCCTGCTTCCTTTGCAGTGCACAAACTACTGCTGGGAAAGGTGTTGAGAGCATTTTGTTTTTTCTATCTCTGCTTCTTTTCACATGTGAGTGATAAACTCTCGTTATCGCGTACTTTTCTCCCAATATACAGGTAGTCAGCTGACCAATCGTGAGGGGAGCTGAAAATCATCCTTATTGGCTTCTCACTTGTTCAAATCCACATCAAAGTTGCAGATTCTGCTACAAGGAAATAAATCCCAAATCTTTGAAGTGATAGACAGTGCTTTCTACATACCTACCACTACCTATTAAATATTTTTTTAAAAACAGTCTCTTAACAGTATAACTAACTTGCCTTGGAAATGCAAACAGCTACCTGTAGCTCAAGCAGATACATTTGAAAGAAAGTCTTGTGTCATTTAAAACACATAACTCATAATAAACTCTAATAAATTTGAATCTATTATCATAAGTTCAATGGAAAACTGAGTAAATTAAGTTTTCCCTCCACTTTAAGTCATATAATTATTGTTTCACCACTCTTTTTTCAACACATCATAAAGGTCAGGGTGTGAGCTTAAGTCCTAAAGGGTGATGTAATATGGAGCATTATATTTGCATGAATAGTATCTTATTAAGTATTCCATCATCTTGACATAAAAAAAAACTATAGTTGTGATGGCTTGAAGTGCCTCAGTAGTTTAGGCATTCTTGTCTCACTAACTCTGAAATTTCCTCAGGTCTGATAAACGGCATTGTTATTCACTTTAAAAGTCAGATGAATGCTTTAACTTGGGAGGCCCTATTCATGGAAGAGCTGGCGTATTTTGCGTGCACTAATATGTTGCCATACAACATTCATATTTGCTCAAGCCATGCTGCTACCTTTCATGCTTTATCAAGATTTCTGCAAAACTGAAAAGTTTGGTAAAACTGAAAATGAAAAGATGTCAATTTGGTTTCTGAGGCGAATTAAAGCTGAGGCGGGTTATGTTTTGACTGTTCACTATCAGCTCTTGGCTCATTATTGTAGGCAAGTGTATTTCAAAACAGTTTTCTGCCAGACCTTCCAAGCGTTCATACCAACAGTTCTCTGATATGGAAGAGGCAAAAAAAAAAAAAAGGCCACATAATTTCACTACTGTATTCATTTTGCATTAAACAAGCCACATTCATTCAAGACATTTTCAGTCTGTCTCTCTCACACAAATATCCTCCGAGATACACACATGCGAACATATCCATAGAGCGGGGCTGAAAAAACAATTACAGTTTCTCATTAAGACACTCCTAATCCCTTTATGCAAAACACAGTTACACAAGTACACACAATGAGAGAATGAGAGAATGAGGGATATGAGAAAAGAGGAGAGACAGTGAAGAAAAAAAATGTAGCGCAAATGCGAGGAGAATAATTACATATATCATGAAGCTGTCCCTTTTATTTCGGATGTCACTTCTGATGTCACTGGCCGGCTTTGGCGCTAATTTGAATTCAGACCTTTATCAGTCGCCGGCAGCAGATTTTGAGTGACAGCGCCACCAAACGCCTCTCGCCAGCCGTCCTATTGATTTCTCTAAATCCCCAACAATAGCATTTGCATGCTTGTTTCTGTTATAATACAGATATGCCGTTTCGGAAATTAAAGAGCGGCAGGCAGACCAGAGGTAACTAATTGTGTGCCTGTGTAATGAGTGCAGTTTCAATTTGATATAACCCACAGCTTTTCCCCTCGCAGGCCCGCGCTAAGTACTTTCAAGTCTTTGTGGGGAAATAATTGATTTTTTGTGCTTTGGGCACAGGGAAAACTATTATGATCTTTTTGAATAATGGCAGCAGGAGAAAAGGCACGTTGAACGATTTAAATTGGTATTAGAGGAGAGGAAGGAAGGAAAGGAGGGCTTGGTGACGGGAGGAGGACTGATAGCATTGCGAAGTCCTGGATTTGACTGACAGTCTGCAAATGGCTACCAGTATGTTGATTACTCATTCTCTTAAGGTGGAAGTGGGGCAGTGTGTGGAGTCGTTATGGCAGTGAGTAAAGCCACATTGAGCCTGACCGGTGGATTGCTGGCTTGAGGAAAGGAGAGTATGGAGGGATGGTGAGAGGAGGACAGTCAGGGTGGTCTAGCTGGCTGTCCATGCCAGGGGTCTGTTAGTGGGCCAAAACAGTGGGTGAATGAACAAGTACACAGGGTGGGGTTGGCATGTTGTCATATAGCTTCAGGCTTCTCTCACTCCTTCTGTGTGTGTGTGTGTGTGTGTGTGTGTGTGTGTGTGTGTGTGTGTGTGTGTGTGTGTGTGTGTGTGTGTGTGTGTGTGTGCGTGGGTGCGTGTGTGTGTGTGTGTCCTTGGTTGGTCTCACAAGTGCTGAGGCACACGATGGTGAAAATAAAAGTCAGTGTGCAAAGTCATTGAAAACGTAACACTCTCTTGAGGATGGTTTTAAACCTGCGCGCATGTGTTTGTGTCTGTCGATGCATTGCAGCATGTGTCTGCGAGTGAATGTATTTGCACCACATGCCAACTAGTCTGATTTATTTGAGGGAAATGTGATTATTCGGGATATCAGTGAGCCAAGCTGTCTTGCTCTCTCATGACTGAAAAAATCCTTTTTTTGTCTTCTATCCCTCCTCTCTCTCTTTCTCTCTCCTCTCCGGAGGCTTTGTTTCTTTTGTAACAAAAGCAGGGTTTCTTAGTTAATTCGGCATGTTCTAATTTCACACTCTTAATTGTACGCAGAGATAAACAGGTTTTTTCCATTGTGGACGAAGGTGGTGATGGGAGCAGGAGCGGGGGGCTACCAGCTTTGCACTTCTATTGTCGTTTTACACGGCGGAGGGCAACAACCATGCCATGTTCTCTTGTCCTTTGAAGCCCACTGGTTCCCCATTAAAATTACAGGGACCATTTTCAATGACATTATCCAATACTCAAGGCTTCTGAGTGACAGTTGAGTAGAAAGGAAGAGGAGAAGACAGCTTTGGGAAGACACACTGTCACACAGCAATCTTGTGAAGCAGACGCAGCAACATCAAATAGGAGAGCATGTGCAAAGCGCGCACATATGTTTCCCCGTAACACATCATAGGCATGTTAGGCAGTCAGACACCAGGTTGCATTATTGGAGGAGCACATTTCAAAGTGGCTCAAGTATTTTTCACAGTGAGACCACAGGGAGCATTATGTGGCAAGTGCTTTTTAATCAAAATGTAAACATAAATATTGTACTGTACTGTATGCTTTTAATTGTAATTTATTTGAATAGTTTCTAAAGTTTTTGAATGTTTTAAATTCTAAGTCTATAATGAAAAGATGCTTTAATATTTATCTTAAAACTCAAATTTTGCAACAAAATAAATGAAAACAATTATTTGGACCGTTACTTACCTGTGTGATTGACCTCACTCTGTAAATAAAACAAAAAAACAATAAATAAATGACAGAAAAAAATAAAAGTCTAACAGAATAATTGTCACAGCTGAACTGTTGGTGTGAAAAGCAAACACTGTGTTGAATTCAAAACATATCTTTAATTATTACTGTTGTCAGCTCTTTGAAAGAATGAACCTGCTGAGTATTGATTTTTTGATCTGTGAGGTTGTTTGTGCAAATACACTGTGTCTTTCCCCTTCATTAATACCAATATCATGCCTGAACATGGAGAAAAAAGGCAGTTGAGGAAGAAGTGGACTGGAGGGAACAGAAGCTGCAGCGCTTTCGCGCAGGTTGCTGTGCTTTGCCCTGTCGCATCTCCTGTCAATACAGCCCAGATGTGATGGCTTAATACTGTTAGCGCAGGCTTAGCAGGGTGTGGTGTGACACTGTGAGCGTGTGTCCTTTGGATGTGTGTGCAAGAGGTCAAGCCATGCAAACAGAAAGGCAGTGTGTGCGCTGAATGCCCCCCAGCCACTCTGTCTATCTCCCAAGTCAACACACACATTGAAACAAGGCGAGGCCCTTTTGTGCCAGTCACACTGTTTCTTGTGACCTTCTATGTGCAAGCTGGTCTAAGAACCAACATAAACCAAAACCCAAAAATTATCTTTATCTTATTTACAATAAATTCACAGGGTAAATGCCACTAAAAATAATTATTATGTAACATTGATTGCAAATAATAGTGCAAATGTACTTTGCATTTCTGTTATTTTTCATACATTGATAGAAACTACAATAATGTGAGAATTGTATGCTCATAAACTGTAGAGATTTTGTCAGCCACAGTGTTTGTGACCATTAGAAAATTGTGGGTTTTTTCACTTTATGGTAATTTCAAATGAACTGACACTTAAAGGCAAAGTTTTTCTGATGATTGACTCAAACCACTGAGACGACAGTTTGATTTCTCTCATTTAAGACGCAGTCGAGCATTATTACATTAAGTAAATGTCTCAAAATTGTGTAGGGTTACATAAAATACCTGTGATGATTAGAAAAGTTTTTCCAGGAACAAATTTGCTTTTTGTTTTTTTTATAATATTAATAATAATAACTTATTTTCTAAACAACAATCTTTTCTCTTTTAAAATCTGTCCAGGTAATGCCAATATTGGTTTGACGTGCATATATCATCACTATGTCATGACATCAGTGCAAACACTTTGCGCATGGTTTGCAATAGTCCCAGAGTGTGCGGTGCAAAATAACTGTCTTCAGCACACACACACACACAGACGGACACACACACAAAACGCTTAGAGCACTTGGCCTCTCTATCCTCTTTTTCTCTATCACTCACTTCTCAACATCTTTCCACAAGTCTCCCCATTTGTCCCTCTCTTTCCAATTGAACCTCCTCATACTCATTCCGACTCCCTTTTCCCTCTCTCACTCTCTCTCAGGGAAGCGGCATTGGTTAATTTAGTTGGTCATAACTAATAGCAGCTAATCTGCAGGCGGGAGTCTGCCGAGGATATTGGACAGTGTCGAGGTTAATCGCAGCCCGCCCGGTTAGCCAAGGCAGACAAGGGGAGGAGGGTGGATGAGGAAGAGGTGGATGAGGAGGAGGAGGGCTTAATTCCACCGAAGGCAAATGGCATGCCGGTTTTTATCTGGGCCCCTGATAAGGGAGCGCTAATACACCGAGGAGAATGGATGCTCAAGGGCCGGGTTCCTCTTATCAGCAAACTTTACAACAGGAGCCCCGGACTAACGGCGCAACCCCCACACCGTGCACAATAAGCACCTCATTTCACCTCTCAAGCAGAACTATCGCCACACCACCACCCACTACCCACCCGCCCCTCTCGTATGCCTGCATGCACATACACACTTACACGAACGTTCGCCGCATCCTCTCCACTTCACTTTTGCTTGTCCCCAACCCCGCCCACCGCCACCATCTCCACCTCCCCTAACCTCCTCCACTGCCAACATCCCATCAAGCCGCAGAACACACACATTTACGTGGACACGCACACTTGCACACGCACTTACATACACGCTGCTTCCCTCCACGTCTCTCTGCAGCCCAGAGCAGGCAGCCACCAGGAATGGGGGAGTATTATGAGCGTGGGCTAATTGGAAGATCACTCTAATGCATTAAGAGATAAAATAGTTTGGCTGCGGGCCTAGAGGCAGGATCAGAACAACATTGGAGGAAGCTATCTGGCCCTGTCACACATTCGCAGATTTCCATACTAACGCAGAGAGAGCAATTACCCCAAACACAGAGCTCTGTTGGCGCTACAACACTCTCTCTGCCAGTACCACGGCCCCAGGAAATTAGAGGAGGTGTGTGTGTGAGTGTCTCTGTGAATAAGCTTCGGCAAGGGAGGAAATTGGCTTAGTGTTTTTTGATTGTGTATTTGTTTTTCTGGCTAAAAGAGGCAGGAATTGGCTTTAGGATAAGTTTAGGTTTTACAGGGTGGCCCTGGGTGTGTCGTGAACAGTGGGAAAGAGAGGGAGAGAAACACATCCACCAAAACAAAGATATTAAGACAGTAGGCTAATCAACATGGCTAATAAGGAAACAGGCATCTGCTTGCTTACACCCTGTCTGTGTTGTTTTTCACATGCTAATCACTGTTTGTTATCACCAGCAGTGGGAGGTGTGCGTATTTGTGTGTGAGTGTGAGTGTGTATTTTGCTGATTTCTCTGTCTGCTGCTCTTTGACAATATCATCCTCTGTGTTCTTTGCTTTTTAAAATGAGGTCCATTCTGCTCAAACTGACTGTTGTGACTATTTTTGCAAATATTTTGTTCATTTTGTAGCTGTTTTGAAGTAAATGCTTTAAATTTAACTCGTTCAGGAACAACAGCTTTTGTCACTGGTATTAAAATCAAGAGGATAGCCAGCCAAGAAACTTGCAACATAAAAAATAAATGACATTTAAATATCTATTCAAAAAGTTTCTGATAAATTTAGTGTAGCTGAAATTATATTTGCTTACACTAGAAATTCAGAACTACTTCACCTAGCAAGCAAATTCTTTTGGATCACATCCCACTGGCTCTTATAGGCCTTGGTATTTCTATACCTCGGTGGCACCTGTAGACCTGACTAGCAGGTGTAACAGGTAGGTACTCCCTTTTGAAGTCTGTCTGGCAGGGTTTGTTCGGATTGTGCCTGTGCTGGCATTCGCCTGTGGGCAGAAACAAGGACTCCCCTGACTCTCTTCAACTAAATGGATAACAGGTCACGGCTGGAAAGAGAAGGTGCTTACGGTCAGAGCGATTTCATACCTTGACTGAGACGAGGCCACTTAGCCAACAAGACACACACTTGCATGCAGACACACAGAGACGTCTTTGTAGATCCTCGCTGTAGGGTGGGGCAGACAACAGCCCTTAGCGTCCTCAACCATTGTTGCCTATGATTTGCCGTTAAATCCAATTTATCGCTGTTATGGAAATGTATCTCTACCCTAAGGCACGTAAGGCTGGGTTTCTTCTATACAACCCCTCAATTTATCCATGCCTCATCCCCTTGTAGATTTGCTACTGTGGCACAGCTTACATTAATGTAACAGCCTAGGGATACATTGTATTACAATGCCTACATTTTACTGTATTTCTTTAAAGTATTTATTATTGATAAGTATTGATATGCAGCACTTTTGTCAGCAAGCCACCTGACAAAAGTGGCTGAAAAAAACTATAATTAAAAAAATAAAATAAAAGTACTTTCTGAAGACTATTAGTTCAGTTACACCATAATAAATTTGTATTGTTTACAAAAAATTATAGCATATAACTACAGAGTTTGGGTTTTAGTCATCCAGATGTTGAGGGAGTAAATGGGATTGTATAATATTTACAAAATATTTACACCCCTCAACAGAATCACTGTCCTCTTTCTCATAGATAAGCTACACACCTTACTCTGAGCTTTAACTAAAGCTATCTCCTGCCAAAAAACAAGAATAATCCCCAAGAAAACTGGAAGGGACTCTGATTCTGCTAAAAAAAACGCTGAATTCTCTAAATGCCATTTTTCAATGCAGTGCACAACGCAAAGGAAATTCAATTCACATCCATTGTATTGGGGTGACAGTAGAAATGTCAGAGACGGATATCTCAAAACCAGGGCAAAGAAAAGCACAACTGTTTTCCACAGACCGATACCACTAAAGGTAACAGAGAAAATGTGTTTTTGTATAATGTGGGCAAATTGAGCCTTCGAATACAGATGAGTTAAAGGGGCCATAGGTTAAATGGCCCTAGCGCTCCATTTACTTTTATGCCACTTCTCATGCTTTTGTCTAAAAAGGCTAGATAAGTCCCAAACAATCTCATACAAAAATGAAGGTAAAATATTCAAACATACACACACTTGCTCTTTCCAGAAATTGGACAGATAGGCGTGCGGTGTCATGTGGAATGGTGTTTGGTTTTTTTTCCTTCTATCACCTGTGCAGTTTGCTAATTGCTCACAGAGTGATATGTAACAACTAGAGCAACTCCTGTTGTAGTTTTCATTTCACCGGGGGATAAACAAAGGCTCACTTTGTAGTCCTGGGGTGGTGCTCTGTGTGTGCTACATTAGTGTGTGTCACCGGGCACATACACATGCAGCAGGTTTGAGTGCATAGCCCGAATGTGTGTCGGTAGATGCTGAGGTGTATGATGAGATGCATCATAAGACAATAAGTATTCATTATCACACGCACAAGGCACTTGGCACTTGGGTTGTTTTCTGCTATGCAAGGAGATTGGTTCCAGGTGTCAGTGAGAGGCAGCGAACGGCAGTCAGGCCAAGATATCTGAGATAGCTGCTGTCTGAGCAGAGGATTTCAAAGTGTTAGGATACGCTGCTACACTTCTAATACTCCATCTGTCTGTCTGGTTCACACACACTTGCACATGGATACGTAGACACACGCACATAAGATCAATATAGACTGGAATGATGACACTGAGATGCTCAATGTGAGGCCAAGAGCTTTTTCCGTCTGTCTGTTTTTTCTCCACACTCTCCTTTCCTCTCCTCTCTTCTCCAAACAGTCCATAGTGGAGCATTGTGTCATCTCTACTTGTTTCCTCCACTGCTTCCTCCCCCATTCCCTCTTCCTCTGCTCCCCAGCCGAACCCTCCCTCTTCATCTTCCCCGTGAAACAATTGGCAGATGTAACATTTAATTACGGCTGTATCTCCTCAGGCACTGTCGAGGCAAAGCGAACCTAACGCCACTCAGAGCAAAGGAGGAGTTGCATTACAATTTGCTGTGAAGTGATTTATTCGCCGAGCAAGGTGGGAAGGAGGAGGGGGTGAGAAGCAAATAGGAAAGGTAATTTCTCAATACTCGCTGCAAAAAGGTCAAATGCTTTTTAATGACTGTGTTTTCTGATAATGCAGAATGAAGTATGGCGGTGGCTACAGTGATGGCAGCGCTGCTGTGGGGGAAGCGGGCCAGACAATAATAAAGTTCCAGATTGATATCACATTGCAACGTTTTAATGGAGTCTTGTGGCTGAGGACTTCATTTGCAACAGGGTTTAGCCCACGCCTCGCCACGACTGTCACCGTGTGTGATTTCTCTATTCCAGACGGGGGCCTGTCGTTGTTGTTTGCCATCAACGCGAGCCAATTTTAAAAGAGCAAATGAAGTGTGGCCTATTAAATGTTGCCATTCACACAGTCATCGGGGGCTACTGAATGGTGATTAAAACAAGAGAGAGAGAAGATATGACTATGTGCGCAAACTGAAAAAAAAAACCCACACAGTTCTGTTAGCCGCTATGTGTGGAGGGCAGTGAGGAGACAGAACAGGGAAGTGAATAAAAAGAGAACTGATAAGGACAGAGGAGGTGGAGTTAATTAATGAAGACGCGACAGCCATACAGTAGCCACAGAAAAGACATCTTGTCTATTACAAGAGTCAAACTAATTTAGATTCTGAGGCTCTTAAGGAAAGGTCAAATATTTTTAGCACTTTTTACAGTCTTCTCAACGTACTCCTGAATTCCTCAAACCACGTCTGTATTAAAAACATCTAATAACAATTCATTTTGTATTTGCTTTAAAAAATAAAAGAAACTTGATAGCTTGAAGCTTTCATTTTAAAAGCTTAGACAGTAGACAATTTGTATACATTAGGAAGGTAAGGGCTTGATTTACCTGTATGAAGAAAAAGGATGGTCCCCAGTTTGTAATGTTTCAGTACAAGCCACATTTTAACCATTTAAAGCAAACTGTAGATGAGTTAATAGGTGTTTGTTTTTTTCTTTTTTCTTTTGATTTGTTAGGACAGCTTAATGTTCTGGAGATTAGCTGGTGCACAATAGATTTTAAAAGGCAGCTATTTTGAAATTGACTTCACAAGCTAAAATATGGTATGTATGTACAGACTGTATAGCCACATGGAGTTGCACAAACACTAATGCTATGTATGCACAAAAGCAGCCTTTTAAAATTGATGGTTTTAATTATAGCTTTGCCTATATGCGGCAGTACAGGCCATGCAGTGTATTTGTAGTGAATGTGGCTTCAAGTCCCCCTACCGCCCCCAATCATCTACACCAAAGTCCTGTTTTGAAAATTACATAATTCTCCTTATTAATGAGCACGAATTGTACTCGACAATTAGAGATGGGTGGAAAATGTTAAGTTGGGTGTAGAGAGAAATGCTTCCAATTACACGGCGACACGGGGCCTTGTACCTTCCCAGCCTCCACCGCTGGTAATTAAATCCACAAGCTTCTTAACGAGGCAGCCATGAAATAAGAGTTGAAGGGTTAATGCGACTATCATTTCTCCCCGCAGAACGACTCCATGAGGCGCACACTCACATTAGCATAAATATTTTTTTAAAGAAAAAAAAAACTCTAACTTTTGCATTTGTGTGGAAAATAAAGTGCATTATCATCACCTGTTTAAAATGGCAAATCACTAAAATGACAACCATTTTTTTCAGTACTAAAAGTAAAGTATACAGTAGAATCAGTAAACGCTTATCACGCAGTGTTTTTATTCTCTCTGTTACCTCTAAATGGTGAGCTTTCCCGATTATTTAATTGTTGCTGGTATTATTTGCTAGGTTTTCCCTTCTCTTCCGTTTAAGTAGCTGCAATGTGCTAGCCTTAACTCTGACAATTGCTGAGCAAAATTATGCCACCGAGGAACAATACAAGGCAGGGAGTCTGTTGAGTTGATTAGGGAGCTGCTGCTGCCCCTCTGTGTCTGGCTGCGGAGAGAATAGACAGTCACTGCAAGGCCACCCTTTTAATTTCGACGTGTGGTTAAAAATAAAAACACACTGACAAAGAGGTTGTGGGCATAAATGCGAACGGACTAAAAATTAGTTTGTAACATGAGACCCAATCACCAAGCACAGTCATTACGTTGCCTTTGTACTGTATAGCCCCCTGGCTAACGTGTAGGTATAACTACCACATGTAAAGCTGCACAAGTCTATTACTCTGTTACGCACAATAATGGTGGCTGCTTCTGTTCTTTACTAGTGAATGTCAGGGCATAATTTAGACTTGTAGGCTTTGGCATTTGTGCAGAACCCCGCTTTTTCTTGTATTATTATTTTATTTCGCAGCCCGATGACATCTGAGCGAACACGGTCTTGGCTATTTGATAATTTTGTTAACTTTTCACCTTCGTTCAATATCCTGTCATGCTGCTGAAGGCTGTGCTTGCCTTGTGCCATTATCAGCAGCCGCCCGTGACTTATTGTAATGGTTCCCTTCAATCACGGGAGGATGTATTTGAATTCATAATAGCGGCGGGATCTGCGTCTAATCTTTCAGCTTGAGCGGGGGCGCGCACAGAGTCGCAGTGTGCGGTCACCCGCACTAATGGAGGTAGCGTCTCACTGTGAGAAGGCACCGACAACAGCGCTGCCAAGATGCGCGCAAGAGTGTATAAAAAGATCAATCTCAGTGCGTCATTTGTTTAAAAAAAATCATTTTTCTATCTTTAAAGTTAAATCAGTTGGATAATAGGTTGTGATTACAACTGGTTTAGGGGATTTTCAAGTAAATGATCGTCTTTTATAAACTAGTAAAGCGTTTTAATGTCACATTTTGAGAGGGAAACTGGTAAAATCATTTGAAAGGGACACTAGATGTTTAATAAATGCGATTTAGTAATATATTTTCCCGGGAGCGCTATTATGGATATGCAAGATGCATTTTCCCTTTAGGCACCATGAGCTAATTTTTCTAACATTTTTCATTTAAACGTACACATTTTCACTCCATCACATAGGGTGTGTGCTGGCACCTAAAGATAGTTGCATAATCCGCTGACACAATGACTTTCTCATTATTATGTTTGGCCCCTAATCCTCAGCTTGAGGAGAGGTCATATCAGCCAAATTCTCCGGTCGCGGCCTTTTACGCTGTGCCTCCAATTATTGATACCTTATTCCAATTGGCGATGGGTTTCATTTGTATTTCATTCAGCGTAGAATGACCTGAAAATGTGTCAAAGAGCTGACATTGTTAAAAACCAACGATGTGGGGAAACCTCATCACAGCACCGGCCTCGCAGCCTCTCTCGTCCTATAATTAAAACTGTTAAAATATCAATGTCCCGCGAGAAATGAGCACACTTCGCCTCAAAAGTGGGCCACAGACATAAAAGATATATGAGGCTGTTCTGTTATAATTCAGTGAAAGAAACGGAGTATGTTCATGGTAATGTAATTTAAGGTATTGGTGCTTTCTAATTTCTGTGGTCCTGAATATATCCCCGGTATTCGACCTGCATTGAAAATGACCTTCTTTGGCACAGTCGCACTGCCTTTTTTTATTTTATTTTGCAGCATTCAATTCAGTGTAATCTAAAAGTGCAAGTAGGAAAATGTTACATTACACATAACCTGCTAGATGGTTTAATATCAGCGTGTTTTATTAAGAAAGACCCGTGGTAAAGTATCCCTATCTCACCACACACACACACACACACACACACACACACACAGGCACACACACTTCTTATTACACTGTATGGATTCATTACCTTTGTTTGTTTAGTCGACCTGTAAACAGTGAGGGCTGATCTGGTATCTGTAGCTTGCAGCTTTGCCCAGGCCAGACACAAACACATTCCTTTTAATGAGGCTACGGAATTGCCTGCACAGTCCTCCACTCCAGATCATTAATATTGTATTGTTCATATCATGAACTCCTAGGTTACACCGAGCATGCATTTTTCATTGCGATAATCCTTAATTATTTTTATGCACCCTTAATCTTTCATATAGTTTCAGTGTTTTGCTTAAATATTTAATGGCATGATGATGCGTCTTGTCTTTCAGTACTCGGCTTTCTCAGACGAGAAGGGAGATGGAGAAGAGGTGGTGCAGGGAAGGGAGAGAGAGGGAGAGAGAGAGATGAGAAAATGGATTTTAACGCCTCTCCCAATATAAGCCTCCTCGGCACTGTCTGGTTGAGTGACTAGGCCTCCAGTGGAGACGCTGTTTTAATTCACATCAACACTGACCTCATTCAAAATAATCCTCTCTGCCTTAATCGCTTTTTATTCTGGAGCTGAAACTCATTTGTACATATTTAACTGCAGGAGAAAATAGATGACACACAAAAAGGGGGGAAAACTTTAATTAACGTACATGTTAATTTTTTAATTCTTACAAATGATACCATTATTATTATTATTAGTAGTAGTAGTAGTAGTAGTAGTAGTAGTAGTAGTAGTAGTAGTAGTAGTACTATAATTATTATTGTTGTTGTTGTTGTTGGTATTCTTATTATTTGTGTTTCAATGTAAAAGCCAGCCTATTTGACTGCAACCGCTAATTTATTTAATATCACTGTATTGATGATGAAAACTGGAAATTCCAAGACAGTTCATTCAAAATATTCAAATGTGTTTTCCTCTTTCATTCGAGCCTGTGCTCTACACAAACACTGAAATGTATTGCAAAAGATAAAACTGAAATTCACATATATGAAAGGGATGCAACAGCATAATCAGATTTCTTAAGTATTTTAGCTCAATCACCAGCATAAACTATATATAGTTGAATTATTTGAAATGAAAGTAATTTTTCTGGGTCAAAGGTCAACCTGCAAACCAGATCATTGGTTTGTAGGCTGCTTACAGTTGTGGTGAGTGAGGTATCAATGTTCCCTTGGCTTAAAATTCCTACACCTGAGTGGCAGATGGGCAGAGTTGTTGCTGGTTCAAAGGTCCAGACTTGAATGTGTTTATCTCCACGCCTTGCATGGGGGAAGTGTATTTTAATTCAAGCATCAAGCTCAGGAATCCATTAATCCCATCTACTGATATGATAGGAATCAAGATGAGAATCTGCACCAACACCATTAGCGGTAATGTTACTGTAATAATACTGTAATAATACCTATAGTTTTGTTGTCTCTGTTTACTATTATATACATAAAATTTATATATAAATAAGTATTTCCTTTTATTAGCTAAATTTGTTGTACTAAAACCAGCTGTTAAGGTGACATTCAATGCTATTTCCCTTATCTCGCCATTTTATTTAAATATAAGGCAAACTTTTAAATAATATCTAAAATTCTGTCTTATATCTTTTTCTTTTTTTTAAATAGTAACAAAAACATCAAAATAAAGAGAAAGGAAGGAAAAAAAAGAGGGCTGCTATGTTTTTGCAAAGTGAAACGTAAGTCCGCGTCTGTGGTCAGTGAATGCACATTTCCTCTCATCTCCCTCTCCTCCTCTGTCCCCTCCTCCACCTCTGCAGTTCTTTCCTCTCCACACCTGTCTTATTGTACTGAGGAGACACTTTTATCCCTTCTTCCTGATTCACTTATGCGCTGCTTTCACTGCACTTAACTCTCATGGTGATATTTGAGACCACCCAGGTTCTAACTGTATTGGCCTCTGGGTCGCGTTTGGCTTAAGATCTTCACTACAAAATTAAATTACAGTGTGACTGTTGGTATGTAGGTAAACCACCACTATTACATAATGTTACAGATTGACATGTTTTGCTGTCCTTCAAACAGTCAAGGATTTTATGCTGAATGAATTTCGCATTTTGGAATGTAAAGTGATGTTTGCATGTGGTAATGTAAAATAGCGAGGCAGTTTTACGCATCCACCCTATTTGTTGCTTTTAAAATGTGTTACAGTTTTACAAGGGTTATTCAAACCTCCACAATCCTTAGTTAGGAAAGTCTTCTATTAATAAAGTCTACATACACCCTAACAAGGATGCGAGAGCATCAGCAAGAAGGACAACCATTCATCCAAGGACCCAGGACCCCTGATCTCCATGTAGTATGCCCTGTCATGAAAGGCTCTTCTTGGGTCCTCACTGAGCATTTTAGTAGGCCTAGATGAGCTGCGCGTATAGTGTATAGTGTTAAGGCAGGAGTATAAGAGGAAGCTGGGTTCATCATCTTGGAGAAAGAATGTATAATAAAATGCACTCATAGGAAGCAAGAAGAGGTGGAGCAGAAAAGCACAAGGATGGGAGGAAGAAAAGAGTGTCTTCACTGCTAATTAGCCAACTAGCATGGGCCATTCCTTGAAGAATACCATGATGGTGAGGGCTAAGACACTCACTACACACACCCTGAAGACCTGAGTTGTGTTGTGTGGGGGGTATAGCATCTTCTGAGTGTTAGGTAATTGGAGCGTTGTACCTCTAGAGAAAACTACTGATTTCATAGGAAGTGCTAACAGGACCTTTGTGTGCCATGTTTCCCTTTTCCAGGGAGCCAGAGGGGCCAGACACAGAGAGAGCTATGGGTCTATAGTGGGAACAGACCCAGCCATACCTGAGTAGAGCCAGCCACAGCGGTAATGAACCTCTTCACATGGCCGTTCACCCAAAAGAAAAAGAGGTGGATAAAGAAAGGAGGAATGAGAAAGAGGAGGGGTGCAGCCTAATTTTGCAGCTACAGAATAGCAGGTGGGACAAAAGGTCTAGCTTGAGGAGCAGAGGTGGGGGTAGGGGCTGGGGGCGCTTTATTAGTGGTATTCTCCTGCCCCATTTACACCATCTCTCTCCTCGGCAATGGAGCACTTATCACAAGTGTACCCATCCAGCTCACCAATAGAAACAAGCAAACGCTATCCGTCAATGTTTACCATTAAGGATCTGTCATTTGCAGATCCACCATATGTGGCAGATTAATGGGACACAGGCCTCTCTCTCCCTCTCTCTCTAGTGTACACCTAACACACCGTGTGGCCAAACTCAATGTTATTCTGAGAAGAAGAGAATGAAAACAAGCCATGGAGAATGAAAACAAGTGAAGAGAAAGAGGAGGAAAAATGATGGGGTCAGCTCGAGGGTAACACAAGCAGATTTTGGTGAGATTTAGTTCAATGTTGAATTCAGATTTTTACTTCAGCTGTTAAGATGAAAACTGCAGGAAGTGAAATTTTACAAATACAGTACTGTACAAAAGGCTTGAGCCACCCCTCATTTCTTTACATTTTTTGCCAGGAAAATGGGACATATGTGTAGTGAATCATCTAACCATGTGCAAATATACATGGAAATACAGAACATAAGGTAAAAACAGAGCTTATACATTTCTAACGATGCGGTTGAAAATTAATGTCCACCCCTCTTTGACAGGCCAAACCCTCTTAGGAATCTTCTCCAGACTTCTTGAGACATTCCAGAGTTTGCCACTGTATGTTTTCTATCCAGGTATGCTTTTACAGAATTGGCAGCGTGTTTTAGATCATTGTCAAACTGAAAATCAAAACCATTGCCTATCAGACACTTTCCAGATGCCATTGCATGTGGGATGTGGTATTTTTCATAGATCCAAAGACATGGGAACAAATTATGCATTTTTGCAACAAGCTGCTTGTAACAAATTCTAAAGATACAATTTAAACTTGGTTCTTTGCTAAGTTGTCTGTTGTGTTTTGACACAACACATCCCTTTGAGTTAGATGTGTTTTTTTTATGCTTGAACAATTCATAGGTCAGCATTAAGTGTCTTAACAAAAATTCCTCTGAAAACAGTAATGTTCAAGGACTGGACTGAAAATGAGTGTAAAGCTGCCAATGTCCAAAGAACATTTTTAAATGCCTTCAGAAAGCCTTTAGAACTACCGCTACTACTTTAAAATTTGCAAGAAATTCTTGCTCTTTGGGAGCAAAATATAAAAACATTGAGGGGTGCTGAAGACTTTTGCACAGAACTTTACTTGGCAGTGAGTGCTATGTTAGTCTGAGCTAAATGCAACATTAGCTTTAACTAATAACCTTCAAGACCTACCTATCCAGCTAGCTAATAGTTCTTGCCTTGCTAAACATACATTATAAATGTAACATAAACCTCAGTTTGTTTATCATACTGCTGTAGCTTAACATGTGTGTACTCATGGCTGTGAACTGAATGCACTCAAACTCACAGATACAAATGATGACCCCAGACTTATTTCCAGAATGTAACGGATCTAAAGGTTACTGTCGACGATTTTGTGGAGAGATAAGGATCATAAGTTGTTACAAATGATACACAGCGAATGAAATGCAAGTAAATTTAAATTGCCTTAAAACTATGCTTGAGTTTTTTTTTTATTTTTAAATGCACTGTACTGTAGTGACTGATGCCTTATTCCAGCTCTCTTGCCTTACACCATACCACTGTACCCTACTATGGTTCAGCCTCACACAGCAACTGCATCTGATCATTAGTGTCCACAATTCGTGGGCATCCCACACCTCTTAACTAACTCCTTCTTGCTATAATCACCAATAACTTCTTAATACACTGTACAAATGTCACAGAAATCATAAGATTTTATTTAATCACAAGATTTTGAACATGACCCTTTCCTTCATAAATAGAAGACAAATGGATGAGGACTGCTTTTGGGGGTTTTATTGCAATAAATAAGACAGTTAAATTGTTCGGGATAACTGAGGTAAGGATCAGCTATCTAATTTGTTATCTATTTTCATGTAGGCATGAAACTTCACAACACTTCATGTGTTCATCACCGATGACATCAGGATTAGGAGCAGGATGGAATCACTGCAGTGTTGTATCACTCAATTCATTCTTTTGATTTTGCTTTGTGGTCATCTCACCGCACTGGTTTCATAATATAGTATTTCAAACTTTTTGTGATACAGCCTAGAATAAGTACCTTGTGTTTGCTTGAGAACCATTAGGGAAGGCCTGCCAATCTTGCATCATTTGCAGGAGATACCGAACTGCCCAGAAGTATGCAGAAGTATGCAGTCATTGTTGCTGTTCCATGTGGGGATGAAGGACTTATCTGTGCTGCTGAACAGCTGTTCAAGGTTTGCACCTTTGTGTGGCCTGTCTAATTGCAGGCTGTCCTCTGGTTCCTGGAGCAGATTTATAAGGTGTACATTTCTGGACTCAAAGTTGTAGTAGAGGCTGGAACAGATCCAGCAGGTAATTCTCCAGCTCTTAATGACTTCACTGCTCTATTTGTAGCTCACTTGCATTTGTCACCTAACAACTGTCAGTCACAGAGGAGCATTAGATGTGCAAAAACAGTCATGGACCGGCCGATAGCGGTTGTCCAGTGCAACAGTATTGGTGTCAAAATTCTATTTAGTTGAATTTCTTCACACATATTCAAATTTTTACACTTGTTGGATTGCTGGAAAAAAACAACATAAATGACCCTGCAAGGAAGGAAGATAGAGCTTATTTAAATCCCAGACACATCATTACGTGGGTCAATCTAATGCCAGCTATTTTCAGCAATGTTTGTTGATAACCTAACATGATAAAATTTAATTAGGGGGGGGGGGGGGGGGGGGGGGGGGGGAGAGATTTATATATTTTGATGATAATAAAATGTTAGACGCGTATTTTAAATTATAAAATGTAGTAAAAATATGTATGTTAAAAATATTGGAAGAATTTTGTTTTTTTATTTTAAATATATGAGTGTTTTCATGTGATTCCATATGACATTTTTAACACAGTAATGTATGTGTCAGTGTGTCATTATAAGAAGCTCACATACTGTGTCAGTTTTTACACAATCGCTGTGTTTGAATATCTAACAGAAAAGTTGTGTTAATACTGTCGACATAGTAGCTGTGTTAAAAATAACCTGAAATGTGTAGGCCTTATATTGACACACTGATGTGCCAAAAAATGAAACAACTTTTACTGAAATGAACACTTTTTTTTAGGAGTGTAAAAGAAAAATGTGGAAATTAAGTAAAACAAAAACTTTTTCCTTTTTTATTCAAAATATAGGTTATTTTAAAACCACAGATCAAACCGTTGATGCCTTGTATTGACATTCTTCCTAATTATATAATTATTATTTCCCATCTTCGATGAAGGCCAGTTTTTGTTTTGCTTTTTCTTGGGGGGGGGGGGGGGGGGGCTGTTTTTTTCTTTGTTTTTTTTGTTTTTTAAAAATATGGCCTTCATTAAGTTAGTCTGTTGCAAAAAATCCATTTTTATCCTACCAATGATTTTATGACAGGAAATCTACTATCAAAATGTGATTCAAATGTGTTCTTAAATTATGTGTTTCAAGGTGCTTAATTTACATATAAAGATTGTTGCTTTGGTAAGAGTTTGGTAAGAGACCGTAATCTTTCACTGACCTTAACAAACTGCTGTAAGTGCCAATATCAAGCTGCTGTTACATGTGCACGAGTATATATTGAAAATGTAATCTGAATGGAAACATTGCAATATTCTAATCCATTTTTTATGTAGCCCAGGTGGCTTTACCTTATTTTGTTTTTGTAAACTAGTATTGTATAAAGTTAGGTAGGAAGCCAGCCATTGTAGCTGAGAGTCAGCGAAGCAGTCAGTCTCCAAAACAGGAATAGGCATTAAGCAAAAGAGACAGCAACTATTTTTTTTTATCCCAAAGTGGTCTTTGGTTTAAAATACCCAAATAGACATAACTGCTTCACCTTTTCAGTTAACTTACTAATGATTATTTGGGTTAAAATGTTAAAGTAAATCATGCTCTGTAACAAACATAGCACAGAAAATAACACACACACACACAAACACACACACAAAACAAACAAACAACACACATAAATTAAAACAATTCTGAGAAGATTCTCATTTAGTCAAAATGAAAAGCCTGAGTGGGAAGAAAATTACACGAAAGAGTAATTTTTCCATTGTTCACATTGTCTCAAATTAAGAAAAAGTACAGACATTGAAATGAATGAAAGGACCTTAAAACAAACACGTTTATTAAGTTGTTTTACTTTGTGTTCGACAGTTCTGCCTCAAAATAGAAATTCAAAAGAAAGACTTGAAAACGGGAAGGAAAATGTGTAATACATTTTTTCATTCTTGAGAAACCCAACAGCTTCACTTTGTCAGACTATAGAATTTTTAACATGTCCATATTGTCCAGATTTTTGCAATTTTGGAGACATTTAAGTCATCTTAAGCGACTTCCTTTTTATGCACTCTAACCCCTTCAGCCCTGCACACACTCATGCACACACACACTGTAGTTAATGCGAAGCAGTCAAGCTGTCCCTGAGACACTGACTTCTTTTCTCCAGACTACACACTGGACATCATTGTCATCACACTGGACTGAATGGTGACCTACTGCCAAAGAAGAGGAAGGGGAAGACAGGGGAGACAGAGTGAGGGTGACACTCTGGTGGTCCTGACTCCCCATTTCTTTCTCCAGCTCTTTCTCCTTCTCTGTTGGACAAACATCTCCACACTGTGGTCCATCTGTCTGTGTGGCTCTCTTCACCCTCGAGGCTATTTTTGCCCATTCAGCAGGGTCTTATAAGTAAGTGCGTGAACAAGGAGGGTGGAGGTGGGGGACGGAAGGAGGGGAGGGCAGACAAATAATTTGGGTTCTCCCCTTTTTGTTGTGCTCTTCCTCTGAGCAACACAAAACAACACAAAAGAGAAAGTTCTGTTCCTTTTCCTGACCCCCTTCCTCTCACTTGTAACCCCTCAGAAACACACATACTCACACATTTACAGAAAAGGTCTTTTAACTATGACTTAGTAAACCCATGTTACCCATGGCTGAGAAACCACAAGGTCTGAATGCGTCCGAGGGACAAAAACCTCCCCTCAAATTAGCCTACACGGAGAAAAAGAAGGATAGAAACAGATAGAGACTAAGACAAAAAGAATGTTGCGTTAAAAAGGGGGGAAAGACATAAAGGTGAGTGCTATAGGACAGGAGTGGCTAATGTGCTCCAAAAGTTATCACTTAGTTCCAAAAGGTAGGTAGAGAGAAACAAGGAGAAATATACTAGAGGGGAGGAAAGAGGGAGGTAATAAAGAGGAGAGGCCAGATTTCCTAGAAGTTATCCCTCATTTCCGTTGTGCTTTTGTGCCCCAGTGGCCTCCCTTGGAGGGGCTCAGATGGCTATTGTCGGTTTTAGACTGGCAGCGAGGAAAGGAGATGAGAAAAAAAATTGGGTTTGAAATTAGGGTGTACTTGACTGGAACCCACCTTTTAAAAAAGGTAAAATTTATATTGATAATGAAGCGCTGGGTGTGCTTCGTGTTTAGTTGTGCACATTTTGATTATCTGACAAAATAATTTAAATCTTTTTTCATGAAATTACTCAAAATAGTGGAACGGCTTAGGGGGTAGTGAACAGATGTGTTCATGTGTTCATTTCAATACGGGGGGGGGGGGGGGGGGGTGAAGGCGTACGAATGTTTCTTGGGAGATACTTCACCTTTTCATTGTGTCAGACAGACATAACATTATATCTGTACAATTATTTGGCAGGTGTCAAATGTTACAAATTCATAGTTTCTTACCTTTTTCAACTGTAATTCCATAAGAAAATAAAGCCAAGAAATGTCAAATGATGGCAAGCTTTAAAGTAAAGCAATAAAAAAGCTAAAGATGTCCTTGTACCATCTGATGTGATCAAATCAGTATGGAAGCAGCCTATCATCTATATTTCATACCATTTGAAGTCCAAAGCCAGTCAGTGCACTTCCAGCAACTCCATTTACAGGTGTGAGAAAAGTGCACTTTTCGAGAACAGGAGGAGGGCATCTGCATCTTATTGTTCTACTGTATATATCATGTACAGTAGGGTGCTATGGAAAGAGCAGGATAAACTATACTGAAATGTCATAGCAATCAAATGACTGTCAAATGTGTAATTCGACAGCTGACTGGGTTGCTAGATGGTCCGATACATACTGTAGTGGATGGAAAGGTAGGATGTCATAGGGAGAAATACTGGGTAAATGCAGGTTCAGAGAGTAAATGACTCAGAAAAAGAACAGGGGCCACATGTAGATCGATCTGTGAAATATGCAATCAAGTAAATAAAACAGACTGAAAAAAATGGCACAGATTGTACACTTCCCTATAGGCTGCAAGACAGACAAAAGGCCAAACAGTGGTACAGTGCAGATGGAAAGACAGGTTTGTGTCACAGAGAGCTGATGGACAGGTTTGACTGACAGGCAGACAGACAGGTCTGTGGCAGCCCAGTCAGTCCCATTATGGCGCAGGGGTGTTCCCTCTACAGTTGAAGCTGTCACTCCTCTATCGCTCAAATGACAAGCCACTCTTGCCGGGGACGCGCTGCAACGGGCTGAGAAAGCATGTCATCTTTTTCTTTTCTTCCCCCTCTCGGCGATGTCTCGCTCGATAAAGGAGCAGCCAGAAGAACAATAGGAACGACGGACTAGAAAAGGACAGAGAAAGACAGAGAGATGGGGGAGAGGGCGAGCGGGAGAGAGCGAGATGGGGCGTTTTGACATCTGAATTACATTTCTATCGCCTCAGACATGAGAGAAGAATGGAGGAAAAAAGAAAGATGGGAGGAGGGTGGGAGGTGGGACGGCAAACCATCACTTAGATGTTTATTTTAACTTCACTGTATTTGGCTGGCATCTAAAAAACTCAAACCTCGGTGCATGTGACATGAGCTCTTTGAATAAGGCTGCAGGGAAAGAGCTCACAGAAAAGTGATATTCGTGTTATTTGACAAGTGTAACAAATGTAGGGGGAATTTGTGTTGGAAGCTGTTTTTCAAGAATCACTAACTTCTGGAGTTTCTCACATTGCGGTCTGCAAATACCACACATGAGGCCTGACAAAGGGACACTGCAATCTGACAAAGATGACAGCAGACTCTAAAGACTGTCGCTCAAAGACGACTGAGAAGAGATAACTGACACCACCTGCATGTACAGCAAGATTTTTCCTTTTATGAGTGCCACTTAGGAGGCCACTTTTTGTATCACAAAAATGTTTCTTCTTCATATCAAGTACTACATTAACGTCAGCTGTGGTTCATGCGGTGCAAGAGAACAACAAAAGCCAAGGGGGTAAAGAATAAGCCTTCATCTATTCACTAATTTGGAAGATCCCCCCCCCCCCCCCCCCTTTTCTCCATCTTATTATCCCATTACAAGCTTTTCCCTCATACTTTTAACTTGTCACCCATGTATACTTGTGTGTGGAGGAAAGAGTGTTGTTGTGCACATGTAAATGTCTGTGTGTGTGTGTGTGTGTGTGTGTGTGTGTGTGTGTGTGTGTGTGTGTGTGTGTGTGACACCCAGCCCTCTATAACCTCATTAGAATCTTTCAGGTCCTGCTGTGCGCCCATCCACACACACTCACACTGCTTTGATTTCTCAAAGTCTAAAGATGTCAATCACCTGCCTCCCCAAGTCAGAGCAGGGGAATTCATACACACAGGCACACATGAATGCCCGTGCACACCCCTGAGCATGCATATACACATGCATAAACTATCCATCAACGTCCTCCTCCCACTCCCCTCCATCTCTATCTTGCTCTCCCTCGTCACTCCCCCTCAGCCATTCCACTATTTGAGAGTAATTTCATGTGCCAGCGTGGTGCATAATACACTTTTAATGGACAACTAATTCTCTGCCATTACTTCGTCAACATGATTACGGGATCTGCCGCTCGCAATCCTGAGGAGTTGGGCCCAGGCTTTTTAAATATACACAAGACATTAATGTGTCTCTATTCAGCTTTACATCAGGGGATGTCAGCCATTTACATAATGCTGCCATTGAGGTCTGTGACAGCCTCTCTCTCTCTCACTGCCTCGTTTACTCTCTCTCTTGCCCTAGCTCTATTTTCCGACATGATTTCTTTCCACAAAGGGCCTCAGAGCACTGCCTTTTCCCTTCTGCCGCTCTCTCCCTCTCTCTACGATTCTATGAATGCTTGCACTTTCCGCCAATGTCATGGAATAGAGGGTAGAGAGATGGAGTGAGAATGAGAGCAAGAGAGAGAGAGTGAGAGAGAGAGAGAGGGGAGTAGGGATTAGGAGAGGTAGGTTTTTCTAAAGGGCTGTGAATGGGGAAAGTTGCCTTTCCATCACCTGTACAAAGACAGGATATCAGAGGATAAAAAGGGATGAGTGTATAATTTGACCACTTAAACGGCTAGTTCATTAGGCCTGTCAGGATAGCACTTCTCCGCCTGTCAGGAGGCATGGCAGATATGCAAATCTGTTCTTTGTAGAAGACATTCTGCTTTTGGTTTCTGTTTTTTAGGGATAATACACAGCACAAACGGCTATGCAATAATACAAGTAAATCCAACTAAATCCAAATTTTTGCAGAGGTATGGTTTGTTTTGTGGCTTTTTAAAAGATGACAATCAAGGTTGTGTATACATTATCTATCCACCCATCTGCCTTTTGAGCCAGCCAAATATACATATATAAAGGTTACAGTTCTATCCAATCTATACTATACAAATCTATGCAAATTCATTAAAAAAAACTGCATTTTGCACACAATCACAATGGCCCGGTGACATAGGAAACATGTTCTTTTTGCTGGCAGGAAGTTCAGGGAGTGTTTGAAGTTGGACAGTGAACATAATAAAAACCTTTATCCGGTTTAGGAAGATTTGGGTACCTTTTGGCCTCGGGACACAACCTTGCGTGCAGTGTTTGTACAGTGGGGTTTCCAGCTAAATCAAAGCCACCAAGGTTGTTATTGTCTCCGCAGGGACATTTCCTATTGAGCTGTGTTTGATGTATGAGAGCAGGCCACTATTGGCCACTGGGGCCAAATATAGGAAGTTGTCTTTTATGTTGTCAGACGCCATTTTGGCTGGTTTATGAGTGTCTCAGGAGCAATGGGACTTTAACAGACGTTTATTACTGTATGGTGTCCGCAGATCTAAACTGAGGGCAGCAAGTGTTTGACTAAGGCTTTGTAAGTGTTCAAGAAGAATGCATGCTGTTCTCAATAGATTTAATAGATTTATGATGATTCATTTTTTTATGCATATAATAAATCAATTCAATCTTTTATCTTTGTTTAATTTTAACAAAACATGTGGTATAGTGAAGCTGAATTTAAAAAAACTAGACTACAATTAAAAAATACATTACTTTTAAATGCATATAGGTTACGAAGCTTTGCATTTAAAAAAAATACTAAGTTAGATGCCATTATTAACCGAAGTATCATATAACTTGTTTTCCGGCGTGTACAATGCATACTTGACATGAACAAGCAAGCTCTTTGACCAAAAGTGATAAAACCGTATGAGAATGTTGGAGGTAGCGATGTAGTCTGAGCCGTAATTGCCTCTAATGGAAAGACATATAATAGCAAGAGAGTAGGAAGGCCATATACCAGCTGAAGAGTGAGAGTACTCTTCTTTAGAAAATGGATGAAAAAGCCTTAGCAAAAGACTGTGTGCTTGTGTTTGTGTGCGTGTACTGTTGAGCTTGCTGCATTGTCTACCATAAGGTGGGTTACGTGCGTGTCCAGATGTCCAAAGATTTGTGTATTTGTGTGTATGTGTGCGCGCGTGCACGTGTGTGGTATTAAGCCTGGTCTGGTCTGTAATTTGTCACTACTGCCACCATTAAAAGGCTGTTCTGCACTCACTATGGAACCATGCACACACTTGTAGTAGGACAAAAAAGGAGAAAACATAAGGACAAAGAAGGCTAAGTCTATATCTGCAGCTCTGTAGAGCTACACTTCATTCTGATTTGAATTAAGTGAAAACATCCTGATATTTACCAGATAAGATTCATAGTGGTCACCCTAGTCACTGTTTTTGTTAGCATGCTAAATGCGCATATATTAAAACATTGTTTTGTACAATTTGTTCTTTTGCAGTTTTTGGACTTTCCATGATAATACAACTCATCCTCATCTTGAGGGGAATTCTTCCAATAGTGTCGAGACATGTAGTTTTTTTGTTTTTTAAACCTAAGAATATTCAACAAATATGGCTACTAGATAAAAAGTCAGGTGATAATGGAAGTGTGAGCAACCATTTATTCAGTTCTGATCAGGACCGACATCCTGATTGAGGCTGGCTAAGGTGACGATAACAGCCCCTTTATCTCTGCTCTGTATACATCTCGAGTTCAGTAAACAGGTTAAATAAATTAGTGGTTGAGATCCATCTCAAAGTGTGAAAATTGAAGGCGAATCTTTGGGCCCTCAACTATAAAGGTAAAGCTTCTGAAGAACGAGACCTTTGCTTGAAAAAGTGACAATTACAGCACTTTTCAGCGGCACCCGCGTGAAATACTAATTGGTGAAATTCTGATATAAAAATTCCTCCTCTCAAAATGAATTTTACAGTGTGATTGCTCATATAATATTGTTTTGACTTCCAAAGCTCAGCATCGGCATCTCAGGTTTTAGATAGTGACAGGTAAAAACACATGCTATATATGATAACAGACATTTCAATGAATAGCTGAACAGTGCCATTAGAGAGGTGAGGGGTGTAAAGCTATGCAAATCACAGAGCAATAGAAAGATGATATTGCTATTACCAGGTGTTGACACATGAGATTGCATTTACATTTTCATCCAATGGAAACCTAAACACAGACTGTTGTTTGTGAGAGTTAGCCACAAGTCGTGAATACCAAAACAGTAATCAGTATGTAGAATAACTTTGGGAAATTGCATTGTAAAACATGAAAACTCCAACATCTTACTCTTTCTCATCACTTTTTGTTTCTCTTTTCATTCCTTCTCAAGCCTTTTGCTTCTGACGCTCATCCTTCACTTCCTCCCGCTTTTTACTCAACCCACTCTCAGTCTCTGGAGCTTGAATAGGTTGTCGGCAAGAGACTTCTCTGTGTTTGTGTTTCGTGTTGTCAATGGCAATGGCGTTATCAATTAGTGCAGCAGTGGGAGCCCAATTAACAGCATCAAACAGCTAATTAATAGAGCAGTGTGAGTTAGCAGCACACAACAGAAAGCTGCATGACTCTAAGCTAGTGAAGCCATGTTATAACATGAGTACGCTGCAGGGGACGCGGGGCTATACAGTAACACTCGTGTGCACAGACACACTTTCTACACATGTGGTCACAGATGTTTCAAAACAGTTACTATATATACCTATAAAAATACAAGTAAAGAGGTGGATAAACATGGCCATTTACCCAACACCCAGCAAACACAAAACGGTAATAGATTGCTGATGTTTATGCATAAATACTCAGAGACGTGGAAACCTACCAATTAATATCACTAAGTTGTTAGAGACACAAGTATGTTAAACAGTATAAAAAGCATAATATTAAACTGCATAGCTACAGATAATGTTAATTTGAGGCTCAATTAACTGAAATCAGCTTCTTGTTGATAAGTTGTCTGAACATACAGTATTACACGGACAAGTAGAGACACAAGATGGAAATAAGACTGCAAACACAATCTTTTACTGCAACTTTTTTGAAGTATTACTACATTGTTAGCCGTGATTTAAATAGCTGTTCTAGCTAACATAGTACTGGGTTCTCCAGTCACTACTATATATTATACTGTTGTCTGCTGAATCCAGACAACAAGTCGACGATTAAAGAGGGACCACTCATTGAGTTCATTTTTGTTACTAAAGTAAAAACAAAATGTGAAATAAAAACTGATACATGATCAATTAAATGTCAGTTCAACTCTAAAAAGGTTATCTATCAAGAATAATAATAATGAAGTGACGTAAATCCTGACATGTAGCTTCTCTGATCAACATGTCAGGCACAACAATGAAACGATCTGCCTGCTATTGGCTCATGCCACCAAAACAGCTCTGATACGAGTACGAACACATCTGGGGGTGACTCATGAGGCCTGACTCCGGGATGCTGGATGAAGTACCTTTGGGTACTGTAGAAATGTGACCCCCAAAGATAAAAACTGTTGTACATCACAGATGTATTGGGAATTTTAAAGGTAGTTGGTTCAAAGGTCTGTTCCTCAAACTGTTTCTGAGCAGTTTTTGCAATGTGTCTGTGTTAGTGAGGCCACTGTCCTCAGGGAATTCTCTTCCCATTGAGTAGATGTTATGCTCGGTCTGCAACAGTTTTTAGATGGCATGTGTAAAAGCAACATCCATGTATCTGATTATTATATTGCCAAATAAACAATTGGATTAGTGGTGTTTTTAATCGATATATGAAAAGCTTATATCCAGTCTCGGCTGATTCAGAAAAACTGAAGAGGTCTACGTCTGCATCATTTCTCCAAAGACATAAGTGGGTAAATGTTGGCACTGTTGTTTCCTATCAAGGCTCGCTGGCAGGCACAGCAAAGCTGCATGGGAATCAGGCCAGCAACTGCAACAAGTAAAGTGCTCAGTTTTTGTCTCAGCAGCTGGGCACTTGTTTCAATCAGCTGGCACCAAAGGGCACAAACTGCTCTACAGGCAAATGGCAGTATTACATGGCTTAGATCCTGGTGAGACTGGGCTTAATACTAAGTTAACAGTTGCACAGGTAATCATAGATGCAATATGACACATGCATGTACACAAAGCAAGACAATAAAATGCATAAAAAGAGGAACATAATATATGTATATACACATGCAGGGCAACAGTAAGCTGACTCCTTTGAATTTTGCCAATATTTTGGGGGGTTCCAATATTTTTAGTACATACTTAGCTCAATCCATTGAAGCCAATAACAAAGAGAGAACTTGAGGCTAGTAGTCTCTTGACAGATGACAGTGTGCCAGGGCCACAGGCTAGACTCAAGCTGAAACAGAGGATTCTCCCTCTGCAGGATAAACCCAGGCCATAACAATGACACTTAGAGTCTAAACTCACTGGCTGGAGAAGTGGCTGCACTTATAGTGTTTCAGGGACAAGAGCACAGACACATACACAAACACACTCTTTTTTCACAAACATTTATAGGCAGGACTGCACTGGAATTTATAAGATAAGAACTTTGACAGGGACCACCTACCCTACTTTTATTTTACTCTTTATTACCTAAAGAACAAAATTCAGCATTTAAGAAATGCTCATCCTCTCTCTGTTTCTCTCTCTCACTGACACACACACACACACACACACACACACACACACACACACACACACACACACACACACACACACACACACACACTCTCTCTCACTCACAGGAGGTTGTGGTTATGGCTTAGGGAACACTCCAGCTCTATTCAATCAAACAGAGTACTAGGACTGAATCAGCTAAAGGTTAATTGCACCAATGTCCTTGTGCACATATGGACGGGAAATGCGTGTGTGTGTTTGTAAGAGTGTATCTGTTGAAACCCTTACCCAATTGCCGTATTGAAGCAAAATGCCTTTTTGTCGCAGAAGGATTAGTGTAGAAATAATCTATGTACATTTCCCCCTAAGGAGGCAGACAAGAGGGCTACTGGAGTATTTACCTCCCCCAAACAGAATGACCAGAAAATTGTTTGGAACAGGTGCATGCCACCCTGACTGTGGGAAAAGTGACTGATTAAACTGCGGTTTTGCATTCTGTCAAATGCTTAATCTAATTTTCTGTTTACTGATTCATTTACTGGTATGGAAGAGAATCACAATCGTTTTTTTCTTCTCCACATCATCTTTTCCTGAGATTCCCAATTATTACCTCATTGTCTTAAAATAGCGCAAATGGGTATGCTTTCATGTGTGCAAGGAAAATTCAAATAAAACTAGTAAAGGAAGCAGCATTTAAACCTAATTCAGAGTTAATAGTGATGTCTTTTAGAGAATACATGTTTACAATAAGGTTATTTTAAGCTATATTAAGTTTTTCAAAGTAGATTTGTCAGACTGCATGTAGTTACAAAAAAGGATTATTTTAAGGATGATCTATCTGTATGGGGCAAAAGTGTAACAGCAATTTTGCTGTTATGGCCAGGATATGCCCTCATACCTGGGGCTTCTAACAATGATTATATCTGTGTGGTTGAATTGGACCTTCGTTTTAAGCTGAATTTTGCAGTGCTGGTTTGTGAGGTGGGGGGCCTAAGAGTCAATGGCAGAGTGCCGGGCTGCGGCCTCATTGACCTTCAAAGCAGAGACGAGGGCCCTCTCCATCCCGCCAGCACCACTTGTGGCAGGAAGAGAGGCTCGTTGACTGGCCCCTAATGGCCCCATGGCCCACGGGAACATGGGTCGGCAGGTTAGAACCGTTTCCCTGGCGACCACAGGCACATAGGCCAAAGAGGATAGGTGGGTGGGCAAGAGAGAGGGGGAGAAAAAAAATGATGGATAGATGGAAACAACAAGGTGAAGAGGCTGACTGTCAGATGACTATGCTGGATGATTTAAAGACAGTATGACAGGTGGATAGCTTGGTGACATTCATATTAAAACTGGGGGGGAAAGTCACTGAAATTAAATGTAATCACTTAAAAATTCCACAACTTATTTGTTTTTTGAGAACCACAGGCGGGTGAGGAAAGAAAATGCACAATGCAATCCTAAACACAATGACTCAGTTTTGCTATTACTCCCTAGAAGGTAAAGCTATATAAAAGATGGACATAGAATAGCAACACCAACCAACTTGGTTTGGCAAGTCAAGTTTTGAAATGTTGATTTTAGCATTTTGGCCACTGCAATCCTACTTTTTGGAGCTGAGAGAGGCCATATTAATTCTGCAATGGTGCAGTGGCTACACATAGTTCTCTCTGGGTACTCCAGCTTCCTGGCTGGGGAAGAAAAAGTGTTGAGAGCACACCACAGTATGCATGTATTGCATGTATGGTTATTTGTGGTTGCTAGTCTATAGCGCTTTAAGTGGTCAGTAACACAAGAAAAGCCCGTTCATTAGGTTAAAAAAAAGTGCAACTTATAGTTGTCATCAAGGAGAAAGACTGGAAGGATTTTCTTTAAACCAGGCTGTAAACATGTTAATGCTGGGCATTTTACTAAAGGTGTTTAGTCAAGGAGCATTTAAATAAACTGCACTTTTTTGCTCTTTAAAATACAATATATGCATTTACAGCTAAAATATAATCTAGCAGTGACCCACCTTCTCTGGAAGTCAGTTGTGGTCCAGTGTTCAACACAGGAAATTGGCCTTTTGTTTTGTTTTTACAATAGTAATTAAGTGTAAATTATACTATTTTTGATCAAATATACAAAACTATATTGTTGTGTAAGAGTAAAACACTTTTTTTTCATATAACTCTTACTTCTCGAATAATACAGCTGGATTCCTCACTGAATAGCCATTAAATGCTAAGATTTACATGCTCACTGACAAAGCTGTTTTTCCACAGACGCACTGTGGCCTCGCTGATTAAATGAGTGATGAAGTCACAGACAGACAATAGCTCAGAAAGAAGCTGCCTTTATGCAAAGAGGCAGGTGTTAATTCAGCATGGCTCCTATGGTGGCTAATGTCGGCCCTCTCCCATTAAAAGTAGGGTAAACACTGCCACAAGAGACTGTCAACATTTATAGGAAGGACTCTCAATCAACACAAACCACTCGTGCCGTCTTATACGTTCTGCAGCCTGTTTTCTGCTTTCCGTCTAAGTGTATCCCACTTCCGCCCAGCCTGACCTAATCAGCGATAAGTCAAGTGCTTTCGTCAACAGTGCAGCCCACTCAATTAGCAGTCCATTGCTATAAGCTCATGTGTAAGCATCACTGTACTGTGTGAAATTGAATGTGTGTGTATGCATCGCCAGTCTCTGGACTGACCTCAGCTCCCTCAAGTCAGTCAGATAATAAGTCAGTCAGTGAACTTAGCCTCCTGCATGTCCAGATGGAGAGGTTTAATGGGTATTAAAGATGGAAAGCCTGAACAGGTAACTGAGGATAACAACAAGCCGCCTACCGAGCCAGGCAAACCTTCTAAAGAACAAATGGGAATTGCACTTACACTTAATGTTGCGTGTATACTTGTGTTAAACGCATCATGAAGCAGCAAAACTTGTTTTGTTTTTGTTTAAATGATGCACAAAGTACACAAAACCACACATCCTATTCCACTCTGCTCCAGGTGACTACATTAATACCACAGAATTCCACCTCCACATGCTTCTCAGTTCCTTCTCCTGTAATGAAAAACATTATTGTCGTCAAGGCCAGCATCAGGTGTGTACAGGGCTGTAAAAGTGTGTTTCTGTGCACTTGTGAGAGGTGGGGAAGCTCCCACTCAGCCACGTCAACTCATACTCGATGGCTTTCTAAATTAAAAAAAAAAAAATGCTCCCAGGGACTTTGCTGCATTCCACTTCATGAGCACAAACAAACGGACCAAAAAGCCATTCTGGAGGGAGGAGTGGGAGGCTGTGAGGGTGGGTAGGGGCGCAAGCAGAAAAAGACCCTTAAAAAACAGTGAGAGGCAAAGAGGAGAGAGTGAGGATAGGAAGCAGGAAGGCAAGCAGACAAAGCTGAAAAACCAAAGTGACTCCACTACCGATAATGAGTGGATCATTTAAAAAGCCCTCCTTAAATTGCCTTGAGGAGGAGGAGAGAGGGAAAAGGCTTGAAAGGTTTTGAGAGATTTTGACCGATGGACAGAGTGGTGAGGTGGGGGTGGGGGTGGTTGGTGTGTGTGTGTGTGGTGGTGGTGGTGGGGGGGGGGGGGGGGGGGGGGGGTACAAAAGTAAGTGAGCAGTGGTCTTGTAAACATCTTGGGTTGTGAAACTCACACACTGTACACTCTCTCATACAACAGGAGTGTAAGACACTACCCCAACTGCAGCATCTGTATTTAAATACTTGAGCCAAATATCCTACGAGTGTTGCTTTCGAGCCTAAAATAAAGTCTAGCCAATTATGACCTATAAAATTTCAGGCAACTACAAACACTTCACATCAGCCTATTTTAAATCAGTGATGAATTCAAGTTTATCCAGCGTGAAATTTTCAGTTCATTACAGGTCCGCATGATGTCGAAATGGTAGATAGCTGTCAAGGTCAAAATTGTGTTAATTTTGAAAAAGTAAAAGTTTAGCTGACATCCTACATCACATATGTTCTTTGTTCCTTTATTACAACATTTGGTTGGCTTATGACCAAACAGCCATAGAGTATCTACTGCAGGTGGATGGACTGGTATTATTTGACATTTCTAAATGTATTAACCACAAACACATATTTATTCTATTTATACACATTTACATCTGTATACATTCTTTTATAGTATCTAAGTATCTATAGTAATTATTTTTAATCGCATAATATAACAAATACATTTTTGTAAAGAGTGGTTTTAGTGTATAAGACAAAACATGTACAGTGGGGCAAAAAAGTATTTAGTCAGCCACCGATTGTGCAAGTTCCCCCACTTAAAATGATGACAGAGGTCAGTAATTTGCACCAGAGGTACACTTCAACAGTGAGAGACAGAATGTGAAAAAAAAAATCCATGAATCCACATGGTGGGATTTGTAAAGAATTTATTCGTAAATTAGGGTGGAAAATAAGTATTTGGTCACCTCAAACAAGGAAAATCTCTGGCTCTCACAGACCTGTAACGTCTTCTGTAAGAAGCTTTTCTGTCCCCCACTCGTTACCTGTATGAATGGCACCTGTTTGAACTCATCATCTGTATAAAAGACACCTGTCCACAGCCTCAAACAGTCAGACTCCAAACTCCGCCATGGCCAAGACCAAAGAGCTTTCGAAGGACACCAGGAAAAGTATTGTAGACCTGCACCAGACTGGGAAGAGTGAATCTACAATAGGCAAGCAGCTTGGTGTGAAAAAATCAACTGTGGGAGCAATCATCAGAAAATGGAAGACATACAAGACCACTGATAATCTCCCTCGATCTGGGGCTCCACGCAAGATCTCATCCCGTGGGGTCAAAATGATCATGAGAACGGTGAGCAAAGATCCCAGAACCACACGGGGGGACCTGGTGAATGACCTGCAGAGAGCTGGGACCAAAGTAACAAAGGTCACCATCAGTAACACACTACAACGGCAGGGAATCAAATCCCGCAGTGCCAGACGTGTTCCGCTGCTGAAGCCAGTGCATGTCCAGGCCCGTCTGAAGTTTGCCAGAGAGCACATGGATGATACAGCAGAGGATTGGGAGAATGTCATGTGGTCAGATGAAACCAAAGTAGAACTTTTTGGTATAAACTCAACTCGTCGTGTTTGGAGGAAGAAGAATACTGAGTTGCATCCCAAGAACACCATACCTACTGTGAAGCATGGGGGTGGAAACATCATGCTATGGGGCTGTTTTTCTGCCAAGGGGACAGGACGACTGATCCGTGTTAAGGACAGAATGAATGGGGCCATGTATCGTGAGATTTTGAGCCAAAACCTCCTTCCATCAGTGAGAACTTTGAAGATGAAACGAGGCTGGGTCTTCCAACATGACAATGATCCAAAACACACCGCCCGGGCAACAAAGGAGTGGCTCCGTAAGAAGCATTTGAAAGTCCTGGAGTGGCCTAGCCAGTCTCCAGACCTCAACCCCATAGAAAATCTGTGGCGGGAGTTGAAAGTCCGTGTTGCTCGGCGACAGCCCCAAAACATCACTGCTCTCGAGAAGATCTGCATGGAGGAATGGGCCAAAATACCAGCTACTGTGTGTGCAAACCTGGTAAAGACCTATAGTAAACGTTTGACCTCTGTTATTGCCAACAAAGGTTATGTTACAAAGTATTGAGTTGTATTTTTGTTATTGACCAAATACTTATTTTCCACCCTGATTTACGAATAAATTCTTTACAAATCCTACCATGTGGATTCATGGATTTTTTTTTCACATTCTGTCTCTCACAGTTGAAGTGTACCTCTGGTGCAAATTACTGACCTCTGTCATCATTTTAGGTGGGGGAACTTGCACAATCGGTGGCTGACTAAATACTTTTTTGCCCCACTGTAAATGTCTTCTAGTGCATGTTCTGCAGGTCATGAATAAGAGGTTCCTTTAAATTGTTTGTGCACTACTAATCCCCCCCATAAACACAAAACAATGGAATGGAAATTGGGAGTGTCGTAAAATGAAGGTAAATTGAATAAAACACAAAGGCTGAACAAAACAGTCAATCCATTTATCCCACATTAAATACATATTTTTGACCTTGTACTTAAAAAACAAAATTAGTATGTTTTAAGAAATTTTGGGGAACTCTTCAGTAATTGGGGCACCGAAAACATCTTAGTGAAAATGGAAAAGTGGAAAAATTAATTGTAATGATACAGGACTCCAGCATGTGTGGCATTCTGCAATGGCAACCAACCCAGGGCCCCAAAGATGCTAGCTAGTTTGAACAAAGCACATGAGACAAAAACACTGCACACACACACACACACACACACACACACACACACACACAGAGTTGAAGGCGGCTTAACGTACTTCATATAAAGTAGCCATTTCTAGTTTCGCCATTTTACTAAGAGTGGATTAAAAAACTGTTAATGTGTGATGTGAATTATTACCCATCTCTGCTGGGTAAAGCTTCACTGAGCTTTTAAGCATTTTTCGGCTCATTGTTTGGGTTAAATACCCTTCAAACTGCTTTAGTTTACTGAGGGTACAACCAAACTAATACAAGTGTGAAATTGTGCTTAAAAATGACAATGTACGATATGTTGAGCATGTTTGTGCTCAGAGGGCGGGCTGCTTGCAAAAAAAATAAATACAAAAAAATAAAACTAACTAAAAATAAAATGCATACTATGGGTGAAAGACAGCGATTGGTTAAGATTAAGACCTGCAGTATTACCCACAATTATGTGAAGCATAACACAGATTGTAGGAGGTGGCATCATACACACACACACACACACACACACACACACACACACACACACATATATATATATATATATATATATGCGTAGCACGGGGTTTATCATTGTTTAGTGTAAGCTATAGCACTGGGAAAGGAGTACTCACAAGTAGGACGAAACAAAATTTAAATTATAAAATTTGTAATACCATCTTTAGCTACCATATTAAAACACAATCCCACAGTTTTTAAAGTAAAATTGTCTCAGAAGTCTCAATTTTAGGGCTCCAAGAGCAGTGGAGTAGGGGTGTAAATGTAGCACATAAAAATATTAGTGTGAAAGTACCTGAGGGCAGCTAAAACCCTTTGTATACTTCCTGGCCAGTACCAAACAAAAAATATATTAGTGAGTGAAAACATGGGAAGCATAAGAGAGAGTTGCTAGAAACCAAAACAGAGGGAACAAGAGTGAATATTAGCCATCCACTGGTCACAAGATCAGAAACACAGCTTCAAATGAATGCTCTCATTGCTCTTTGTTATTTAATGTCTAGGGAACAATATCTTCAAGCATATGCATTTTTAAAGGGATTATTTTAATGATATCGTTGATTCTAGGGAAAATAACAAGCATCAAAAACCCAAGAAAAAAACATCTCAGTGCTTTTGAGATAAAACATATGCAACATATATACTAAGGAGCATGGACTGCTTTAAGTCTCTTGAAGACGTTTGACCTCTCATCCGAGAAGCTTCTTCAGTTCTTCAATTCAGAGCCTTATCAGATGAGAGGTGAAATGTCTTCAACAAACTTAAAGTCACAGTCCAGTCACTTTTCTTTCCAAGCTTCTCAGATTACTATGACCCAGATGACTGAGAACCTACACAGACATAAAACATAAAGAACCATGCAAACAGAAAAAACACAGAAAGCTATAATTCAAAGTGGTTAAAATTTTCAGGAGACAATGTGTGCTGAACTCTTGACGGCTACAAGACTCCTTTGCATGAAGGGTGCTCAATACAATGTTCGAATGCATTCATTGTTAATGACAATTTTGTTTCCTGTCATCATTCCCCCTTTAAGTCCTTGCTCTCTTTCCTTTGCTCTTTCTGTCCCCTTCTTCCTCCTCCCTGTGCTCGCATTTCTCCCCTCTCTTCTTTTCCTTCCCTCTCCATCTTGACACAGTGCACTGAGCCTAATCGTGGATAATTGGGTGGGAGGGGCAGTGGGCTGGCCCTGCCTTTGTGTGCAAAGGGCAAGTGGTCAAGTTAATGGGGCCCTTGTGTCGAGCTGGGAGCACTCTGTCGCGCTCTTTTTCTCTGTTCGATCACTCACTTGGCCGGTCAATCTCAGTCTCTCAGTCAACTTCCCTTTTCTTTCAAGGCCGAAGCTTTTCCCTGCTGTTTCGATCTAGTTTCACCTCATTTCCAGCTGTTTCAATCTGCCTTTGCTCCCTGCCATTCAGCGTATCTTGTCCCATTTCTCGTTTTCCTCCTCCTCCTCTGCCTTTTTGTCTTTTTCCAGCCTTTGCCTTTCCCTCTCTGCTGCTGTCTGTAGTGTCTTTCTATCTCTCCTCTCCGCCTCTCCAGCAGAATGTTGGGGAGGAGAGAACAGACCTCTTTAAAATATCAAAAGACAGATCAGGAGGCCTCGTTGGTTGCCCCCCTTTCTACAAACTCTCCCCCCCCTTCTTCTGACAGATAAACAGAAGAGTGAGCCTGCAGGATTAGCTGCTGTGTACTCCCTTCCCTCCCTCCTTTATCCCTCTCTCTTTTCTTCCTGTGGAGGGGAAGACTGTTGACTGGGCTTGATATGTGTGCATGTGTGTGAGCGCATATGTGTGTGTTACCTTGTCTGCAGCCAGCTTAGCCTGCAGGAGGCCATTGTGTTTCAAACACAGTCCACAGATGATCTGGGCCTGGAGAAAACTAAGTACATTTGTGAACATTTAAGTCTAAATTTCAATAGTGAGACACAAATTTTCTATAGTGACCATTTATTCAGGAAAAATAACAAATATATCCCATCTAATAAAATCTATCTAAGAAGGATAAACTGTGTTTTTGTAATTGTTTTCTTGGTTTTTGTTGCATTGACATTTTAAAAGTACGTTTGTTTTGTATATGGATAAAGCAGTATATGGAAGCATTTAATACATGATATACTGGTACAGCATATTTTTTAAATTGACAAATTAAAGAGAAAGTCAGCATTTTGAAGCAAATGTGTTTATCTTTATTTGTCCACAAAAAAAGAAAAGAAAAAAAAACACCCACTCATAAATTTACACTGAAGAAGGAAAATACTGAATGGAGAAACTCACTACATAAGGCCATGTCCACATACATAAAAGTCATTACATTTTTATTGATATATCTGACATTTTATCTGAATATTATGTAATCAAAAAACTCAATTATAAAAACTCTTACAGCTATTCTTCCACACCACTAACAGGAGGCTCTGTACAAAGATCAATGGAAAAAACAAAAACCAACCTTACACTCTCACAAAGTACTGTGGACATGGCCTGCAAATTAACATTTTTTAAGGATTTCCCCATATTTCTGATATTAGGCAGCAAAATCAGAATAATGCCACCTGTCAGCAGTTTCTTGAATGTCTGTTGTCACAGTGAGAAGTGTTAAGTCTAAGCATTAGTATCATAAATACAGAACTGACGGTGTGTTCATGTTTGAAGGCGTCACAGGAGAAGATTTTGCCAGTAACACAGGCAATAATTTGGAAAGAAGCAGCACAGTAGCACAGAGGCCACAGTAAACAGTGATGCCTAATACCGAACTGGTAGCACTGGTGATGTCACACTAGACAGTGATGAAAACACTATATTCAGAATCAGCTGTGAGGACATTTATGTTATCCTACATATATGTGACATACACAGTAAACTGCAGTACAGAAGAAAGATAACATTACTAAATAACCTTTCAAATCTTTGCACTGGAAACAGTTTTGAATAATTGAAACCCCCCAAAACCACTAATAAACTGGCATTCTCTACCAGCGAATTCTTTTTTAATATGAACAATGTAAACACTGGCGACCAGGAGATTCTGCATAGCTTCTTGGCTGCTGTATAAGGTAATGAATCACAGTGAATTATGGAAACCCCCCTGCAGTGTTAGGTACAGCTTTAGATTTGAGTGACCCACTGGCACTTGCTGTTTTTTTGTAACGATAGCAGAAACAGGAAACAGGTGAATGCATGAGAAAAGACCTGAGTAGAGCAGCTGGGAAAAAATGCAGTAAGCAGCAGAAGTAAAAGCAATTATCATATTATTATCGTATTGATTTTGAGGGATGATTCCACAAAAAAAAATTTTTAATTTAAAATCCTCATCATCATCATCATTAAAATCACTGAGCTGTGTGTTGCTGTTCTCGTATTCTAGTCACATGAATACTAAAAAAGATATTTTTAGGTATTCTGTATTTGTGGCGCAGGGAAGGAAAGAAAAGAAACAAACCCTTTTCTGATTCATGAAATGGTAAAATATTTTTGTTCCACACAAGAAAAACTTAATTAACAAATAGGCCTACTGTTTAATAAAAGCAATGCGCTCAATAAATCATAGGCGTTTACATACAGCCATGTCACACTGAGAGATCTAAGCTGCTCCTGGCTGGCAGGACTTTAGATCAAGGTGCTGCAGTCACAGAGCATGGTGAACATGCCAGTTAGTAATAGCAGCAGATTGTCTTTACTTAGTGGAAATTGAGGGATAATTAATAAATCTACTTCACAAAAAAATACTAATATAATTTATTGATTCCACAGTTTCAGGGTCACTTATCAATAAATGCAAATGGTGATGTCATTATTTGTGTATGTATTTCTTCTCTCTTTAGATACACACACATGTCCTGAAGGTTCAAACCAGTAGCTGTTATGTTTCATATCTTTGCACTGTCGGTAACTGTTTTGAGTGCAGCCTGCTGAAAATATGCAGCTGAGGATGACAAGTAAGTCTGATTAATAATTTCATCAACAGCATTTTGATTTTTTTTAAAACAAAATACCAGTCAAGCAGAAGTTTCAGGTACTCAGAACAAATGTCTGTTGTACAGTTAAAACACAGAATATATCATCAACAGAGCTTTGAAAATGCAATTTTGTTGTATCAAATCCAATCTGTAGCTCGTTAGTCTGAACGTGCATAATATGCAAATGCAATGTAGAAAATAAATTCTTAATATTGACCTCTGACTGGGATGAATGAGTTGCATTTAAAGACATTAAAACAGGAAAGAGAGGAAGCTGTGAGCAGCCTGTAACAGTTAATGAAGTAGAGCAGGCCTCCATGCTGAGGCCAGAAACACAGCGGCATGGATTAATGCTGACTAAGTTTAATCGGGGCAACTGACTGAACAACTGCCACCTGTATCAGGAACGATGGAGAAAATGTCAGTGCAACTGACTGATTGAATAGCTGGTTAACTGACTAAGCAACTAACTGGCTAGTGAAGGTCACTAAAGGTCTGACACAGTACTCAAAGGTTACCTGGTTGGCCAGATGACAGTTTAGCAATGTGATCCCCTTTCTTGGATGAAAGATTAAGAAAAGGGATGAGTAACAGGCTGACTAGAGCTTAGATGTTTGGTCAATTACAAGAATGGCAGGCCACCTGGTTAAAGGGATGGCTGGTGAGAGACTACTTTTAGATGGACAGTAGCTTTTTGATGCTAAATTAAAATATCTAGCAAGTAATACAAAGGAACTGTATACAGTTAAAGGCTCACTTGTTCTGTATTACTGAGTGAGGCTGACAGGTTGGGGTCCTTTGGTCAATGTGATTAGGTGAGGATAGTGGATATTCTCATCGTATACTTCTTTTCCCTCCCTCAGCATCTGAAAAACACAAAACATAGAAAACAATAAATAAACAGGCCAAAAACCTTACAGAAATTCTTATTAGATATTCATTCAGGATTCTGTTTCATTTCTGACACCAGTGTGTTAAAGAAAAGAAAAGAAAAGACTGACTATATTAATTAAATGTATACATAAATTCAAATACTGAACATTTTATATGAGACACATACACGGAAAGTTAACAGGAAATAAAAACACCTTAAAAGCACCTATATCCATTACATTCGGCAGTTTATTAGATATAACTTGCTACAAATAATAATAACAATAATAATAATAACAACATCTCAAAGGCGCTGTACTAGATTGAGATCAGATGAACTCATTGACATATTGAAAAACAGTTTGAATTGATATGATCTTTGTGATGTGCAAGCAGCCATCAGAAGATGTGCACACTGCGGTCATAAAAAGATACATGGTCTGTGGCATTTAAATGATGCTCAGTTGGGGCCCAAGGTGTCTAAAGAAAATTACAAAATCACCAGCCTGAACTGTTTCTACAAACCATGCTTTCATATTGTTTAGGCCAAATTGTCCCATCGTCTGAACCAGGCAATGTTTTTCCAAACTTCTAATCTTTAATATTGCTGTATATTCGTAAATGTTAGCCTTGGTTCCCTGTTCATAGCTGACAGGAGGAGCACCTGGAATGGTCTTCTGCTGCTGTAGCCCATCTGCCTCAAGCTGTGTGTTCAGAGATGCTCTTCTGCGTACCTTGGTTGTAACGAGTGGTTATTTGAGTTGCTGTGATTTTTCTATAAGCTTGAAGCAGGCTGCCCTTTCTCCTTTGACACTTCACATCAAGAAGATATTTTTGCTCAGAGAAACGCCAACAGGATATTTTTTCTTTTGTGGGTGATTCTCTGTAAACCCTACAGAATGTTGTGTGGAAAATCCCCATACTCAGACCAGCCCATGTGGTAAAAACAACCATGTCATATTTAAAGTAATTGAAATTACATGTTTTCTTCAATCTGATGCTAATATTCAGGAGTTGGTCATTTGTGCATAAAGGATAATCTATTAATCTATTAACTGACAAACTGTTCCTACTCCAATATGAATACCCCCTACACATATATACACTGTTTCACACAGACAGCCTTGTGGGGTTCCCCCCTGGTGCCCACTCAGTGCCCTTTTAAGCAGACTTGGCAGTTTGTGCATGCACCAGCTAATCAGCTCACTTAGTGTCTGGCCAAATGATCAGAGGCTTATGAAAGTGAGTTTAGTGGGTCTGCTCATGTGAGAGTGTTTGACTGTCTATGTGTGTGCCTGTCTGTGTGTACAGGGTGAGAACAGGATAGTCGAGAACTGTGTGAAAAGGACTCTTCATAACAAGCAAAAACTGAGACTGACCTCAGATTCGTTCCCGTCAGTTGCAAGCAAGTGCTCTGAAAGTAACCCAAGCCTACTTACATCGCAAACTCAAATACTGATTATGTGCTGTTCTTACAACAAATTAAGCTATTTTGCAGCACTCGTGAAAATCATGATCCTGTGGTTTGGGTGGGGGTGGGGGTGGGTGGGGGGGTTTAATTTACAATTCACATTTGAAACCTAAAAAAATATAATTAATTTGACCCAATGTCATAAAGCCATGAGGTTGTTTTATTCATGACATTTTGCCTTGTTATGTGATAGTGATAGAAAGAGTCAGGAGGAAGGCGTAGCAAGGATGATATTCAACAATGGGCCCACAGCAGAATCGAACCAACATTGCAGGGGTTTTCTCCATATCACAATTGTAAAGCCATATTTTTAAAAAAACAATGTCTAAAAGAGATTTTTTTGACTTCTGCTCTGAAGAAGGGTGCTGTGAAATCTGAGTCCCTACAGGCCATCTGATTTAGTTATCTGATTTTAGACTGACACAATAACCTACCAGCTTTCAGCTGCTATATGCTGCAACTTCACCAACAATACAGTATGTTTAAGGTTAAAATATGTTCAACCACACATTCCTTGTACCTTTTTGACTTAGTGTTTTTTAAACTGTTTTTTTTTTTCTCTTATATCTCATCACAGAAAAAGTGTTTAGTGCTTATTCATTGGTCTTTGTTAGACGTCCACGTCAGCTGTACAGAGGAATATAATTTGACAAAGATGCTCTTGTATATATCCTGCAGGAGACGTTGGTGTCACTTTAATGGCTTGCTTGGCACACCTCTCTCATCACACGTCATTCCCGCACCTTGACTTATAAAATATGCAATGCTAACTCGACACCATCTCTTCTCGTGCTTCTTTTTCCTTTTTGTTGAAGATGAACAATCAGCTCCAGCCTGCCCCCCACTCTCTCCTTTGGTCCCTCCCTTCTCTCCCTCCCCTTATATGTGTTATCTTCCTGTAGCCATCCCTCCAGGCACCGGCCCGTAGTTCAACCTGTGACCCTTGAAGAGAGAGAGAGTCAGTGAGAAAGAGGGTGGCAGGGAGACCGAAAGCAGACGACCCAGGGGGTGGTTGGGCGTGGATGGGCAGCTGCCTGCCCCCTCTACTAAGCCTGCTATGGGGACTACAACCAGCATTCACATTCAAATTCTACCAGGCAGAAGGAAAAGGGAAGCGATAGATTGCGGGATGGAGGGATAGAGAGGGAAGGATGGAGGGATCGAGAAGAAGGGGGGGGGCTTAACACGGTGAGGGCTGAGAGCTCGCAGAGGTGAAAAGTTTAACAAGCAAAGCTGTTCCTCCTGATCGCAGGCCGCCTAATCAGCTTCATGGGTGGCTGGCTAAATCGGCTCTCAACTCGACCCCCCACCCCACCTTCCCTGAAATCTTTTTTTCTTTATTATTTTCTTTCCAAGGTGCAAGTCATTTATTTTATTGCCACTTTCGGCCCAGCTTCTGCCTCCCTCTTCTTTTTTTCCCCTTTATTCTTGCCCTGCTTGTGCAGACCAAAAAAACAGTGAACAAGGTGGAACAAGAGGAAGGAGGGGGCTCTGAGACAAGGGAAGCTGGGATGAACCGGATGTCTGGGGTCTCTCTCAGCAGGATTAGGAAACAGAGAATGAGGGATTGGGTGGATGGAGAGATGAGTTGAAGAAGGGATAGAAGGACAGGCTTGAATAAATAGAGAAGTGGGTCGTGATGTAGGAAATGGGAAGATAGAGGAGAACAGAGGGAGGGAGACCGGAGAAGGGTGAAGGAAGATATGTCGGAGAATTGGGGGGGGGGGGGGGGGGGGGTTAAGTCAGGCAGCTGAGGGGGGAGAGAGGAGGAAGAGAAAAACAGAGGCCCCGAAAAAGGAGGCAGGGAAGAGAGTGCAAGTCCACGGACACAGTGGGGATACTATTTATGCATGTGAGGGAGACGGGGGATGTACACATATGCACACACTCTCTCTCTTTCTGTGTGTGTATGTGTGTGTGTACGAGTGAAATTAAAATTCATGACTCTCTCTTCACAACCATTTGAGTAACAAGATTAAGATGGCGGGTTAGAAAATAGTGCTGGCATTATCAGTCTGCTTGCAGTCCCTCCAGCTGCTTGCCTCTCTATTCCACAACAGTGGGGATAAGAGGATAACGCAGCTAGCCCTGTCTGCCTGTCCTAGCACACGCCTTACACTTTAACACACACACACGCACACAAACACACACAGATCTTAAGAAACACTACCAATGCACAACGGGCCTGCCTGCCTGCTTGCCTGCCTGCTGTCAGCAGTCCCTTGAGTGTGTTTGTGTCAGAGGGTGAAAGTGTGTGCATGTTTGGAAAACTGCAGAGTAGCGAGCTGGGGGTCTGGAGAAGGTTTGTAAAGAATTGCTAAAAAACCCTCCCTTCTCTTTCTCTTCACACAAACACATGCAAAGCAAACATTACAACTGGCAGTATATTCCAAACAAAATCTGACAAGTGCCGAACCTGGCACAAAGAGGAAGGACAGAATATTCATAGCTACTGGGAGTACACGCTTAACAGCATCTGTGCCAGATGGAGAAGCTTATGACTCAACTCAAAGCACCAAAATGATAGAAATATAATTAGGAATTATACTTACATTATGTTACTGTCTTAAAACTGTTTGGTTTCAGTAAGTTTGGACTTTGACTTTAGTGTGCTGCCAACTTGTCATTTACTTAAATCTCTGTCCAAATTTTGACTAACACCTAATATTAATACACATTTTTTCCCATCAGATTTATAAAGGCAATGAAGCAAGAACGAACAAAATGGAATGATATGCAAGAAATGGTCAAGTGTGTCAGTGAGGTGGGCTATAGCAGTGCCCCGAAAGGATGGTTGTTCATTTTTAGGTGAAAAGCAAGGTTTTAGACTTCAGGCAATTACTACTTGAAGTCTAGACATCAACAAATGCTGCATTTCCTTCCCTGAGATGCTGTGCTAGGCCTTTACTGCAGCTACCTTCAGTTGTTTACGTGTCTTTCATGCCTTCAGTTTTGTCTTTAGTAACTGAAGAGCATACTCTATTGGGTTGATATACTTTCGAATTCACCCTGCTACTTCTATCAATAGTCACATCATCACTAAAACTGCTAATCTGATTCCATTGCCATCCATACTGCCCATGCCATTACATTGCCTCCAGCATGGTTGAGAGATCATGTTTGTATGGTTTCAATAATGAATTGTTTCCTTCTCCATACTTTTCTCTTTTCATGGTTCTGGTACAATTTAATCTTGGTTTCATCTGTTTAAGGACTCTTTTCAGAAAGGAAGGATGTTAGATGTATTCTAAACCTTCTTGTTCTTGAGTGTAACCAGCAGTTTGCACTTTGCTGTAAACTCCCAGTAAAGGCGTTGTGAAGGCATCTCTTAAATGTAGACCCTGATAAATATATTCCTACGTCCTCAAGACTGTTATTATCTTGGTTAGATGTTTTCAAGTTGTTTTTATAAACCAAGGAAATAATTCTTCATGAATGTTTATTCATTTATTTATTTTGAGCTTAATGATGCGCTCTCCCACTTGCACTGTCATCTCTTCAGTCTCATATTTAAAATATAGTGGAAAGTTACTTTAAAAATGTCAATGCTTTCAATCAATATGCTTAATTAGATATTATGTCTGCTTCATGTGAATAGGCCTCACCTGGCCATAAAACTGTCTGTCAGTCAATTGCCCAATTACTTTTGAGACTCTGAAGGAACTCTTTATAAGAATGGTTGAAAATGTTAAACAGGTAATACAAAATGCTAGTAAAGCCCGTGAAACTAAAGCTGAAAGTTTTTGGGGTTTTTTTTGTAAAAGCTGTGGTGGCACACTGAAGCAAAAAAGTGTGTCCTTGTCCAACAAATGGCCTAACTGCACCAGCTTGTGTGTTGGAAATGGCGAGGTGAAAATTGCATTCATTTTGTACTTCAAAATGAACAAGTAAGTGAAGGTTTTTTTTTCTGTTTTTATTATAGTTCCATTTTTATTATTTTCAATATTAGAATCATATTACATTTTTCTGCAAAACAGTTAAATAGAGCTACAAATTACTTGGTGGGGGAGACACTGGTATTGTAGCACCAGGCTTTTATCGTTAACTGATAAAAGTGGGACAATGTCTCTTGGCCAAAAAATAAATATAAGGAGTAATGCAACAAATTACTTTCTACAAGAAGTAAATAAGTAATGTAATGCATTACTTTTGTAAAAGGTTATATGTAATATGTTACTTTCATGAAGCAGACTTCAGCACCAACTGTATATAGCCACATGCTTATTCTGGACAAAAAAAAAGGTTTACAATACACTATGCAGTGAAAGAGTGTCCTTTAACGTCCCTCTGGTGGATATGTCTTTGAAAGAAACTGAAAGAAATTCTATACTGTGGTTCACTGTTAGCTGTGATATGCATTTTTCTTCTCTTCTAAACCAATCACTGAAAACAAATATAGCAGGAGTAATCTGTAGTGCAAATTAGTAGCAGCTGTTCATTTGTGTGTGTGTGTGTGTGTGTGTGTGTGTGTGTGTGTGTGTGTGTGTGTGTGTGTGTGTGTGTAGAGGTAGTTTGTGTTTTGCAGTGATATCATCATCATCGTGTGGAGCGTGTGTTTGTGTGTAATGTCTAGCCAATATGCTGTCTGAGTGATGTCTGGTTTGTGTGGGATAGTGATATAGCTTGTTTCTTAGTGTGTGTGTGTGTGTGTGTGTGTGTGTGTGTGTGTGTGTGTGTGTGTGTGTGTGTGTCTAGAATGGTCAGTCAATCCACACAGGGGTTGTTCTGAGTGTTCATCAGAAGATAAGCAGGGGAGACTTAATCACCTTCAGATGTGAGGGGGGCACTTCAAGTTGCCCTGATATCCAAACACAGCACCTGACCCTGCTGTGTGCGTGTGTGACAGTGTACTAATGTATGCATATCACGTAGCAATAAGTGTGTATTTCAAGAGTGACCTGAATGTTCAGACAGTCCTCTTGGATTCCAAAGAAAAGAGGAAAAAGCACATTTAAAAATGTTACTATTAACAGTGTGCACACACTGGTGTCTCAGAGACATACAAGAGCGAAAACAGGATGTCAACCACCTTGTGACTAGAAGGGGGGAAAAGGTGGTTGGGTTTTCTTATTTGCTGTCGGACACAATTGCAAGTAGTTGCTGCGATCAGCTGGTGGCACAGAGGGTCAATGTGTGCAGAGGTGTGCAGACAACGTGTCTTCAAATAACTGCGGCCCGACTCAGACTGACTGCAATCGCTCACAGACAGATTGGTTAATGTTCGCAAATAATTGCGGTCTACTTTATAAATGCACACAGATTGTCAACACCTTGTAATCAATCTGAGTTAGTCTGCACCGATTACAAATTGTCTGCAAGATCTCTCTGAAAGAGAGGACTCGACTTAGCTGGTTATATTTCTATATTAAAGTAGGGTTGCTGAGCACCTACATCATTGTGCAGTTAAATCACCTTTAATAAGCAACTAAATTACTATTTGTAGAGGCAGTTTCAAATCTATGAGAAGTGGAACAAGTCAAAAATGCAGCGAGCCATTTAAAATAGTGAACTGAATACCTGGCTAGTAGAGCCACGTGAAAACACAACAACTATATAAATGGCTCATGAGTGCTCCCCCATATTTGCAGTTTTTAAGCAATTTATTACAGTTAATCACCATATTATCACAAACTGATGGCATGTAATTACCAACTCGAGTCCATTCGGTTGCAAACTAATTGCCTTCATGATGCATTAAAGTTGCTATAATTTTATCTCTTTAAATTCTGCATTCGGTGTAAGACAACACCCACTGAAATCCCACCAAAGCTATTCATTTCTTCCTATATATCCCTTTTAATGCATCCCTCTCTCCCTGCTTGTTTCTTTCCCACTCGTCACTTTTTTCACTATAATTTTGGTAATTTTCTTTATAGCTTTAGCTATTCCCACTCCACCTGAGAGTAGAACCACCAGAACTATACAAAATCATATTATACATTAATATCTATAACAAAAAACATGCTTGCTAGTTCCAATTAGTTGTGTACAGTTTCAAGTTTTAAAGGCCACCAGCCGGTAACAGACACCAAAATTTTAATTGGCTGGAGTGATGTGATCAAAGGTACAGTGGTGAACTTTACTTTCTCAGATGTGGATTGTGACATTATGCCATGTAATTGTAAAATGTTGAGTCAGTCCCTTCTCTAAATGAGTGCTTATCCTAAATGCGGTTTAAAAGGCTCCAGAGTCACTTAGATATCCAAATTAAAGTTAGTCAAGGACCAACAGCAAAGATCGAGACAGAGAAAAGGAGTGAAATATTCCTTGCTGAGGTTCAGGCCACTTTAACAGGCACTTTAATGGCCAGTCTGTCCAATTCTCCCACCAGCGTAGGTGAATGTGTGCGCACCAATTTAGCCCACTTCTCGCTGTCCTGTTCTTCTGTAGCTGTGTGTGTAATGGAGTTAACAGCTGGACACCACTTCTTTTAACACAGCCTACTCATGTGCTTTCTGTCGGCCCTTTTCTCTTTTTCACTCTCCTTTTCTCTCCTTCCCTTTCTCATTGTCACTGTGCCAAGTTAAAGCAGCTTGTTTTTGCTCTGGTGTGTCTCTAAACATCAAACAACAGGCTAATCTGCTGGTCTTTATTAAAGCTGAGAGCACATTACACAACCCGGATTGGTGCTGCTTTCTTTTTCGACTAGCAAAAGATTCTGCACAATTTTGAGAGAGAAATGAAATAGTTTAACTCTGTTTTCTTTCAAGTTCATTTCAGTTCAATGAATTAACCAATATATTTTTGCTCAGAATGAGAACTGCAGATTTTCTTTAGAGAACTTCACAGATGTAATGATGATAGTAAGGCAAAGTCTTAAAAAACTGAAACAACACTTTTATTTTCTTCTTGAATCAAACATAGTGTAGTCAAGTATCTACACAGAGAACATTTCAGTCCATCAGCTCACCTGTTTCTCAACCAGATATGCTTTCATTTTAATCAATTGAGTTGTCGCAAATACATAATATCAACTTTCAATGCAAGCTAGAACTACATAAAATCTATACTTTTATGCAATTCTGTACCTGTTAGGCTGCACATAACAAACAGACAGCCTTCAGGTCTGAAATGCTAAGGCAATGTAAAACCCTTGTTCCTTCTAATGACCACTAATGATCAGTGATCAGGTATGAATTTCTGAGAAAATGACCCTACTTCTAGCCTAACTTATTAGCTCTGTGCACATTTAGTTTTTTGGTCTCAATCACCACTTTCAAGTCTTGATCATCATGCTCATTTTGTAAAGTATGGTTTCATTAATAGCTCGGTCACCGCAGAGTAGGAAAAAAAGGACGGTAACCTCATTGTGACTAGGAAAAATCAGTGGTTCCTGGTAGGGCTGGGCCATATCATACCGTTCACGGTAATACCAGTATAATGTTGGGCAACGATAAGAAAATGAAATATCATGATAGAATATGGGTAAAACGCGCATGCGCAGTGCCTTTGTTTTCATACGCACATGGCGGAAAAAGCATGGCAGTGACGAAGAATGAGAAGAGCGAAAGTGGATCGTTAAATGAAACGGATGAACCAGAATTGGTTTGTAAAAATGCTGTGGAATTGGTTTAGCTTTCATCCGTCAGATACACAACAAAGCACTATTTTTGGTAGAGCATGCTAGCGGGCCGTCGTTATTACCGTGTTGTTTGGAAAATACGGCACACTTAAAATCAATCCTTTGATTTTTCTGAAAATCGACAGGGCCCCTTATAATCCCGTGTGTCTTATGTATGAATTCTGGTTTTGTTTACTGACCTCAAAACGATTTTATGTCGTACACGGCGCTCGAAAATCTGTCAAATGTTTTAGTACGACTTTACTAAGCTACGAACCCGCACCACTCGATGGATTGTCGGAGCATTACGGCTATCGTAGGCAGAAGCCTCACTGAGTGATACATACTGTGCTTCAACATAATATTACTGTATTGTGTGTGTATAACCTCTTTTTAAGTTTTATGGATATTATACATGGTTATGCTGAGGATATGTCGGCCAATTTCCACTGGAAATGCCTTTTGGTTAAACTGTCAGCAAAGAATTTGTATTTGCACTGTTAAATTTTTATATAACTTTAATGCACATAAAAAACAGCTGCTTGTTTAAGTGAAAATACATCGATGGATTTTTTTGTTTTGCACCAATAAAGTTGTGGATTTGTAAAGTATTTTGTCTAGTGTCAATTATATCGTCAGATATATCATTATCACAACTTTTCAAATGTATATCGTGATAAATATTTTTGGTCATATCGCCCTGCTCTACTTCCTGGTCATTGTGTGTGGGAGACAGTGTTGGAGTGAAGCTTAACTTTTATTGCCAGTTGTTGCAGTGATCAACTAGTCACCTCAGACAGATTGGTAAAGGTTAGCAAATAACTGCTGTCTAATTGATGAACACAGATGAATTGCTAACACCTGAATATCTGTTTTCACGGAATACAAGTAGTTATTCTGAATTTCAGTTTATTGTGATTTCTTCCATATGTAGACGGCAACAGATTTGTAATTTTCTCCAATTTGTCACAGCTAATCACTGTATTATAACAACCAATTTGACCTCATTTGAAGCGATAGCAGACTGTCTCCATTTTATTGCCATTTCATTAGTCTTCTTGTGTTCTCTATTAGTTCGTTAAGTAGACTAGTTTGGGAAAACAAAAAAGATACCAACAACCAAAATGCTCAAACAAAAGCTATAGTGCAAAAGCATAGTGCTATGAATACCACTATTGCAGACAATGCTGCTTCTGTGCTTGAAAATGCATCTCATACTATATCTTCAAATGCATTTTGATGCATTTTTATAAACTATTTATAAACACACTGTTCTTCTGCCATATGTATGGACCACTATCTTTAGCAAAACAGTGATTAATTCTACTTCATGTTGAATAAATGTTGTTTTTCCTTTCTTGGACATGTTTCTTACCTTCAAGTGGACATCCCAGACCTGAGCATCATACTGCTGGTGTTGAGAGATGCAAAATCCAGCTTGCTGGGCCAGTTGACAGAAGAGTCTTAGAGTTTCCCCTCGCTGAGGAGCGAACACCAATGCCATGCCCTGAATAGAAGACAAGTTTTTCTAAAGTTGGACAGTGAATAAATTAAGAGTATATTTCTGGGGTACTTCACACGTACTATCACACCATTAGTTGTTGTTTAGCTTTCACAAAGGGAAAACAGAGGTAATTGCTAGTGTGTCTTTTTCATGGTACATTTTAGATGATAAACTAAACAAAAATGAAAGGCAAAGCTCTTCTAATCCAATAAACCCAGAAAATGTGAGCAGAAATGCAAAGGTGTGAATTTGTCTACTTGAGTATGTGATTGTGTGTTGGTGCGTCTATGTGTGAAAAAGCCAGAGAAGGAAAAGCGTGTGTGTGTGTCTGTGCGTGCGCATGCACAACAGACATCCTGCATATACTAAGAGGATTACCAACAGGTTCAAAGTTTCTTTGAAATCCTTCAGCTTTCAGTTTTATTTCATGTTGATCATGTTATTATTGTTTTAATTAAACAGCGCAAAGAGGGATGCTCACACAATCACACACATACAGCAAATACACCTAATGCACAATGTACAACGACACAACACAAGCTAAAGAACACAAAGGCAGCAAAAACAGCAGGATCAGTGAGTCCGACAGATGATTTTTCATCTTTATATCCAGTAGCATTTCTCCTGTCTCACAAAAAAAACAGAGCAAACGCAAACAAACAGACAAAATTCCTCCCAACCCTAATCAGCTGATTAAGAGGATCCAGCCCACCGGATGGACCACCTTTGTCAGAAACAACAAATTAGTGCCATTAGATGGGAGAATTAATTGTTTTGTTAATTGTTTAATCAGCTTAGCAAATTATTAAATATTTGGCAAAGCTTGTTGTGGCAGCGTCAGTCTGATGGCCGACACTCAAATCATATTAGCCCCCGAATTATCTCCATTGGATTAAAGAGAGAGACACATGAAGAGAGACTTAACACACACATGTACAACAATGGCCAGATGTCACGTCTCTCATTTGACAGCATTCGGCTTTTGACCACAGCAACTTCAGGCTGCAAGTGTAATTGCTTATGCCACCGTCTAAAATGTCAGCTGAAGAAACGCGTGTCATTGCTGGAAACCAGTTGAATATAATGCTGACATTATAATCTCTCACTCTTTCTGAGGACCTCAGCTGTTTGCAAAAGAGGTACTAAAAAATCTTAATTTTGAAGGTTGACTAACCAAGAACTGCAAAAGACACAGGTTAGTATTTACCCCTGGTCATAGCAATGAAGATGCTTTTTGAGGTATTTGCTATGAAGATTTCAGCACCAGTCCGGTAAAATGGGAGTGATCCTAATCTTATTCAAGACACTGAGATTAGCCATAAATCAGTCAAGTCTATTTTTTGTGCAAAAAGCAGTCAGCTCATGATAATTTAATATAGTTGTGTTTAAATTTAGTCATTATTTTTAACAATGAGTTGGGATGGCCAGTTATAAATTATTCAAGATGGGACTTTTTCCCACTGCACCCACTTTTTCCTCCCTTCAGTCTCCATCTGTTCTTGGAGTCCATCTCCGCCATATCCTCATCATCCTCATCCCTCTCTCTCTCCCTCCTCATTCTTCCTTTTCTGTGTCCTCACCTGCTTCCTCTCCTCCCCATCTCCTTCCCTTTGGTGCCATTTTCACCTCTTTTTCATAAACAGATATTTCTCATAACAGTCTGGCCTCTGTACTTAAAACGCACCCCTCTTCCCTCAGATGAATAGAAATCTCAACCCTATCTCTTCCAGCCTTTTGCTTTTTTCCCCCCATTTGCTTTAGCTGTCACAGCGTGGGGTCTTATCGCGAGGCCAAAAGAGAAAAGTTGCCTCGGATTTATGATTAAGGGAAGGGAAGGGAAGAGAGAGACGGAGATCAGAGCGATCCATTCAAGTTGCTTATAATAAGCATTAAAGCATTACATGATATTAATCCTGTCAGACTGTTAATGTCTATAGGGTTTCGGGCAAAGCCTAATTATGACTGAGAAGAGTGGGAGGTGATTTAGAGAAAGGGGATAAGCAGAGATATATACAGTAGACACACAAAGGCAAACGCAAACACATGCACATGCACACTTACGCTGGGTTGCAGTAATCTCCTTATAGCATCAACCAGGCTGGCTCTGTACTGGTCCAGAAACAAACTAGGAGGGAGAGGGAGAGTGGGATTAGAATGCATTCATACGATAGCAGTTCTAGATAAAGCAGCAGACTATTTATTTGCTTTTGTTTACAAATAAATCCACCAAGAGGAAGAGGAGAAAAACAATTTGCATGAGTAAGATGCTCTTCCGTTTTGTTTCGGGGCTTCAGAAAGCATTCACCTCAGCACTGAGAGGAATGCAGAACATCAGAAAATCCAATGTGCACAGATGCTATCTCCTACAGTAAACATACACGAGTGTATGAGCAGACATGCACACTTTTACTGAGATGCTAAAAAGCGGCGGTAAAGCACTTTGGATTGGTGGAATTAATACCCAGAGTGTGCTCTCTGAAGTTAATATGAAGATTTAACAACATAAACAACACATGGGAGAAAAAATTAAAACAAATCATGTTCACAAATCCAAATTAACTGGCCTCTGTGAGCACTCACATACAGTAACTCGCACGTGTGCATGTAAGAAACAGAAACAGGCCTCTATTGGAGTCACAAAACTACACTTGTCTTTAGAAAGAGGACATTTGTGTGAAGCAGAAAAAGAAAAGAAGCAGACTGAAACACAGATAAGAATGTTTTCTTTTAAACGCAGAATATCACATTAAAAAAAAACCTTAATAAATCATAAAATCCAGAATATTATAATTATTATTGATTTTTTGGAAACAAATATACCAAAAAAAAACCATTACATTTTTTTTTTTTAAAAAACATTGAAAAAAATATATTTCACTATTAAATTGAGTCTCAACTCTTAATTTTACCATTTATGCATTTGGTTTTGTTTTATAGTAAAAATTAAGGCTCCACACTCCTTTTTTCATAATGGTCATTATTATTTTTATTATTAATGTTGGGGATTTGTTTTTTTTAATAGCCCCAAGCCTTCAACCTCAAAAAAGGGAGCTCAAAAGAAACTAGAAAGAGGTGGGATTTTTTTTGTTTCCCTGCTGTTGTCACAGTTCTGGGCCATTTTGACCCAGCGTTTTGAGTTTCTTAGGTTGTGGTTTATTTTTGCATAATGGATTGTTTTCTGATACTCTTGTGCTTTGTTGATTATTATTAGAATTCTATGTTTCTGTTTATTTTTGTTTAGGGATTAGTTCTTTGGTTGTGCCTCATGTTTAGTGTAGGTTCAGTTCTGTCTGGGTCTTCGTGAAATGGTTTCTTCTTTCCTGTTTTATTGTGAAAGTCCGTGTCTCATGTGAGTGTATTCAGTTTTGCCTCCCTTGTCTCGTCTCATCAATTACTTCCAGCTGTGTTCCCCACCTGTGTGTAATCTCCCCGTGTTCTTCTGTGTGTATTTAAGTCGTGTCTTCTTATGTTGTAGTCGCTGGTCTGTTTCATCCATGTGTTCTCCCTGCTGTCTACCGGCATATGCCTCTGCTCACCCTCCTTCATGTTCGTATTTAGTTTTCCCAGTTTAAGTTGTCTTAAGTTGTGTTTGCCATTTTCAACTTGTGTTTTGTCTTACAATAAACCTCCTTCGCACCTCCACGAGTGCCTGCAATTGGATCCTCCTTTATTTTTCTCCACACGGCTCATTCCACTCGCTGTGACAGCTGTTCTCTATTTTTTCCCCCTCAAAACAAAATGTGGTACATGACAGGAGATAACAAATAAATGTCAATTTAATTTTAATATCCAAGAACGTTTCTTTTTGAGAAGTGGAAAGTGCCAGGTTTATGTCACTATATTCATAGTATTAGTGACAAATGAACCCTTCTAACTTGTAAAAACTAATATACCTTATTATTTTGATTCAAGATAACATACATATAATTATGTATGTTATTTATGGCATTATTAGGTCAACAAAAAATGAAAGCTTGATAAATTTTATATTTTTGTTTTCAATGTAATTGTTAAAAACCTTACAGAAGAAAAAACTTGAATTAGTTTTGCATTGAGTATCGGGGTCTCCAAAAATCCTGACACACAAAAATACAAAAAATGTATTTGTGGTTGAAATGCACTGAAAAATTAATAAAGAAGTGTATGAGGCTGCCTTTTCTGAAACCGCTAATCAAAAAGTGTTGAAGACGACTGGAGGAGTTTTATCACTGCATTTACCGCCCTCCAACAAGAATCGCAAAGATGGTTGGAGAACATTACTGAAGAAAAAGCTGTTTTAAAGGGCATTACATTGATTTAGATTGATTTTGTGGAGACTCACCTAACCTTGAAGTCTTCTACCTTAAAATTTAAAGACTGACATAATGGAAACCTGCTTTTTCAACTCCAAAAAGTGAGTAGGTACCCATGATTTAACCGTGGAAACAGATTTATTTTGCCACAACTAAAGTAACACACAACACGAGCACACAGGCTTAAATCAGCTCCAGTCATTCAAAGGAAAGTAGCACCTGTCTATCTACTCACAAAGACAAATTTCAATCCATTACGCAATGGAGTAGTGCACTATGAGTGTGTGTGTCTATTATCACAGATGAGAGTGGAGTAATTTGACTAAAATGCAACAATACAGTGCAGATTTGACATAATCCTGCACATCCGTCCAACTGTCCAGTGGAGTGGCAATCTGGATTCAACCTTCCAATCACAGTCTCTGACCTTTCCTCATTCAAAATCCTCTGATCCCCACGAGGAATGAGAGGTGCATGTAACAGGATCTGCTCCCTCCATGTTTGCCGGTACATAAGCAGATATGCTCTTGCTGTTTTTTTTCCTTTTTGTTTTTTTTTTATGGGGGGGGGGTAAAAACTGCACAAACCAGCATTAAAACAAACATGTGAGCACATATATGTAAAGCTGCTTACTCTTCCAAGGCTACATGGAGGTGTGAAGTTTATTTGACTTGAAAGGTGAGAGGTTTCAGTTTGGTTTATTTTGCCACAGATATCAGTTCACAGGAAAAGTGAGTGGCAAGGAAAACAAGGAAGTGAGCTTGTTGGGTGGAGGTAACGGCTGGGACAGACGTGTAAACACACATGTACAGACACACGCTAAGGCCAAGGGAAGGACATAGTGTCATTCAGAGGGCAACAGTTTTAAAAAAATGAGCAATGGTCAATGCTGATGTCTGCAATTCAAGTAGAATATTGTGGCTTGAAAGCTAAACCACAAATAAGGCTGGACAAGTTACACAAAGTAAACCTTTAATGAGCCATTTACCAAGATCTATAAAGGAATTATGGAGCCATTAGTTTAAGATTATTACCTCAGGTATGGGGGTAACAATAACCCCCTTTGAAACCGATTACACCAAGCAACAGGCAGCAACCCCCTACAACTACTCAGGACCGGTGGTTGCCAGGTGGTTGCTAACCTCTCTCTTGAAGCCTTTTGAGTTTGGGCATTGCTTTTTTTAAAGTTTGACACATAACAATTTACAGTATTTATTTTTTTAAGTTTTCTTGCTATTAAGTTTTTTTTTAAATATGATTTCACTAAATATCAGTCACCTCTACAGCAGGGTTTGCATTCCTGATTGAGGTACTGTATCTCTTTTTATATGGTGCTAGTAATGCATTAAAAATATTTTTTGGAGCAGTTTGGCTTCTGGGATGTTTAATATAGTGTTTACAATTTAAAACCACATTCCTGTTAAAAAAATCTTCCACATACTTTAATGCATTCTCTGTCTTTTCTTTTTAAAGTTTTGAGGTATTATTTTAGATTCACAAAATAAGTGCTCTTTCCCTTTAAGGTCACCTCTGATGAACTCAGACTGTCAGAGGCCTATTGTCTTGTGATGACCCCACCCACCCAGGACAGCCCAGCAAAATCAGTCAAAACAGACCAGAGGTCAAAGGGTGAACGGGTGTGTGAATCTGTTGCTACTAAATTTGTCTGCTTATACACATACGTGCACTGATGATGTCAAGGCCTCAATTGTGAGACTATAAAAACAAATGACATCATTTACTAAGTCTATGTTCCCAAGGATTACGGTGCAATGGTATATATTTTTTATATGCATTATAAGAATATAAAAGAAAGTATTATCATCCATCCATCCATTCTCTTCCACTTATCCTTATCAGGGTGGCAGGGGGGCTGGAGCCTATCCCAGCTGTCATAGGGTGAAGGGCGGGATACAACCTGGACAGGTCACCAGTCTATCGCAGAATCATCAGTTAACCTAGCCCCAATAACTGCATGTCTTTGGGAGGAAGCCGGGTTACCCGGAGAGAATCCACGCAAACACAGGAGAAAATGCAGTGATGATTTATTTGAGTTTCACTTGATTAAATTCAATTGATTCATGTCAGATTATTTAGTCCCAGGCTATCCAGGAAATTTACTCTCACTACATTGCAGTCATGTGGGAAAACAGGACTAACCTACTTAAGACGGAAACAGCAACACAACGTCACAACAGTTTCTACTGAGTCTGCTTATCCAATTCAGTTTCACAATGGGGAACCTATCCCAGCTGTCACAGGGAGAAAGGTGTAGTACACAAAGAGACAGACAACCTTTCACACTCACAATCACACCTATGGCCAATATAGAGATTTAACCTGGTGGATTTGGATCCAGGATAGTGCTAGCATACACCACCATGCCACCCGTGTACCATTCCAGTATCAGAAAACGCAAATTTTAAATTTTAAATAAATAATTCTGTAAGTAAATTGCTGCCACAAAAGTAGTGCTAAACTAGATGTTGTTTTTTTAAATTAATCATAAATATTAAAACTAATGTTCTTTCTTCATCTTATGAACATGTTGAAGCAACACTCACTTGTTTATTGATTCAACAACATTAATACTGCAAAAGACATACATATTTCTGACCTTCGGCTCAGAGGGATATTACTAAAAGGCATCACACAGAGCTTTCAACAAAGATATATTTGTGTTCTGTGCGCGTGTGCCAGTAATGTGTCTCTAAACTAATGCAATCCAGCATAACAATGAGCAGTAAAGTGAAACACAAAAACAGGTGTGTATGGATAAAGGACTGCAAATATGAATAAACAGAAGATGACAATTACATAGATACAGTGAAAACCAGAAGGATGCAGAAACTTGCACAAACTCACTGTCACACACACACAAACAGGGCTTTATCTCACTCCCTACACATGGACAGCTTTTGGAGAAAGCAGACATGCCAACATCCCAGCCAAAGATTCTCTGCCACCCTCATGCCCACTGCAGGAATCCCTCTCTCTCTCCCTGCCAGACAAACACAAACACAAATGTGAGGAGGCACACAACACTATTTCTGCTATGCTGGTTCCTACTTCACTGAAACTTCCTTTCTCGGTGTAAATGGCTGAAAGTTTCCACATAAGACTTTCATATTTGACCAAAATTGTCTCATAAATACAGCGTGAACTGAAATTAACTGCTTGCTTCCTTCTTTAACCCATCTTCTATCTCATTGTACTGTATTAACTATAAACTCAACAAAGCCTCTTTTTTTGTTAAAACATTGAGTGAGTGACAGTTTGTTTTCTGACAAGCAAGTGTTCATAGTTGACTGGGTGACTTTCTGTATAGCTAGATCATCTGCTGAAAAACCTCCCTCAAAACATTCAATAAACCTGAGAGTGACTTTCACTCTTAAGAAAGGAATACAAGTTATGATAAAATAAAAGAAAAAAAGTCTTTTACCTTTGCAGCATTCTAACACTTCATTGAGCTGCTGACCTTTTATTCACAGTTAGGCAGTCCCGTTTGCTCCTTCCAGTTGTGTTGCTTATATTACTGGCACAAGTCTTTAATTTTTTAACTTATTACTTTCTAGGCCACGCATCATGAAAAGTTAATTATCCTTAAAATTCAGGTGCCCACAGCAGAAAATCACTTCTTTTTTGCAATTTTTCCATTTAGAGGTAAATGGCCATGAGTTCACTAATAAAAGTGGGGGGGTTTTGGTGCCTAAGGTGTTTATGAAGTAACCTCAATAACCTTAAAAGCTGTTCTGATTGGCTCTGGCTCTGATTTCACATCTAATAATACCAACACAGAATATAAACACCTATGATTTAAAAATTACATTTTCACTGTATACTTTCACTTTAACAGCTGAATTACTGAAAATAACTGATAGATAAAATGAGTTTTTGTATTGTTAGGTAATCCATAAATAAATAGCAGAGGAGTTCCTGTTTTTCACTATTTACTGTAGAAATTTATAGACATCTTCTCTGAATTAGCAAAAATACAATTTGTTTATTATATTTGTTTCTTAAAGTTAAACCCAAAGAGCTGTTCTGCTTGGTTTCTATATTTACTACTGCATTGTTTCTTTATTGTTTCTTTAACAGAGAAAAACTGCAATGTATTGTTGAAACTGGACTTCTTTCGCTATAAAGACACCTCTGGGATTAAAAGTCTTTACAGTGAAAAAAAAGAGGGACACAGTTTATATTATATCATGTATCTTATGTTAGTTTCACTGGTGTGCTCTGCTAGAGAGACCATATTAGGCTGTATTGAATATGGCTGACTATGTAAGAGGAGTGTGCCACTTCTGGTTTAGATGATAAAGTTTCTGAGTTCTAAGTGGTAACAGATTCATTAAGTGAAAGCATTTAAATAACCTTTCTAAAGGCAGAATTTAGACAACACCCCCAGGATAATCAGGATTTCCAAATAAGTTTCTTCCCTTTTCCTCTCCTCTCATCTCTCCTGTCTTCTCAGCAGTGGTCCACCTGATATCAGCAGGAGTCATAATTAATGGAGTGGAAGTTGCATTGTTGACCTTTTCGCAGGTGATCATCACAATGACGTTCCCGTTAATTGACCAGCCATCACTCTTCAGCCACAACCACTGCAATTATCACACAATCGCTCACTTGCATACACTTGAGAAAAGAGGACGCTACACAAAAACATCTTGCAGCACATGCGCACACGTTTACAGACTCACAACTACAAGATAAATCTCTGCTGAGAGAAATGGTGAAAAGAACCTGTGATATCAAAACTTTACATGCAATTTACTCGGTTCTCACGTTGTATGCTTCTGTCCGTCATACACACACACGTGCGTATACACTAGTTCACTGTAAAATATCCTCTATTAGCGGACAGCTCTCTTTCTCTCTCTGGGTGTTATACCTGGCTATTACTCATAATGACTGTGACATTAAAATAATGATAACGCTGTTTGCTAATGCTGCACTTAGCGCACATGCACGTACTTGTGCAGACAGATACACACAGACTATGCACAAGATGAAGTAGGCAAAGTGATTTTGCTTCAACCAACAGAATGTCCATCTTTTCAGAGTATGTTTGTATGTGAATGTGTGTAAGTCAACGTGCAGGAGTGGTGGACGGTAAATGCCATTTATCCACCTGCAAAGGTTTTATAACGCCAGTGCCAGTGCTTGTGTACTGTTCCACAAACAGGACAGTTTTCAGAGTTGTGTTGGAAACCCTAAACGCTTTCAGGGTGACTGAAGAGGATAATAAAACTGGAGCCTTAAAAAGACTTTAAGCCCTTTGTTACAGTTCTAAACTTGGACACTAGGGAGGCATGTCATTCAAAACACGCCATTATATTCAGACAGTGTCAAAATCTCAGAATAAATCTTGTGATGATCACGGGTTCACAGACATGGATGCATTCACACATATATAGAAGTAAAATGAGGACTACCTGAAAATACCGACAAAATCTATTTTATCTTTGTGTGGCTGAACAACATGAAAAAAGTTGGAAAAAGAAAAGAAAACAAGAAAAGGACATCTTCTTCATTCAAGTGCTCTTTTTAGGGATAAGCACACCAACCCTCTGCATGTACTCCTTCACGACATCCATGAATTTTCACTGTAATCCTGCTCTTTTCTTTCTGCCTGGAAGCTCTATCTTTATCATCCTCTGTCTAATATATCCACTATGCTTTGTCTGAACAAATTTACCTCCTTTTGTTTTTTTGTTAATGCTACTGTCTCCCAACCATACATTCTGCACTCTGGGTTTGCATTGCCCCTATCAGACATAAGCTGAAATGTCAAACAGACAGTATTCTGAATGTTCATAATCACAGGATAGTATCATCAGCCTATGTCAGCAGTGCCCCGCCCCTTCTAAACAGCCCGCTGTATTTTCTTCTCTGGGCATCTTTTGGCTTCACTGAATTTTATTTAGGCCAAATTCTCTGTCAATTTTATAATCACCTTCCACACCGGATATCTGGTTGAAAGTTTTCTGGAACAACAAAGTTCAAAAGTCCTAAAGTTTCATCTTGAGGATTCATTTAACCACTAGAAGACGTTGGGTTGCCACTGCGACAGGTACAGCATACGTGTTATCTCCTGACAGATTCTACTTCATTGCCAACATACATTAAGTAGCGAAGTGTTTTAGCGGAAAGTTTCACAGCGACTCAAAGAAGCCTTGACACTCCAAATGACAGTTAGCTTTTTTTTTTTTAATTCTTCTTGCGTATGTATGAACTGGTACACACAATGCTTTTCTACTCTGTTTGAGCACTCGGAGCACTGTCTTACTCATTCACCCATCCTCACACACATTAATTCAAACACTTGATTTTCTAGGCCACAATACTTTTAGCAAAAATTCACATATTCACACATACCAGTGGATGCGTTGGAGGCAAATCGGGTTGAAGTTTTTGACAACCTGAAAACAGAACCCTGCAGCCCAGTTTCCTCTAAGAACACCTGGATTACAGTATCTTACTGGGTTATTATGGAACACCAGCTTGAAGCAGAAAAAAAAGATGTGGTTCCCGATTTGTCTGAAGCTCTAGATTTCAGTGACCGATGGGCTAATTGTTATGTTTATGTTGCTCTATCTCTCCATTTCCATCTCCATTTCTGCTCCTCCCTCCATCCACCCTCAACTCTTTCTCTATCTTACCGAGTCTCCTTCCTTGTCAAGATGCAATTATTTGCAATTTGCCTAAGTCATCCATTTGCTGGGACACCAAGCAGAAAACGAGGCAATTTGGTGTAAAATGGAGGCAGGCGGGTGTCTGAGCATATGCATGTATGTGTGAATGTGAGTGTGTGGACAAGGCAGGGGAAGGTCCAGGCGCTGGTGGGGGGCCATGTAAAGACTGTCACACAGAAGTGAAAATTAATGTCATGAACGCACACACAGATCGTGTATATGTACTGGCTCTGTGTGTGTGTGTGTGTGTGTGTGTGTGTGTGTGTGTGTGTGTGTATACCTACCAGTCTGCACACATGATGAAATCAAAGTGACCCTCCAGTGCAGAAATATCCATCTCACAGTCCCACCTTACTACCCTGTAACACACACATAAAAGAGAGACTAAAGTTGAGTATCTGAAGGGAAGGTGACAGAAGACAACCAGTACTGATAAAACACTACACCAAGCAAAAGCCTCTTTTTTTCCCTTTTTCTTCCCTCACTGCTCCCTTTAGAGCTTCTTGCTCTCTGACAGGTCTCTTACTGACCCCCACTGTTTTTCTGCTTCAGAGGAGACCTGGAGAAAGCATCAGGAAGGGAAGACATGTCACCTGTGAGGTAAAGAGAGGTGACTTCTGACATGACACTTGACATTTATACCATGTGAACACACACATGCACCCTTAAAGGCCACCTCTATAGAGGTTTCCAGTCAACATCCACACTCTCCTCTTTCTTGCTCGATAGATACAATGACTGACAAAGTGCAGTGACACCAAATGGTTTTCACCTTACACAACGTATGCTACTCAACCCTATTCACACTAGAAAAAAAACACTATACATTTGAAGATACATACGATTGGATGAGCTGTTGTTTGAAACGGGGAGAGCTTATACCCCCATGGCTCTATGCAGTATGTAGTAATTTAATGTATTCATCTGCAGGTTCTCCTCAAAAAGTAATCATCACAGTTCGAAACTAGAACAACAGTACCTTAAGTGCTATACAATTGAGGGTTACTAATAAAAAGGTATCAGCTTCTAACCTGGAATAAAATGTCAGTAATTTTCATCCACAATTCTTGTGACATCTTTAGCTAAAATCACTGCCTGTAGTCAGTGTTCTGATGGTCAAGCCAGGAAGGTCATCCTGTTTCTTTGTGAACTTTGGTTTGTTGGGATTCAGGGATTGTGGCACCACAATCACCGGTCATTAATTATGTTGTCGTCTTGATTTAGCTGGACTCATACATCTGCAAGGGATTAAGATAGATATTTCACTGATAATTGCTTATCTAGTCCCAATTTGTATGTACTTTTTTAAATTAATTTTTGGTATTAATGAGGAACCTTGTCCAGTACTTTACATATTAATGTTGCCATACACATTAAACATGTTCTCAAATCAGATTTCAAGTGTAATGCCCCCCACTCCAGCCACTTCTGATATTTTGAAGAATTTGGACTAAAACTTCTCTAGGCTCCAGCTCAGTTTCAAGGCAAAACCAGTAGATGATGCCATTGGTTGATAGTGACAGATATTAACGTATATCTGTGTGTTTATGGCACTGATAGATTTTAATAATAATAATAATCTATATAGCGCTTTTCGGGGCCCTCAAAGCGCTTTACAATACCACTATTCATTCACTCTCACATTCACACACTGGTGGAGGCAGCTACAGTTGTAGCCACAGCTGCCCTGGGGCAGACTGACAGAAGCGAGGCTGCCATATCGCGCCATCGGCCCCTCTGACCACCACCAGTAGGCAACGGGTGAAGTGTCTTGCCCAAGGACACAACGACCGAGACTGTCCAAGCCGGGGCTCAAACCGGCAACCTTCCGGTTACAAGACGAACTGCCAACTCTTGAGCCACGATTGCCCTAACATAAATATCACATTTTTCATGTTTTAATAGAGTAAAATTCTTGCTGTTTATGCAGGTTGAGGGTTCTGTGGTCTCTGGTTTGCCAGGTTTCCAGCCTCAGTCATCAGGCTGTGGTATCTGACTCTGCATTTCAATAATTACTTTCTCAATTACTGGCCACTGCTATGAGCCTAACTGCATTGATGTTTAAGTTTTTGTTGTCGGTTACCAGAGTTAGATATGCCATTTCTTTCATGCTCCAGTTTGCCTTTGAGATTGTATAAAGACTGTGCTGATACCGTGTACCGTTAGAGGAGCTCCGTTTTTCTCTCCATCTCTTCTTCCACACCATTTTCCCTTCCTCTTATTCACACTGTCAGGCAGATTGGGGGATTATTAATTAGGCATTATTAACACTCAGTAAACAAAACATTAGGCCCCGCTAGAAACACAATCTCGAATCACAGCAGGCGGTCCCAACACACGCGCACACATATGCGTGGATGTGCGCACACCATCACACGACATGCCCCTCCCCATCCATCCCCTTGTACAATCGCATCGTGCCCTTCGCCCTCTCTTGCAGCGCAGAGATGACAGCAGGCATAATCTGAAAAGAAAACAATCAAAGTAATGTAGCCTAATTATACGTTTACTTTTTCACTCCATCTTCCACTCATGTAAATATGCGCAGAAACGCGAGACAGCGAAAGAGAGAGAAGAGGTAGGGGACCAAAATCGTCAGTCAATGGAAAAAAAGCCTTTTTAAGTCAGGGACAACAATTAACTACGTTTTAGCCCGTCCTTGCATATGAGGTGTGAGTCTGTGTGTGTGTGCGCGCGTGTGCAATGGAAAGTTATCTCATTGGTTTCCGGATGAGAAACCCCTATCAAAGAGGGTCTTTTTCTTTGATGATCCCACAAGCGTGTGCATATACATATTTTGCACTTAAAGAACGGGTATTACAGTATGTAACTAACCATTTCATATAAACATTTTTTAAGTGGCATATTTATTGAAGATAAAATTCTGAGATTCACACAATAAAATGGCATTAAAGTGCCAAGGCAAGTAAAAAAATGGTCTTACCTGGAAGATACATATGTTGAGCCAAACTTTCCATCTTGCCTGTTTTTCTCAACCAGCCCTCGAACATCTGGCGTGCCACAGTCAAGGATTGATGAAGCATACAAGATTCAATCTCTGGACATACAATTCAATAAAAAAACTAAAATAAATAAAAGAAAGATGCTAAGAGTAGATCAGAGAGAAAGGAAAAAGTCAAAGGGTGTGTGCTAAATCACTGCAATTAGGACATAAATACATATTGAAACATGAGCAGAACTGAAATATTTGTATCCATGAAATTAATTGTTCAAGATAGTGTACAGTGCAGTTTTTCGATAGAAATTTCTGGTGTAAAAACTTCTGTTGGATTTTATTTAATACTTTTATCAGAATATATTTTTTTAGAAATAGAAGTTTCAAGTCAGACTTCAATTCTATGTATTTTGCTTCCAAGGAGCCAAACCTTCTTGTAGTTTTGTGGTGGTCTTGAGTAGTAGTTCTCCAGGCTTTCTGAAGGTCCTTTATTTGTGTGTGTGACTTTGATTGTTAAGCCATTTTAACACTGACCTATGAATCATTCAAGCAAAAAAGGCACCTAACTCAAAGCATAAACCCATGTTGTGCCTACACATAATAGATAACTTAGCATAGAACCAACTTTAAGTTCTATCTTTAGGCTTGTCATTGGCTGGACAGAGTGGAAAAAATGCAGCAAACATACAAAGAAGAGCTTTGAATGTCCTACAAGAGACCTGGAGAACTTTTCCTAAAGACCAAAGAAATTAGAAAAGAGATTTTCTAAGAAAGTTGGAGGTGTGTTGAAGAATAAAAGTTGTCATACCAAATACTGACTTTTAAGTTCATTAGAACTTTATAAACTCTTTTTTTAAATGCAAACGTGGGAAGTCTGTTAAAAATGCAAAATTCAAAGATTTAAACTACTGGTGACGATCCACTTAAAGATATTAAGGTTTTTGGAAATGTACAAAGCCAAAAGCCAAAGAGGTGCATCAGGAATGATAAACTCTAAGACCCTTTTTAGGTAAAACCACATATGGTAGGCATCTACATGGAGAAAGCTTCAGTGAGCAGAGATCATCTCCAGGGAAAGAGAGCCAGTCTACGGAAGCAGATCACAGCAGCCTCTAGCTAGATCAATGGGAAGGCTTTTAACCACAGATACAAAACTCACACTGTCCTTCTCATATGCATGCACACACACACGCACCAAGACACACAAAGGCTGGGTGATTGATGTCAAGTTGTCTATTAATACACTGGCTTGTGGAGTTGCAAAGCAATTCAATTAGGATTTCCTTGTCTTTAAAGCCTGCAAAGACTTGAGACAAATCCAATCGACAAAGACAGAGAGCACCGAGCAGGGATGGATGAGAAGCTGATGCACGGATTGATAGCTGGAGAGTCAATTCAAAATCAAAGACCTCTCCTGGACACGGATTCACAATAATATGTAGGTTAGCATGAACACAAAACACACATACTGGACACCTGTGCATGAGTGTGCTATGCATAGGGATGAAAGGGCAAAGAGCAGAGCAGCTTACTGTAATCTCATCACCAGCACACCACAAGAGGAGAGGTCAGCACACACACACACACCAGTTGAAAGCACACGCACGCACGCACGCACGCACGCACGCACACACACACACACACACATAAAAAGGAAAAAGTTGAAGAGCGAGATTTGAGTATTATTGAACATTAAAGTGGAAGAATATTTGCTCCCATCACTAGAAGCAGACAAGCAGCAGCCAATGACATGCATCAATCATTCTTAATGGAACATTTCCATTGATTTTCAGCATGAGTATTCAAGGTCAGAGCAACAGAGGCTCTCCACTCTATAGTCGGTGTGTATTTGTGTATCTTTCTGCACTATAAATGAGGTCAACAACTTCTAAGAAAAAACGGAAAATCTATTCTCAAGATATATCTAAATGTCATCAGTTCACATTTCGTTCTTGCATATCTTCTCATCTATTTCACTGCATAAAACTGAACCCTATCACAATTCCTTATCGTTTTCTATTCTAACACTAGCGGCACAATAATGCCATGTGAGATAAACAGTAGCCATTAGCACAAGGCTAAGACCAACAGCTTCCTTTACAAGAGGAAATACCACACAGTGCCTGCGGTATGTGAATGGGCCAATTTGGCTGAGCCCAGAACAAATTATGTATTTTTCTCAACCCCCCTTTCTCTTTCAGTGTATGTTCGATCCATTCTCGGTATGATTTCACTTACAATTCTCTCTATGTGTTTGTTCTGTGAAACAAAGCTGCCGGTCAATGGTGCATTGTTTGTGTGCCCAAGTGTGTGTATGTGTGTGTGTGCGTGTGCGTGTGCTTTACAGGCTCCAAAATGTTATTGTTTGGTCTTATTGTGATCACTAACGGAGCATTGTAGCTGGCTGGGACAGAGATATTGTAAGCAGAGCTAAATATGGCCATATCGGTCAATGGGGAAGAAATGTGTATTTATATTTCCTGCTTTTGTGAAACAACTGCAGCGAGTCAGAGCTTCTTTTTGTCTGTGTAGTTGCTCGGCGAATAAAGCAAGATCTGAGAGGATGGGAGAAAAATGACAGGAATGATGAAAGGAGATGGAAGAAAAGAGGCAAAACAAGGGGCTACAAAGGAGATTAGACAGGGAGAAGTGTAAATATAGAGTAGAAAAGAAGAGCAAGACGGTTTGCAAACTGACAGAGTTGATCAATAACCCATTCAGTGAACAAATGTTGCCAAAAAACTCACCTAAAGATTTGTCCTAAAAACTTAATTATAGGCCTAAATCTTAACCAAACACACACACGCACACAAAAAAAACTTTTTTAACAAACCTTGATTGTTCTTGCTTCTAAAATGCTCATCAAGCCCTAACCCTAGCCTTAGCATTAGATGAAGTCTTAAACAAATTCTGACAGGATGGCAATTACTGTGCTCTTAACTTGGTATTGTAGGCAGTTAGGATTGGTAGATGCCATTTTGAGCAGTAGTGCTGGGTATTTGTCACTGTGGGTGCCCCATCTGCTGCGTTTGCCTAAAGATAAAAGAGGTAGATGGCTATTCTTCCACACTACAATCCAATCTTTGATTTCAAGGCTGGAACATGAAGGATATGACACGCTCGCTCGAAAAAGTCACTTCGTAGCTATAGCAGTGCCAGTGAAAAAGTCTTGATCACACAGCATGGAAGAAAATAAAATACTAGAATATTTCATTAGCATTAATGACAGCTTAGATTGCAGCATGCTAATTAGAATGTTTTCAGCTTTTAATTGTCAGTAACAACTGGTGCAGTGGTTTAAGCAGAAACTTTGTGATTAGGATATCTGTATTTAATTGACTACAGTTATGTAATTGGCATATATATACACGTAGCTGCTAGTTTAGTAGGTGCACCAATCATTGTGGAAGCTGTTTTAGAATTGTTGACTATACTGCCTTAAATACAGAAGCATTTCTGTTTTGCTTACAGAATTTTTCAATCTGTGGATTTGTTTTTTTAATTACACAATTGTCAAATTGTCCGAGAATTGATGTTTTAAATATATGAAAGTCTCCCATATCATGTAATCTACAGCATATCATGTAGATTTATCACATTACATCAATAAATGGGAATGGGAAGGGAAACTGTGTACTTAAAACCCATCAGGAAAATAAAAAAAGAATTCACAGAAGTATGATTGCAGATAAATAAATATGAGGTAGAGGAACGAGGCCAAGATGAAGAGATAGACGTTAAGAGAAGGCGAGGGGAGGACGATGTGAGGATACTCTGAATGGACTTCTCATTCCCATCTGATAGCAGGACTTCCGTCACGTCAGCACAAATGGCAACCTGAGAAACAGAGAGATAGGGAAGAGACAGAGAAATGAAACAACATGGAACAAAAGAACAAAACCAAAAGCACTCTTAGATGTCGCAAACATCTGAACACACAGACACACAATAATGACATAACCATATCTACAAAGCTTCACTCTTGCAGCCCAGCCCTCCCCGCCCTTTCTCTCCATTGCTCCCTCTCCTCGCTGCCATTTCACTCTCTATCTTCACCCCATTTTTATGTCTGCATTATTTTAATCATTCAATCAAATCAGTCAATACTTTTATCATTGTGGCTAGCGGTGGGGGCTGCTATCTTGCTATCACTCTGTTCAGTAATTGCATTGTGACAGGGGATGATGGCAAGCGCAGAGCCTTTTCATTTGACGCTGGGTGTTTATCAGGCCGAGCCATCACTCCGTTTGCCGCTGTCACTCTGCACTCGGCTCGCCAGGCCTGCCTGATGCCCTTCATATAACTTTGCAGTGTAGACTGCGAGAGGCGAAGAGAAAAGAGATGGAGGGAGACGAGAGAATGAAAAGAAAGCTTTTGCGCTGCGCTGCGTCGCGTCGCGTGTCTCTGCGTGAGGGAGATATAGATAGTGAGGTGTGTGCTTTACTATAACCTCATCTTTCACATTCTCTTTTCATTGCAAATGCTTTTATTATATCGGTGGGTGTGTGTCAGGCTGTCTATTTCTGTTAAGGAGTGTGTATGTGCATATACACACAGGTGAGTGTAACTGCAAGTAGTTATTGTGGTGGTATGCATATAAATCCTAAGATTGAAATGGCAAAAAGAAGCTGTATGATGTAGTAGACCAAAGATTTTCTGAAACAGAACACACGACACATGTTGACCCTGAAGGTTGTGTGAGAGGGTCACAGCGTGCTGTGTGTCCCACCATCTGCTCAGACAGAGGATGGCACCTCAGGCTCAACTAGTGCATTGAACTGAAAGACGGAACCCAACCTGACAGTTCATGAGCAGCATCCTACCACCCGCTGTCACCACCGTACCACACATGAACAGTATGTACTGCTTTTGGAGGAATATATTCTGCCATCCAGTGTGCTGAACATGTGAAGTGAAGGTATCCTGTAGCATAATAACAAGGATCTTCATCTAAACAAAGGCTGTTACCCACCAATTAACCTGACATCCAGTCAAAAATCTTGCACATTTTGACAGTAAAAAAAAAGAGTTTACTTTGTTTTATGTACTAAATGAAGTGCATCTAATTAGTAAAATACAATATTCATACGTTTTTCTCATAAACCAAATATGTAAACCTGTCCAATGAAAGCGCAACCTAATGCAGAGTCTAGGATTATAAGATGTACGTTTCTCCTGTTGTATATGTAAACATATTGTTGCTTTTGGCATTTTTGGCATTTTAATCTAGAGCAAAATAATTATAAAGAAAGTAAACTGAAAACAAAGGAGGGGGGAAAAAATCAGTGCTCACATGGACAACATGTGGTGAATGTGGTGTCAGTGACGGATGAAAGAGGGACGAGGAGAAGGAGAGGTGTGAAGGAAGGATTCCATCTCAAGCCACCAATGTCAAAACATGGTGTATTGACTGGCAAGAGATAAAACCCAGCTTTCAAACACACACACACACGCACACATAGAATGGCACCTAACAGATCGATGGGACGCTGACGCCTGCTATGTGGAGAAGCCCTTAAGGCCCTTGCTAATAAACCCTATGGCTGACAGACTGCAGCACACCTGCAGTGTGTGTGTGTGTGTGCGTGTGTGTGTGTGTGAGTGTTTGTAAATACCTGAGTTGCAGTTGGAATGAATATTTTTGCTGACATGCAAAATGAAATTGTATATATCATGCTGAAATTATCCAGTTATCATAATGTTTTCACAACATTCACATCGTCTTTGTCAAATTCATAAACTTCACAATTCTCCATGTAACATAAACTATGTTAGTTGAGCTACATAAATGCATTTTCAGTTGCAGTGGGTTTATTTCTTTTAAATAAATATGTAAGATTTGGAATTTCTTTTTTTAGGGTGCTGGGCAAACTGCATCAGTCTAGCATGTTTTCGACTGTGGGAGAAACCCTGAACGAGCACAGGAAGGACATGCAAACTTCACATGAAATGCAAAATACCTCTATAGTCTGGTACTGAATAACATTTTGAATGAAATTTATAAATTTTTCTAACTGCTGAGTCCTCCTAAATGACAGTGTGGACATACTGTGGAGATGTTCAGGCAGTTGGGCGCTAAACATAAGCAGAAGCTGTTTTATTAACTCTGAACAGTAGTGCTTAACTTAATTAACATCATCTAAGTAGAGAGTTTGTATGCATATACCTGTAAAGGTACACACAGATATACAAACACAGACAGATGCCCACAAGCAGTAAATGATAGTGTCTGAATAGGTATGGATACTCCGTGCACATGCTGTGTGTGTATTGATCGGTGAGGGTTGGTTTCATTAGGCAAGCCAAGCTATTTCTCTCACAGAAATATCTGTGTGTATCTCACTTACCATGAGCCCACCAAGGCAAGTCATACCTCCTCCTAACTCACACACTGCACCCCTGAGAGACAGATGAAAAAAGAGAGAGACGAGTTGGAGTGAGATTCACTTTGCTGAGCCAAACCAGCAGTTTAGTACTAAAACACACACTTGAGTTCATACTGTACAGTAGATGCACACAGATGTAGATACACACTCGCGCACACACGCATACTATCATACAAACACTAGAACACACACACACGGGAAACACAGCAGGGTAAGAAATATCAATTCAACCATCAACCTGAAAGCTGAATATTGAACACTGAGAAGCACAAGCTCAATCAGCGGGAAATCTGAGGAATACACACACACACATCCACACCAGACACCCAGAGTCCTGTAGCTCGGATGCTCACTCAACCCCTCTTTCCATCCTCTTCCTCCTTTCATCTCCCTTCCCCTCCATCTCAACCACTGTCCTCTTTCATCCCTCCCTGCCTCGCTTGCTGACCTTCACTTCGCTGCTCTGATCAATACCCCTCTCTTCCTTGCCTCCCGCCTCTTGAATGTTAAAACAGGAAATCAAAGGGTGACGTTCCACCTTGAGTGGAAATCAAAAGTGCCTGGGTGCTTTTCAGCCCTGTGCCACAGGGCAGGCCGATGCTCAGCAGACAAGAGCAGGGGAAAGAGCAGCACAGAACAACAGATTTGCACAGAAAGGTCCAAACATTTACTGCAGGTGTAAGTCTGATTTACATTTGAGTGACTTTCAGAAAGCCCGTGTTTCAGACTGATTTTCTGCCAATTAAATTTATGAACTTGTAAAACTCTGCACTGTTAAAAGGTCAATTAAAATATTACTTAAATCTCAAAGTAGAACAACAGAAATATTCTGGTGTATTAAATGTGTTACCCTTCCCACTTCTACTTTACTTTCCTCCACCTTCCTGGAAGTGATTTGTAATTTCAATTTTCTCCTTAATTTTACTGAAGAGTAGACACATTTTAAAGTCAGATTTCTATTATTTCTCTATTGTAGCTTAACAATCTGTCAGTGCAAAAAAGAAAGTATTGCTTTCCAAAATGTTTCAGAGAAAGAATGATGGTGCTCTTTTTGTTTCATTATCATAAAACAGCTTCCTGTCATAAGTGGGGTATTCATGTAGAAAAATATGGTTGAAAGTAGGGAGTTATATATGCTGCAGAAGATCTTTCTGAATACCTCACTTCTTTACAATAAAATAAAAATGAACGTTTAAGTTGTAAATATTTTACTGATGTCATACTACAGAACTTATAACTGCTGTTAGCTTTTGTGCATTTGGGGAAACAGGTGAGTTGTTTGTCGATGAAGTGAGTAGATCTAAAGAGAGGAAAAACTCACTTGAACATGTGACGTTTCTGCAGACAGTAATGCGCCATCACCTCTTCAGATGGCCACACACCTATATCAGAGAGAGACCAAGACAGAGCATGTTATTTACAACGCCTGACTGGTGTTACATGTTACAAACGTCTATCTTGCATATCTACAGTGATAAAACGCTTTGATATCTTTACCAAAACATTAAAAGAAATGAATATTGATACATAAAACCCAAAAAAAACAATGAGTGTTCAGTGAAACATAATTGGATGCATTGTTTTTTTTCTCCAGTCTCTGTTCATTTGCTTCTCTTGTGCTTTCCACCTTGCCTGTGATCCAAGGCTTCTCTGTCTGTTTGTCTGTCTCCACGTCTGTCCTATCCTAAATCCTTGCCACACACTCTCTCTCATTGGGCACTGTGTATGCAAGTGTGTGTGCCTGAATGTGCGCGTATGTGTATGTGACAGGGGGTCCAGTGGGTGATAATCACAGCGTGCAGGCCTGTCTGGCTTATCACCTACTGTCAGCCCTTCTTCTTCTGCCGTGCATGTAACGCACACTAAAACGTGCACACTTGCATCCTCTGTACCGTTCCCCCTCTCTCTCAGCATACACATATATACCCGGTGACAAATACACACATCTTGGCAGTAGAAGAAGTAAACATTCATTTGAATAAAACTTCAGCTTTTTGCTTCTGGCTTTGAACAAGAAGGTTCGCCTTGGTGCTGTCTGTGTGTATTTGTGGGCACATGTGAATTTGTGTGTATGAGCGTGTGCTTGTGTGTTTGCGTGCGCAGATTTGTATGAGGGAGTTGTTTAAAATAGAGAATGAGGGGATATAGAATGAGTTTCAGAAAGCAAGCAAGCGAGGGATACAGAGATAGAAAATGAGCGAGGTAACGAGAGAAAACTGGGGAGGGGAGGAACGGAGGAGGAGGAGAGAGAAAAGGTGGTAGTCAATATAATAAGCGGCTTACAGGCGGTCTCTGTTCACCTCATGGGGTAGACATCACTGCTCTCTCGCTCTCCCTCTCTATGGCTACCTCTCTCACCCGCTCTCGCTCTAACTCTCTCTCTTTCCTCTCGCTCCGGTCTGCCAAGATTAGCTCAAGCAAGCAGAATTTAATAATGCCTATTGATAAAATGTCCAAATATTCCTTTCCCCCATTAAAAAAGGGGGAAAAAACACGCTTTCTACATCTCACACACACACACACACACACACACACACATAAAAATACAATGACAGCCAGAGTAGCTACACTTCTAGAAAGTGTCAAGACATTCAAGGCTGAAATACGGTGACATTTTAAATTTCATCTGTTACTCCCCTTTACTCAGGAGCTGGCCACACAGTATGGAAAACTTTATGCTGTCAGGCAACACGCTGGTCAGTGGCACAAAGGTAGAGCAATGCTGGAGCTCGTCATGCAAGTAACTGTTATGTGACATTTTCTCATTATTAATCTAGTTTTACTCTTAAAAGTTAAAATTGTGTTAGCCATCATTAATTTAGATAACAAATAATTTACTCAAGAAGCTGAGTAGGTTTACTCAAACAGCAGTGGAAAAAAATGTATGATAAAATTTTCAGTTCAGTTCAATTCTATTTTACTTATATAGCATCAAATCACAACAACAGTCACCTCAAGGGTCTATATAGGGTTTGCAACAATCAGACAACCCCTTGTGAGCGAGAACGTGGTGACAGTGGGAAGAAAAAACTCCCTTTTAACAGGAAGAAACCTCCAGAATAACCAGGATCAAGAAGGGGCAATCATCTGTTGTGACCGGTGGGAGGAAGACAGGGCAAAAGACACACTGTGGAAGAGAGTCAGAGATTTATAATAACTAATGCAGAGTGGTGTTGATAAAAGGTGCGTGAAGAGTGCTTTATGGGAAGACCCCAGCAGCCTGGGCCTATTGCAGCATAACTAAGGAAGGATTCAGAGTCAGCTGATCCAGCCCCAATTATTTGCTTTATCAAAAAGCAGTTTTAAGCCTAATCTTAAAAGCAGAGAGATTGTCTATCTCCTGAATCCAAACTGGGAGCCAGTTCCACAGCTCACAGTTTTTCATACGATAAACAATTTTGTACCATATTGTGAGTGTTTTCAGCATGAGGACATTGTATGTGACATAAACTGCAGCTCCAGGCTGTGCCAATAAAGAAAAGGGTCAGCTAGAGCAACGATGAAGCTCATTGTGGGTTTATCTTTGCAAGGAATTTGGTTAAAATAACACACTGTAAAATATATATACACATTATACTGGATATTGTCTGTCTTCAGAAGCATCGCAGTTCTCCCTTCAACTTTGATCCTTTTCTTTCTGATTGTATGCTCACATTATATTTTATAGCATGAGAACCCAGACCTTAGCCCCGTCAAATAACAGTTTAGCCCCTTCCCTCTATGTCAACAGATGACACTTGACATAAAGGGTCAACCAGAACATCTTGAGCAGATGAACAGTAGAGGGTGGTAATGTAACATTAAAGTGGGTATGTGCTACTAAAAGCAGAAGTAAAAATTAGGCTCTTCACACTTTCATCAGCTGCTGGCTTCTGATCATGTACACAAATCATGACAAATCTTTCCACCGTAAAAGACTATGTGTCACTTTTCTATATAGAAAATAACACCAGTCAACAGAGTATCTAAGAGTTCAGTTCAATCACAATAATGTAAAATCCCCACTTTCATCACTTTTATTGAGCCAGTCCTGTAACTGTTGCCCACACTCCCTCACACAACAAAGTCTATTCATACAAGGTTATGTGCATATGTACTGCAAAAGTGCGCACACATGTTTGTGAGAGTAAGACACCACTGGGTAATACAGCTTTGTAAAGCAATATGTGACTCTGATGGTTAATCCCCAACTCCAATAACATTAATAGCCCAAGGTGATAAGAACTATGTGTGCTTGCATGTGTGATAAGTATGTGGCATCTGTTTTTGTGTGTGTGCCTCCTAGGTCGAGGTGCACTGTAGGAAATGAAGGGATCAAGAGCAGAGAACAGATTACTCTTCCTACTCAGGATAATGAAATTATTTCCCACCTTCAATTACTAGATGAAGTAAGAAAGCAGTCCAGGTGCGTGCGTGTGTGTGTGTGTGTGTGTCTAATATATTTATCAGTCCCAGGAACTAAACCTTGTCACTACTATTATCCTGAAAACCATATGTGTGGCTACGGGACTGTGTGTTTGGCGCGATCATTGTTAACTCTGTAAGATGTCATGTGGTCACTCAGGTTAATATAAAGCATTTTTCTCATCTAAAAACTCTGTGCATATATGAAATTTGCAGAGGGGAATTTCCAATTTTACTTCTATATATCATTGAAGTGTTCCTGCTGAGTTTCTTTTATTTTTCTTGTTGTTCTCCATACAGTTGCTCGTTTTTGTTTGTTAAGCTACTTAACACTGACCTATCAATCGTTCAAGCATAATAAAGACACATAACTCATTGGATGACCCAACACTGTGTCTATACATAACAGACAAAGACAATTCTTAATTCAGTTGGATCTTTAAGCTCTATGTTAATAGTAGTTGGTTTTTATGAGAGGCAAATGGAACAGAAATGTTCCCATTTCTTTAGTTGAATCTATGAAAAATGTTGTTTGGCAGGCATAAATGAGCATTTCTGCACCAATAAGGAGATTGCCAAAGAGTTATTAGCTAGAATATCTCTGCTATCTCCGCTTGGTGCACAGCATGTCCTTAAAAAAAAAACTAAGGAAATTGAACTAAGGAGGACAAAAGCAGAAGCGACAACCCTGAAAAACTATCTATAGCAGATGAACGATATTTGAAAGTTAGGTCTCTGAAATTGGAAAGAATCCAGCAAAGCAAAACTTGAGAAATGTTTCTAAGCCTTCAGTTGATCTATTGTTCACCAGAGTAAGTGAGGCTGTCAATTAGCTTAAGCAATTCTTAACGAATGAAATGAGAACTGGGTTGGAAAACAGTGGGAACATGTTGTGTGGAGTGATGAATCCAAGTATGAAATCTTTGGTTCAAATCGTGTTCCAAATGTATGGCGGATGTTGGGAGAACGGTACAACCAGTGTCTACAGCCATGTACAAAACACAGTGGAGGCTTTGTCATGGTTTGGGGCTTTCTGGCAATTCAGCCAGTGGTGTTGGGGATCTTGTGAATATTAGTGGAACTATGAATACAGGAAAGTACATTTAGATTTCGATCCATCATGCAACCCCATCTGGAAAGTATCTGATTGACAATAGCTTCATTTTTCAGCATGGCAGCGATCACAAACACTCTGCCGGTACAGTAAAAACATACAATGCAATACTATCAGTCATGATTTAGCCTCCCAGAGCCTAGACCTCAACATTATTGATATCTTGATATAAAACAGAACAAAAGGAAGCCAACATCCAAAGAAGAGCTTTAAATGTCATTCACGAAGCACAGAGGAGTATTCCTGGTGACTTCTTTATTTTTTATTTTTTTTTTATTTTATTTTTTTTTCCTGTCCCGTTTGGCTCTTTTGCCATCAGAATTGTTGTCTAAAGGCAAAGAAAGATGCCCAACGGATTTACTTTACCAAATTGACCATCCCAGCCTTGCCGTAATGGTCCATTTGATTCACCTTTTATTGTTTATTTTATTTTCACTTACTGAATACGGGACAGACTTGACTGGGGGAAAGAAGGGGAGAAAGAAAGAGGGAAAGAGAAACAGCTGAGAAGAGGGACGGGGGAGAAGGGCAAAAGACAAAAACCAACAGAACGGGCAGAGAAAAAAAATGCATATATCAATCACCTGGGTCACCTGCTGAGAAAGAAAAAAGAAAACAAGCAGAAGAGAACAAGAGTAATAGAATAAACAACATCACAATGATATATGGGAATATGACAGTAAATACTAAATATTAAACATTATTGTGCAGCACATAAGATCAACAGAACACAGTGTGCTTTGAGGTAGGAGCCAAAAAGGGTGTAGTTTGTGGGTGTGATCACCCGTGTGTACACCTGTGAGCATGGATGCGCTTGTTTTTTGTTTTTTAAAAGGTTCCTTCATGTAATAATCTGCTAGAGGGTGTGGGGGGGCCACAGCCCCGTCCTTCAGGGCATGAAGCAGGTATGGAGGAGATCAAAACTCCAGACATCCAGAGGCCCCCAGAACACAAGAGACCAAGGAAGACCAACAGAGGGGCAGCTGCGCCACTGTCCCAGAAAGAGCTGAGGAGAGTCCCAGATGAGGGGTCACCCAGCAGCCGCGGAGCAGAAGCCAGGGGGAGTTGCAGTGACGCGCCCGTGAGCTCCGCCGGCAGCCAGCCGCGCCTGAGTGACCGAGCCCCAGGCCAAGAGGCCGGGGGCACCCCACCTCCGAAGTGGCCCGAGCGAGCCCCAGGCTCCAGGCCCCGATAAGCGGCCGCCAAGGAGTGAGCCGGTGTGTACCTGGACGCCCACCCCCGGACACAAAGAGCCACCAACGCACCGATGTCCGAGGGGGACCGCCACTGGCAGGGGAAGTGGTGGTAGGGGGAGATAGGCCTCCATACCTTGGAGGGCCTGAGATGTCCCCAGAGAGGTGGCGCCTGACACCCAACCTGACATATAGACACAGACATACAGGCACACACAGATACAAACATCCATTCCCACCCTCATGCTCTCATATGCACTTACTCCACACTCAACCAACGTGGAGACAGACATCCTGGTGACTTCTTAAAGAAATCACAAGACATTTTGCCAGCTGTTTTGAAGAATATGGGTTATTATAACAAAAATTGCCTTTCAAGCTCATTAGAACTGCAAGAACTCTATATACTGCATTTCTATATATTTTTGAACATGTTTCAATAGAAACATGTTCAAATTACTGGAACAATTTCCTATTTTCCTAGAAAAATCGAAATGGGGGTTCATGACTTTTGCACAGTCCTGCATCCCAGAACACAGCAGTTTGTTTAAGATTACATTTATAATGTAATTATATAGCCACCAAATGTACACCACCAAAGCCAGAAATACATATTTTCAATGAAGAAAACATAACATGCAAAAATGCGTTGGATAAAAACATTTTTGTAGTTTTTAACTTTTCTTAAAACGTTGGCCAAAGACATGCTTGATTGCAAACATAACCCTATGGACCCTTTATAAAATAAAATATTCACCACGTTAATATTCCATGAGGTGAAGGTCCTGCTGAAATGTTAGTTTCTACAATGCACTGAATCTAATGTATATCAGCACTATCTTCATTTGTTTTCATTCTGGTGACCACTAACTTACCCCAGTTACTACACAACTTACGGCAGCGCTAATCTGGCTTCAGTCAGTAATCACACGCACAGGGATAGAATTATCCATCTATCCTGCTGTTTTCTTGGTGCTGCCTTTCCAGGTGGCAGCAGTCTAGGAAAGGTAACCTGGTAACCCAGGTACCCTTTCCCTGCCTGTGTCCTCTGCATCTTCTTGAGGTATTTTGAGGCCAGGAAACTTAGCTAAAGGGTTATTTCAAGTATCTCAAAGGGGATCCAGGTATTATCATCTAACTAAGCCAAGATAAGCTAACAGTACTTGAGACGAGGCTTTTACTCTGTTCTCAATACCAAGAATTAATTAAACACTGCCGGAACACTTTCATTTGAAAGATAACAAGATCTGCTTAAGTTAGCTGGTGCTGAAAACAATCTAAACTGCTGCTTTTCAGACTGTGTAAACATTCACTCAAGTTCATTCATTCAAGTCAAGCTCTTTGCAGTTAGTTGGGTTTTCAGTCATCTCTTCTTTTAGCATGATAAAGGTCAGTTTAGTTATAAGACAACCAACCTAATCATATACTGGTGTGTGTGCAAGGGGCTGTATATTTGTCTTTGCAACACTGGAGTGTGATGAGATATGAGGGACTGGTAAACAGTTTTCCTTAACAAGCAGAAATTTAGCTTGCTTTCCTTTCACTCAAGGAAATAAAATGTTTGTTTTCACATTTCTTTCATCTGCCACTGCCGGGTTTCCTGCTGAGGACAGAATACTCCTGTATAGGACTATCAAGAGGATAGCATGAGTAAAAGATGAAATAAAGGGAAAACAGGAGGATGCATAAGAAGAAGATGATGAATGGAGTTGAGAGGGATGTGTTGAGAAAATGAGGAGTGTAAAAGAGCAGTGACATGAACTGGGTAGGAAGAAATATGAAGAAGTGATGGATATGGGGTTAGAAAGTCAGGTCATAAAGCATCTGTTGAGTAATGACAGAACGCGACACAAGTAAGGAAAATGAAGAAGTGATGAAGAGGCGGAAAAGTGCAACACAGAGAAAGAGAGGTATGGGAATGAGAAAGGGCATAGGAGGGAGAGAGGTAAGAAAGAGAGGAATGGATGATGAAAAAAATAGACTCTGGGCAGGGGGTGGTGGAGGTGTCAAGATGGGGGTTAAGTGGGCCATGATTTTGCTTTGTGCACGCACACACTACTACATACTGATACACACACCTCTCTGTTACTCTCTTATACACACAAGCAGACACACACACACACACAGTGTCTTTCTCTCCCCTCAGGCCTAGTATGTCTTCAGACTCTGTGGCTCTCTGGTGGTGATCTGTCTCCACATTAAGCGAAGCCTCAGATAATTCCTAAGCCTCCTCCATGGCCGATCCAATAAGGGATAAGGCTCTCGGCTGGCCATGATCAACTGACAATCTGTCCTCTCACATGGCCACTTTAGTGAAGGCCAGGATTACCCCAGCCAGCATAGGCAGGGTAAACACAGTTCATAAGACCACATAGCTGTGTGCATGTATGCTCTCTGTTTGTGTGGGTGAAAGAGAGAATCAGAGAGAGGGTGAAAGTAAAATGGTTAAGAAAGCCAGAAACAGACCAACAAAGATTCTTCACAACGATGCAAGCATTTGTGAGTATGGGTGCTTCTGTCTGTGCATGGCATCACCCTGAGGCACAGGTGACCTGCTTCTAGTTCGTTTTATCAGCTGTGGATTAACAAAATCACACACACACACATACATATATATTGTATGTAGTGAGTAGTACCTCATACAAAAATTTAATTACTTTTTAAATAATATGTGTGTGAATGTGTGGATGACTGGATGTGTAAAGCGCTTTGGGGTCCTTTGGGACTAGTAAAGTGCTATACAAATACAGGCCATTTACCATTTACCATATACTATAGTATATTTTATATATATTGCCACCATACATCCACTATTGACAAAAAGACAGCTATTTAAAAAAAGAAAAAGTTATATTCACAGTGTGCAGACTTTCACTCCTCATAAACAGTTTGTTAATCAAGACTTTGATTCATTCTAGCCTCATAATCTCTCTATGCTCTCCTTTTCTTTCTATCTCAACCCCCAAAACCTCCCTCAGCCTGATTCTCATAGAGATCTCTTCCTGTTAAAAGGGAGTTCTTCCTCCCCACCGATACCAAGTGCTCGCTCACAGGGTATCTTATTGACTGGGTTATATCTAACATTGTAAGATCTTAGCCTTGCTTTATAAAGTGCGTCAAAACCACTTTTATTGTGAATTGCTAGTTTATAAATAAAACCGAATGAATTTGATTAAATAGTAGTTTGTGGAGTATTAGGTTTCTTCTGCTTATTGTGTTTTTAGTGATGTGTTTTTTCTTACTAGGAGGTCTAACTGAAGAGAGCAGGTTATGTTGACATTGCAATAGTACAATTCTAGTTATATATGACATATATCCTAGTAATGAAAAGAAAACTGCAATCAGTTTAAAACATTATAAAGACCCTTTAACCTTATGAGTCTTCAATAAATCTTTAAAGTAAGCTGCATATCAACAGGGATAAAGACCAAAAAGAACAAATGTAACTATTTTATTTTCTAGAATTTTACTAAGCAAAAAAAGCACAATGATTTATGCCCTTTAGACCTTCATCCCCTGACAAATTAGATTAGATACTGCTTTATAAAGGCTTGAGCTATTATTAGCAATGTGTTAATATTAATAGCAATTACAAAATGATCATTCTGCCTTGCTGGTATGGTAAATACACATGCTGTGAATAGGCAGTTTAGATAGCCTATTCGCCTTTCACCAGAAGAGCCAGGCGGTGTGTGATAAGCATCGACATTCTAGCCAACAGAGTCCGCCTTGGAGACACTCCTGATCCCTTTTTCCATTGGAAAAGGCTCATTTTAGCATGCACTCACACACACACTGACACACCAGCACATGCACACAAACATGCACTCGCACACACACTTGAAGGACTGTGCAGAGCTTCGATAAGCGTGGCCTCTCTCTCAATCTCTCTCTTTCTCTCTCCCTCTCTCTCTCTGAGTAAACATCGTTTTGGATTAGGCAGAGTATAATGAGAGCAGGGGGCTATCTGCCCACCACGCCTGCATTGTGGCCCCCCGCTCCTCTCTGAGGGGGCCGGTACCAATCTTTACTCTGCTATTTATCCCCCTCCTCTGATAGCTTACTTATCTGCAGCAAAATGCCAGGGCTGACTGCCTGTCTAACTGCTCCAATACTGTAACTGCCTGCACAGTTCTCTGCCCGCCGTGCGTTTGTCTTCAAGTCTGCAAAAGCATTAAGACAAACGCATGTCTACATCTCATTTTATCTCTCCTCTACCTGTCTATCAGTATTTGTGTCAACATGAAAGATTCTTTTCTTGAACCTTGATATCATAGAGCAGAGCCTCAGCGTACAGCAGGGGTTCTCAAAGATTTGATGAGTGAGTGCCAATTTAGAGAGAAGGCCACACAGGAAAAATGTAGACATCAAACACCTTTTTCTTAGTGTCTGTAATGTGTCTGCTCTAAGGATGGGTGTTTATGTTACTCATTATAATAATTTTTGTACCGGTAATATATATTTTTCTAACCCAGTAGACACATAGAGATTAACCAAGTAATTATTATTTTAGATTTACCTCATTATTGTATTGTATTATAGTAAGTATAGCACTTTAGCAATTGCCAGCTTCAATTATAAAGCCCAGGAGACGATGACACATGATGAACAAGTGTACCTATAAGTTGTTGCATAAACTAAGTCTGTGCAACTTTTAAAGTTTAGGTACTCTTGCTTATCTTTATAGCTTTAACTATCACAAAAGCAGTGGGCTTTTTATTTTTTTATTTTATTAAGCTCATGCCATTCAAGGAAGCATTCTGCATTCCGCATCCATGCTGAATTTAAACTTTAAAACTTTTTCAAGTCCAACTTTTGCTTTCTTTTCTAGAGGATCGTTCTACTTGGTGAGAAAAGAGCTGGACCAAGAAGCCAAGCTGAGCTGTTGGATGTAGCGTGTTTTCTTTTCGGATTCAATTGTTGAATGAATGTAACAGTGCGCTACAGTTGGAGTGAAAGAAAATGCACCAAGCTTGATAACAACATCGTGAACTGGCTTCCTTCACCACCTATCCCATCATGGCTTGCACTTCTTGTGGACAGTGAATAGAAGAGAATGTGCACTTGATGAAATTACATGTGATGTGCAGGCATTGTGAGCAAAGGAACCAAGAGAAAGTTGGGCTTACAGGAGAGGAGTTGAATGAAGTATATCTATATCTGAAAAAGAAATAGACGGAGAGTGAGAGAGATACAGCAGCAGAGAATTACAGTGAGGGGGGAACAATCAAGTGGATGCAATGTGGCAAGAGACAGGAGGAGACAGAAACAAAGAGGGGGTCTGACATGTGGCTAATAGACATATCAGCACTGAGGTGTTGGGTTTAGCTGGCAGACGAGAGCTTTGCAGAGCTTCATTCATTGATTAGCATACGGAGAGTGGCATAGGGCCATGTGACAACCCTAGATTATGATGTGCGCGGGCACACACACACACACACACACACACGCACACAAAGTGAAGATTGCCATAGATTGCATCTCTCTTCTTCCTTGGAGAAAGGCAAGGATGTCAAATTACAGGGTGTCACCTGCACCAAGCTATCTGTAATGTATAAACAATTAGGACAAGAAAAAAAAGTGGGGAAGAAAGAAAGAACGAAAGACTTGTTCTTTTCAATAAGAAACATGCAGTGATAACCAACTAACCACAATTATACAGTGATATAATTAATATCAGTGTATTTCTTTATTCTACTGTCCTTAAATCACATAAACTTCCCTCTCCCTATCAGATCAGCTCCACCTCCAAATGTCCTGATGGAAGACAAAAACCAACGAAAATCCAACATTTTTTCAGTTTCCGTTTACCTTCTGTGTCTCTCATGTCCTTTTCTAGTCTGTTTTTTTTTTTCAGTACTTGAGTAGCATGTTATATGAATGTAATTTTAAGATCAATAACACTGAATTTCATTCCCATCTTAGTGCGATAAAGAACACTGCAACACTTCCAGGACAATTGATATTAAGATCTGCAATTTAAATAAGATTATTAAACTTGAGCAGACAGCAACCATCAGCTTCTGTCTGAGCCTGACCAGACTTCATACTGAAGATCTAGTGAAGAGAGCAGAGTCACCAACTACAACACAGGCACCGGTCTTCAGTGAGGCGACGTCCAGACCTGAAGGAGATACATCACAGACACAACCAGGAGAAATCTCGTTGCTTTGTTGTTCCTTTGTTTTGTTTTTTAAATATCTACATGGTTAAACATTCGTGAATACATCCCCCCAGGTTCTAACTAGTTCTGACTTCTACTTCAACATCTGAGGTATCCAAGTAAGAACATTCAACATGCGCCTTTTTAATCTTCCCTCTCAATCCATTCTTCTGACAAGACTTCCCTAAAATGAAATTCAAGTTGAAGGGTATGCATCTGGAGGAAATCCAGATGAATTGCAAATTCATCTCATCCAAGTAAAAGAACAATTTAAAAATAGCAACAGTGCCAGAGGCTCTTTAGAAGTGCACAAGGAGATGCCCCTTAACCTGACAACAAAACCGCGACGTTAAGAATCAACTGTTTGCCGATATAAGAAAACAGTGAAAACTGAGTTTTTATGAATTTATGAATCAAAAGTCCCCAACCAAAAGATATTCTGTTTCCAACGACGCAGAGCAAAGAAATACAGCAAATTATCTCATTTGCATACTAATTTTCTGATGATCAACAAATCAATTAGTTAAGTCTTCACAACTGACAACTGAGCTTCATCTGCTGTCAACCATCAAAAGCTCCACAGCCACAACTATTATTTCTACCTTGAAGCTGAGATTGCTTCAGTCAGTGAACACCTTACTGATAATGCTTTTATAACACTTGAAGAAATGCTATTACATTTTTATATTTCACTTTTTCTGTCATGGTTGTCTCACTAAACTCACTAATATTCTCTTCCGCAGACTTTTTTGATATGTGACCTTCTCTTCCAGTTATACATAAAAAAGACAGACAGGAAATTATAACCTGAATTCCTACACCCACTCCACCACAAGTCAGTATGAGATAAGTAGGAATATAGCAGAGTGTGTATAATTTTCGATGAAAACATGTCTGCACTTAAGGATGGGGTTTTTTTCTACTTCTGTGAGCTCATCAGCGTAGGAGAGAGGAGGCCATGGGCTGTACACCAAAAAGACAGCAAAATTCAGAGAGAGGCAACTGACAAGAGGATAAAAAGATATATTCAGGAAGAGTTAGAGAGATGTGGAGTGGGTGAGGGGAAGAAAGGGGGGGGGGGGGGGGGGGGGGAGAGAGATATCCAGGGGTCTGCCCAACAACTGCACTGATGCTTTAAACATGAGACCTAGATTTTCTATCTCAGTGAAGAGGTGCCGAAGGAAAAAGAGAGGAGATGGATGAAGACATAATAAAAGGGAGGTTATAAGAACCAAAAGGAAGGGTGAAGGAGGTAAACACGGAGAGGCAGATCTGTTTAGGACTGAATGACAGCGATGCTGGGGGGTAAAATTGTCAAATTGACTGTGGCTTTGTTTTAACTGTGTAAGTAGACTGTGAATGCTCTTACTGTGGCAAACCAGGTATCACATATGCAAGTATTATCCAAACAACACCTGTAGTAACTACAGGCAATACATGCATACACCTCCATGCATGTGAAGCTGCAACTAAAGATTATCCTGGTAATATCTTTTTTAAAATAACATTTTTTTAAAGTTGGATCAAATTTCCACAATCCAAAAACATCTGTTTCACTCACTCACTAAAATTGCACATGTATGGCATCTTCCTTGAAAAGCTACATTAATTGCCCAGTCTTACCACACTTTTTGGTTATATTTGGTTGTTGTACTCACCTGTCAAAAAGATGACAGCTGTGTATCAGTGTATCAGTTGATAAAAACTAACACAGGAGCAGTATTTTGTGCTTTAAGTCTGGATGAGGGTAGGAGGTGCTACAGAAAATACAGTAACTGTATGTGTTTTAGCCTCTTTAAAAACTAACTGCCCGCCAAGGTGCTTCCAGTCCAGGACGAGCCAGCACCAAGCTGACCAAACTAAACCGCCCTTATTCAGTGTGATTATCTGTGAGTTTTCTTTTTTCTATTAGACATTAATAACTTAAAAAATTGCAAGTATTTCTACCACTGCTTTAGCACAAAATCCACAGAAATCTTATTGACTTTGATCCCACTTTACTCTCTTCTCTGCTCCCTTCCTGTCTCTTAGTCTCAGTCCAGTCACTGAAAAAAAATTAGAAAGATGAAAAGCAAAGCAAAGTAGTGACTGTGAACTGAATGTGCAGATGAGTCAAACGGGTGTGAGCAGCATTGACTGATAGGAGGTGAGATGGAGGTAGAGTGTTAATTTGGGAGGTTCATAAGAGGAAGACGAACCCCTGGGCTCTATGTCACACTCTCTCTCTCTCTCTCTCTCTCAAGAGAAATAAATTGCTGTGCAACAAACTCACCATGAGAGGCAGGCAAGTGTATGCATAGTGTGTGATACAGCGGTGCCTGTGTGTATTTCCAACTGAGTTAGTGTCCGCGTGTGCGAGCACTTTCGTGTGTGTGTGTGTGTGTGTGTGTGTGATGGGCTGCCTGAAGGCTCCCTGTGTGCAGGCGTTTCATTGGAGAGGCAGATGAACGGGGCAGATATCCTGGGGCGGCCTGGCAGTGGCCAGAGCTTTATCTGAGCTGAAACGATTTTAGCACTCCGTTTTGGAGCACTAACCCAGGAGCAATGTCAGCCCCTCCTGCTCCTCTTTCTTCTCCCTGCCCTCTTCTCCTCCATGCCTTTTTCTCTTTGGCAATTTCTTCTCTTTCCTCCTACTTATTTTTTCTTCTCTCGTTTTCTATCACTGGCTGGATATTGGGTTGTAGATTTTAAGAAAAGATACTTTTTCATTCAGTTAATTTCAGATTAGTTTGTTCTTCGGTACATTTTTGAACAGAGGGAAAGAAAGAGCAATAAAGAAACAGGTCAGAGACTAAAACAAGTCAAGTCAGAAGCCCAAACTACGGGGAACATTAAAAAGTTTTGTCTGTGATCCCCTTCAGTGGTGTGTCATTGTGCATTTCCTGCTACGACACCAATTAAGCTGGCTCTCTGGCTTCAACTCAGACATCAAACAGCAATCTTTAGTGAAATCACACAAACCAAAGAGCAGAACGTCACAATTTTATTGACATTGTGCACATGGATTCATTCCCCCAGATCAGCCAGATTTTAGTGGAGTGTTGCTGTAAGGGGGAAAGTTACTAAACCGAACTGAACTGCAGTGAGCACCATTATGTACTCATTAACAACATGTAATAATTGCAAGAGTTTATTCGGTCACAATAACAAAACTCTTCTTCCCTCTCTGCTCTATTCATCAGATTTATGTCTCTTTGACTTTCTTCTATTACCCAAATAAAATTCAAGTTAAAGGTCACCTGAATTTACACAGTAGAGGAGCACAAGCGGACAAGGCAAGTGGAGAGTATAGGACTTCTAACAGCAACCGGAGCACTGGAAGAGGTGAACGCCTGTACGGGGACAGAATGGCTGCTGACGCTAAATCAGGTAAGGTTTTCACTTTTTGAGAGCAGAGCTGCCAAACTCTTTTGACCACAAAGTGTAGCATTTATATTATTAAATAATCTGCAGCTTAATCAATTAACTGTCCATTATATAAAAACTTTAATGTGTATTAACATATGATCCTCGGAACCTTCCTAAGCGTAAGAATTTTATGAATAAAGACAGAAAAACACAATTTTTGGCATTTTATGTTATTATATGAATATTTACATAGTTGTAAAGGAATAACCTGCATCAAAAAAGAGGCACTTAAAGCAACATTTAAGGATATAAGAAGTTATCATAAGTCTAAGCAGCCTGAGAATTTAAATATAATATTATATCATATCATACATTTAAATATTACACGGGATATTGAATTAGTGTGATTTTAAAGCCATGCTGTAGTCATTGGCTGTGCCTGGGTGTTCATGGCTCGTTTTCTGACACAGACATAGACTTTTTGTTTTGAGCATCCTTAATATTTAAGTTTTGCTCCTTGTTCTTAATGAAATATAGAATTGTTTATATATATTTTGTTTATTTTACCTCTCCCCTGTCCTCTATATGTGCTCAGCCTGTTTGTTGAGTTTGAATTTGGGTATTTTCTCCTTCAGTTTCTTATATGCTTTGTTGTTGATTTTTATAGTTGTCATCTTGAAACTTTTAGGGGGTTTTTCCACAGTATTTTTGTCCCCAGTTGCTTTGTATTTATCTTTAGTCTTACAGAAGGGTTCCTAATTTTTCTCTTAGTGAATATGTGCTTGGTTAAGTTTTCTGTTCTTTGGATAAAAATCATTTTTTTATTCTAAACTCCAAGTTATTGTGAGCTACTCATTTTTTTTGTATTTGAGTTAGTTCTCTCTGTGCTTCCTTTCTGTTCCTCCACCTGTTTAATCGTCTTATTGGTAAATGGTAATGGTAAATGGCCTGAATTTGTATAGCGCTTTTCTAGTCCATAGGACCCCAAAGCGCTTTACACTACATTCAGTCATTCACCCATTCACACACACATTCACACACTGGTGATATTGTTTGTCCTTTGTCTTTCAGCGTTCAGTCTTTCCTTACACAAAGTTAATCTCGTTCCTCTGTTTAGTTGTGCCTTACCTCCTGTTTTATTATGGTAGTTATTGCCCTCTGTGTCTAGTTTAACTTCCCCTGTCTCATTATGTTAATTATCTTCACCCGTTGTTACCCACCTGTTTCCACACCCCTTATTAGCCCTCACTGTGTTCCTGTGTGTGTATATAGCCTTCTCTTTATGTTGTATGAACCTTGTCACATCATATTGTCTACGTAATCTGACTATTTGTTTCAAGCAACATGCATAACTCCCTTTGACAGGATGTCACATCCCTGTCTGTAAAATCAGGTAGTATTCTGAATGCCACCTTAAATTGCTAGTTTTACAGCTTAACATTAAGTTACATTGAATTTTCCCAGTTGGAGGTTGGACATTCACACTTAGCTGTCCGGCCAGGACTAATCCAAGTGCAGCCTCCAGCCACCACTCCAGGCCTCACATATTTACTGCCTTTTGCAAAATGTCCTATATTTTACATGAGGCTCTCAGGCAGAGGTACGCTGGTCTTCTGCAATCAGAGCCATTATCACACTGGGTTGATGGCAAAGGTTCACCAAGCAGCAATAGGGTGGATGGTACCTTTCCTGCCTGCTCCCACTCTCTCTTCTCATCTCCCCCCTCTCCCTCTCTCACTTTCCTAGTTCATTCCCAAACTCACCCCAGCACCACCATCGCTGGTCATCACTCGCTTTCTTTTCTCTCCTGCATTTACCTTGGCTGCCACATGGGGAATTAAGTGGTATTACGAGGAAAGGCTTCTAGCTGAGCTTAACTGCATTACATGAACAGGTAATATACCCTGAGAGTGTGTGAGAGAAAGCAACAGGATGGAGGGTGGAGGTGCAGGGGGGCACTGTGGGAGCGAGAGAAAGAGTAGAAGGGAGAGCAAAGAAAGAAAGGGGGTCTTAAGTGAATTGTCAACTCAAACGCTCTAATCACAGTGAAAGCTCTGGACAAAGAGCACCCACGGACGCCAACGGAGCACACCCTGGGGGCAACGAAAGGCCACTTAGCCCTCTCTGACTCCCCCTATAGCTTTTTCTGTCTGCTTCTCTCTCTTTCTCTCACAGGTCTCTTCAAAATAATACCTTCCACAACACCTGAGGGAGGAAGGGAGGCAGGGGAACAGAGGAAAGTACAGAAAATATAACAGATTTATCACACTTAATGTGTGAAATGTGCAGGCAAACAGGTCGGCAAAGCTCAAATTAGTACCATGTGAAACATAGACATACTTTAACCAGAGCAACTTATTGACAGTTTGCATGGATGAAAACTTCCGTAATGTTTTAATTAACAAAATTCAGTAAACTAAGAATCCTTGAAAATGTCCATATCTATTTATTTCTATTTATCAATGAATACCATACAAACCAGGAAACGGAAAAAAAAAAAAGAACTAAATCAAACCAATACTTGCTGTGGCCACCTCTTCCCTTTAAATGTGCAGCAGTTATATACAAGCTGGTTGTTTCGAGTATCTTTGAGAAATTGCTACAGTTTTCTGCGATTATGCGATAAGGGCTTTGAAGGGTCCATACCATCTGTTTCAGGACTTGTTGCTCTTTCCTCTCAAGCTAGTTCTTTACGTTTCCAGATATTTTTCAATTGCCATTACTGCAGGACAATTTCTGAGACCAATCAGATAGCAGCACAAAAACACTCGCTCCTGTGAAGCTAGGAGGAGTTTCTAACTGGGTCCACATGGGCCTCTACTCTGGCCCTTGGCAACTCTGCAGGACCCCCACTCTCCATAAAGCCCATAGGCAGATCACTGGCTCCCCAGGGCTAGGAAGCCATGATGGCTCTATTCAACAGTCCTACTAATGCTATGCTGATTGTCTGAGCACAGCTAGCATGTTGTGTGGCTAAGCACGGGTCATTTCCTCGTTTCTCCAATGTCTCTTTTCAAATGTCCAGGCAGGGAGGGCCTTTACTGGGGCAATGGGGAGCCGCTGATGGTGACTGAATAGTTTCTGAATGCAAGAAGTCAAACTGAAAAATCACAATGGTGTGCACATACACAATCAGTGGAACATTGTTATTATACAGAACACAGAAATAAAAAAGAAGAAGAAAAAAAAATGTCTGTTCAACTCCAAGTAAAACACACCACAAAGTTACTCACACTACCTGCACAATGTGTCCATTGTGCAAAGTGACAAAGAAGCACTTATACAGCCATGCTGAAGCATAATGGACGTGCCCCTTGGTCCACTATTGTACCATGGAAAGCCTCCTCCTTCACACACTTGTGTGTATGTGCATATGAGGGCTCACTCTGAGTGAGATATTCACCTCTGTGATTTAAAGTAGCCAGATGAGCCTATCAGAGAAAAACAAATATTTCCATCATCGTTTCTTTACAGACACTTTATTTTCCTTGGTGTTCTAGGAACAAAACGTGACACATAGTCCAGTTTTTCAACAGATGGGACAGACGGATTGTCCAAACCAACTTTGGAGAAAGGCCAGTGTCACACAATTTCCATTTTTTCTTCTTTTATAAAGAATGGACAGAAAAGGATATGGGAAAGACTACCTGAGCATTACACACCAAAAAGAGAGAACTGAGTAGTTAGGAGGGGCATAAATGTGGTACAACAAGAAGAAAGAAATACTTTAAGCCCAAGAGCAACTAAAGCTGCGTATATTTGTAAGTGTGTGTGAATTCTCAAAACAACCAAAAAAAAGAAAGCAGGAAATTAAACTGAGTTTTATGAGCTGTTGCTTTTATGACAGTCCCCGGAAGAGCTCTCAGTATTTCCTCCTCTGTTAATCTATGCTGTGTAACTCACGACAGTTTACAAGTGTGGCTTTAAACATGAACCGTGAAGAGTTTGGGAATGCTGTTGGGCACAGTGACAATTAAATGTCACAAGAAACAGCCATTCGGGTCATTGGGCATTGTAAACATCTTATGACTGATGAGTTTGCTAATGATTGTGCATTAGGATGGAAATTATAACTGCTTTTTTTTCCTTTTCTTTTGGGTGATGAGGTAGGTTTGACTGATTTGTTCTGCCTGTCTGACATCTGTGACAGAGGCAGGCCAACAATAGCAAACTGTCAGAGTCTTGAGATGAGTGAGCGGGAGGAAAGTGCGCACGTACGCGAACATTCACTCATACAGTCAGGGTTAGTATTTGATTGGGAGGAATAGGCTCCAGTCATCCTTTCTGCCACCCCTCTCTCTCTGTCATGCACACACACAGCAACACACCAGTCACCCCATCATCACCCAAGAAGACCAATTTGCTGCCACAAGTTACCAGCAGGGGCAGGGACAATGTCTGCTGTCAGTCAGTGCAGACAAGCCCTGTCATTGGTTTGGAGGGTTACAGATGTTGTTACAGATGGTGCTGCTTAGCTGATTTTTACTTAAGTAGAGAGCGACCTAAAGTCTGCACATAGACACACACAAATCCATATACACATGCAAACACACACTAAAATTTCTGAACACATATACAAAAACTCTTTTTCCATATACATCCACACAAAGGTACACACACAGAGACAGACACACACAGATACAAAAGAGGCTTTGAATAATAAAAAAAAAGCAATATAAGATAGTGAATAAAAATGCATTGGGACTGCCCTGTATCAGACAAAAAAGAGCGACACTGAGATTAAGCGTCATACTGCTGAGAGAGAGAAACAGAGATGTGAATAGTGAAAGGCAAGATATCATCCATCCATTTTAAACAGGGATGTGTGGTGATTGAGTGAGCAACGCTGTGACTGAATCTATGTGTGAGCGTGCATGTGTGCGTGTTTGCATTCTGGCCCTAGGGTCGTAGTGAACACACTGACACAAAATAAACAGCGTGCAATCTCCCGGCCTGTGATTGCTGCTCCGGTGTCAAGATAAGGCTTGGACCGGTGGCAGCCGAGACTGGCCGCCCACTTCACGAAAGGAAACAGCGAAAGAGGAGCAGAAAAAAAGAAAAACATTCTCATCTGACTTTGTGTTTTAGACAAACTGTTAAACTAACTCATTAAAACAATTAAACATACACATACCAAATCAAACAGCCACACAGGCCAGCAGCAGACCAACAAGTCCATTGGTTAACGTGGTTTGTCTATGAACTCTGGCGCTTTCTTCTGTGAAAATCTTCAAAATATACTGGAATTTCAAATTGATATTAACTTCTTCTAAAAGTTTAGATAGTTTTGGTGATCCTCCAACCCAATATCAAAGACACAAATCGTTCCTATGTGAGTTGGACATCTGGAACAATGTCTGACCATAATGCACATCTCCACATTTAAAGCAACACAGCACATCAGCACAAACATGTGATCCCATCAAGCACAGTATTTTGCAGCCTCATGATCTGATCTATATGTCAAAGCATTCTCAAGTCAAATGTGAGGTCACCTATCTAACAGCGAAATTCCTGCAACAGGACAAAGATCCCAATCAGCAAATCTACAACAGATTGACTGAAAAAGTAAAGAATCAATGCATCAGTCAAAGTCAAGACATCAGTCAACTGTAACTGTAATGCTGTGGTGGGACTTTAAAAGAGCTGTGCATAAACCTAAAAAACTGAAGTTATAAAGAGGAGTAGTAAAGTCATAAAAGAGACTGCTTATAAAGTTAGTCTACTGAATCATAGGGTGTGCTGTTTTTACATAAAACTGCACAGGGGTCATATGAAAACTTTATTTTTCGCACTAATGTATCTTGCACACTAACGCACCTGGTTACATTTTCTTTTACATTCCGACCAGACCAAAATCAAGCCTTAGTAGCTATTCCAGGCATTACCCCAAAGCAACAATTCTAATTTGGGGAAAAAAAAGAACGGAAAAAAGACAGTTTGAAATTATCCGAGGGTCTGGCAGCAGGTTATGAATGTTAAGCTTCTATCAGTTCCCATTAACCGAAACGTCTCAACAAAAACTCCTGATTTTGTCCCACAATTGCGCAGATTGGTAAAAGCGGGAAAGTGAAAATATTTACAATCTGAGCCCAGGAGGAGTCTGAGCACAAGGAACAAAAAATTACGTTCCTATCCGAGGACGTAAGCACCCACCCACCCCCACGAAATGAATATTTCTCATCACCATATGAATATTGCAGGCGTGACAAGTGCACATAAACACACACAGGCAGACTGCTTAAATCCACTCACTGGGAGCTATTAAGTCGTCAGGCAGCACAGAGAGGCTGACAGAGGAACGAAACAGTGTGCAAGTATGTGTGTACGCTGACAGGGAAGAGAAACGATGTGGCAGGCCACTGAACAGAGCATCTACAGAGAAAGAGAGAGTGAGTGGACAGGCAGGCAGAAAAAAAAAACAGAGAAAAGAATTCCTGGCAGACTGCTAATTTTACTTGTTGTAGAGAAAAAAAACCAACCCGTGCTCAAACTGTCAACGTCAATGTCACCTCAAAACCTACAGGAAGGTGTGTGTGCGTGTGTGTGCATGGGAATAGGAAATGTGTGTGTCAACGGGATCCATGAGGAGAAAACGGCAAAGACAGTGCTTTTGCAGCAGGTGTGAACGGGGAGTGGTATTTTGGGATTGTGTGCATGTGCTGTGCACACATGCAAAACAACTCATATGGTACTAGCCAACTCCCTGATGACAGATTCACTAAGGAAGTTCATTCAATACAGTGTGTTGGAGTTTGTGTGTGTGAAGATGGGTGCCTGAGGAAAGAGCAGACTACTTCCTCAGATCAATGAAGAAGCTGCCAAGGTGACTGCGCCTGTCTGTCTAATAATGCTTTCACCTGTGCCATTCTCTGTCTTTTAAACTTTTTTCATTAATTTTATTATTTCCAACACCTTTCCAAATGACATCCTCTAACAGTTCAATACTTTAGCTATCATTTATCTATTCAAATATTTATGTACAGCCTGTGGATGGCAATGTGAGTTAGCTACTCAATTAGCCAGTCTTCGTCCCCCGATCTATTTTGGACCCTGCTCCAAGGTTTCCTATTTGAACCTGCAGGCACTGCAATCAGAGTGCAAATAAGAATAAATACAAAAAAAATTACCATAAAAATGTAAAAAGGAATCTAGGGAGAAAAAAAAACATATGAAAATCATATTTTTGTCATGGCAAGAACAACATGTTGATCAGCTTTGAACACCTCCGTACACATTGCATAGTTAGTTAGCACTGTTACTTATCTAATATGCATAGCTGGCACTATAAAAATACATTTGTCTATGCATTTGATTTACTTTACTCTCAACACAATATATAATACTTCTCCTTTACCTCTTGCTAAGAATGACTAATCAAGTTTTGCAACCAAACCTTTATGACCTGGTTATCCTGAATATGGATATCATTAATATAGACGCTTTTAGCTTTCCCGATCCTTCTCTTTTTAGACAACCTACTATGATGCAAACATAGAAATCCCATTAAATAGAAAAAAATGTTCTGCTGCCTGGCCTTGAGTTAATGAAATAAGAATTCCTGTGAGTTTCTGAGCAGAGATGTGTAGTTTATATGTGCTTTTATAAACAGAAAGAAGCATCTAACAGTTGTTAATAAACCATTTTGCAAAGTAACATTTTTTCTCTACAATATTCAAATATGACAGGTACATTTTGTTTAAGGCTGGACTCCTACAACATGTGGATTAGGATTAGAGATTAGGAAAACAATATATGTAAGGTTTGAAAGAAGCTCAAGAGACTTTGAGACATAGTACCATGCAAACCAATCGCAATGACAACCGTACATCTGCATGCAACTTCTCTCTTGACTCAGTCCTTAATGTTGTTATTTACTCTTATAACTGAATAAAAGCCAAATAAATTCAACTGACTTGGAGGTCATCCTGGAAGCTCAGAAAGGTTCCTCAAACTGAGCAGAAAAAGCTGTGACGTCAACCAGTAAGTGGGCCAGGGGTCTATCAGTCCGCGGATCTGTTAGGCTTGTAACCTGCGGCGACAGGTCCTTAACGCGCCGCGCTGACAGAGCCGTAACAGATGCCCAGCTAAGTGCCTGATTAAACCTTAATGTGCAGAAGGAGTTGTGTGTGACTGTGGGGTTTTTTACAAGTGTGTATGTGTGTGTTGCACAGTGTTAGGGAGAACATAAGATGGGCACCAGCCCTCCAGCGAGAGAGAGGCCATGCCAGCTGCTTCTCTCCCCAGAGACGGAGCCCTGAAGCTGGGCAGCGAGGCAGGGTAGTCAGGGGAGGCTCTATGGGGCCATGGCACAGTCGCAACACAAGTGGCATATGTGACATGACACTCCACTTATCAAATGAGACTTCATTTTCTAATTATAATATGCTCGCATACTCACCATAGACCCACACACACAAAGGCATTTTCAAATCCTAAACAATGGGTTAGTGCTTGAAGTGAATCCCAAAGCTATTTTTGAAAAAACATTGTCAACAATGTGGAGAACAAACCGAGAACTTAAGCTTGTTTGAGCATGACTGGCATCTGACAATGAGCCATACACTTTAACTAAAGTCTCTACAACTTGGGATGTGCTATACTTGACACAAGTCCTGTAAAACCTACGATACATATGTGGATATTTTTGGAAAGATCAATTTTCCTTTGACGCTTAATGTTTGCATAAATTTTTAGTGATTTGCTTTTAAATAAGGGAACACACTATGAAATTGATTTAGCTTGTTTCTCTGGCTGGAAAGTGGAGGCGCTCTTCATTTCCAGAGCAAAGAATATTATTAAGGACAGATTAGTCTGAACATTTAATGAACATCAGTTTTTACTTCAAACAAATTCTTATATAAATGCACTCAAATATTAACTTAGCTTTCGTGAATGAGACTGATATTGAGTGTGTTTGCGTGTGTCCGGGAGGTATGAGTAGTTTTGTGGATCAACAAGGCAGCAGCCAATAATTTACCCACTGACAGAAAATTTCATCTGCCCATCATCCTACACCTCCCTCCCTGCGTCTCTACCTCCATTCCTCTCTCTCACTGATTATGCCGTCAATACGGTGCGGATGAGAGGAGCTGACAATTGACCAGCCTGGATCAATATCAGCTAATAAGCATGTCAGGAGAGAGGAGAAAAGAGCAAGGAATCGACTGAGAGAGAGAGCGAGCGAGGATGAGTGAGACAGAGAGAAAAGGCTAGTTTGATCCAATTCGGCAGTTTGGCGTGTGGAGGTGTAAGTGGGATGATTGGCCTGTTATTGCTGGTTTAATGTTAGGCAATCAGAGCCATAGTGGTCTAGATATCAACAAACATCCATCAAATTGTCCCTTCTTCGTCTTGATACCACCTCCTCTGCCTGGCCCCACCTGGACGCCGACAAACAATACGACAACAACGAGATGCGAGCAATGGTGGCGTTTAAAAAAGCCCCAGGGAGGTTGAATTGATAGCCTTGCACTCACTGCACGAGCCAAAAGAAAACACGTTTGTTTGGGGGGTTTTGTTTGTGTTGGGGAGATCTTCACTTATTTTATTTATTTTTTTATTTTCCTTTCTTTCCTGCCTCTCGCCGCCTTTCTCCCGGCAGAGGAGCACGCCGTTGTTGATGGTGATATAATAACACAGTCAGGTGTCTGTGGCCAATTCCCTGTCATTTGGACTTTTGCGTAAATCACCATGTATTTTTCTCTTCTTTTCTTTTTACTTTCTGCTTTTCACTGCTCGATCTTCCTTTTTTTCCTCAAGGTGTCATTTTCTTTTGCTCAAATTACCTTTCCTGTGGACTCCCAGACGCCACAATTGCTGGTGTTGTATGGATACTGATGGAAGCTTTTCTGTGTAAATGCAACACTGCCACTAGCACAGCTAGTCAACAGTACTTAGTCTAATACTGCCTATTATAGAGGAGCAGGAAGATAAATGACTGACTCTAGATTGACTGAAATGCTGTTTGACTAACTATCAGGCTGACTGAAAAACTGTTTAGAAATTTGACAGAAATTTGACTGGCTGAAAAGCTTGCTGTGTGACTGACTGACTAACTGACTGACTGATGGACTTACTATTACTATTTTCAGCCCATTGTCAAGTATTTGAGCTGACTGAATTCACACCAAAAACAAAACTATGAAGATCTGTAACACACGGAATTGGTCTCAACAAAGGAAACCATCACTTTTCTGTCAAACTGCTGCACACAACCTAAAACTAACACTTACAGCCTATTATGCCTATTTTGCAACTGCAAATATGGTTTAAAAGAAAATAACCTTCTGACTTTTGTTTGTAGTTGAGCTGTAGTCAAAGTTTTGTTGAACAATCCTGTTGAAGCAGACATTAGCTCCACGCAGATAAACAGTCGGTGTGGAGAGCAAATGAGTGATGGTATTCGGTATGGTATTTGATAGGCAACAAACTAAAAAGATTAGCTTAATAGTTTTGTGACTGATGGACAGGCCCAAAGACTAGCCGGTGGGTTGCCAGGTTTTCTCTATAATAACTAATGCTGGCATATAATGCAAAGTTTTAAGGTAAATGGAGGTTAAATCCATGTTGTGGTTAAATACAGAAAATGTTAACTAAAACCATGTTTGTCATCTCAATTTATTATTTTTCACACAATTCAGTTTTCTACAGAATTAGTGCTGCAAAAGAACACAAATAAAGCCCTTTGTTGACTGAAAAAACTACTGAACATAATTCATATAGCTTTCACATTCCTCTGAAACCTGCAAAACTATTTTCTGTGACCTTTACTGTGCTCTCTGCCTTCTCCAAGTCAAAAAACAAAAATGCATATGATTGTTCTTATTTGTTCTAAGCCCAACAGATAAGTTATCATCTTCCTGTCTTTCAAAAATAAACCAAAAAAAAGCACTATCCCCTGCCATACATGTTAATGAGCACGCATAGCCCCCTGCCTTCATATTCAGCCAGCATCCCTGCCAGGATCAACTAGACGACGTGTCCTGTTCTCCCGCACACGCTGATTGGCCCCTGGATGAAGTAATGAGTGATAGAATGGAGGGGATGGACGAAGAGGTGGGAAAGGAGGAGAGCGACATTCTCATTTACATGTTTATAGCTCCTCGGTAGGGAGGGGACAGCACTTGTTTGCGTGTGTTCGACGGACATGTCCAATTATCAACCCTGTTGTTTCCTCAACAACACTTTCTGACTGCACAACATGCAAAGACACACACAACAAGACACACATACACAAACACACAAGCCAGCTGTGAGGGGAGAACGGGCTGGTTAGTGTAATGTGGGATGAGCATGAGGGTCATTATGTCTTTGTTTTAATGACAGCTGCTTGCATGTGTGTGTGACTGAAAGAGAGAGACAGACCCATTCATATGGGTCAGTGCTAACCTGTATACACACACACACACACACACACACACACACACACACTAAGGAGAACACGGTTAACTCACAGCTCACAAACACCAAATACACTGAATGAGACATACCGTATGCCATATGGCAAACATGCAAACTGAAGCATACCTAATGTGTTATTTCCATGTTAATGCAATTCGCTTCCTCACCATGACAATTGGAATGATTGACAGCACAGAAAAGGTTGCAGGGGAAAGTATATAAAGAGAAGAAGTGCTTAAATTTTTGCTCCAAATGCATCACTTTAACCCCTCCGCTCTACAAACTCAAACACAAAGATAAAAAAAAGCAATGTTTTATTCTTTGTAGCCCCCGAAAATAATCAAAGACCCACAACGTGAGCTGAAAGGGGGCTAACCACACAGTCACGTGCCATCTGATAGTCAGCCTCTCATCTCCTCATTCCTCAGCCGCACCTCCCAACAAACACACATACAAATACACACCCGGGATAGGAGGAGAGAGAATATTAAAAACAAACAAACAGAGAATTGACTTGCTGAGAAGAATTACAGAGGTGCTGATTACATCTGACCCCTCACCTCTGCTGTCAAAAAGCGCTCCTCTCCTCTCTCTTGTTCGTTGTTCCATTTATGTGTCAGCTCTCAGCACCCCCATCTCTTTGCCACTTTGCTAACCTTTTGCATTCCTGCTGAGGATTTTCTCAACAATTTTTTTTTCCAGTCACATTCAAGGCTCCAGGGGAGTATTCTTGTTTAAGGAGACAGAGACCTCCCCAACAGTAGTTACCAAATCTGTGAAAGGACTGTCAATCTGGTGGAGGAGCTTTACGGTGCTATCCACTTTGAAACCAAAAAGAGGAAACTAGAGAGACAAGAGAGGTTACGTTTACAGAAGCAAAGATTTGAAATGTCTCCGTTAGCATAAATAACTACACGGCACTTAAAGTGTAAATTCTAAAACCAGAACACGTAATGAAAACTGTGTTGTGGCTTGCGCACATAGATAAACACACAAGCATCATAAAAAAAAAAAAAAAGCTCCAAAGACAAACCTGTGCAGGTTTGTGATTGAGGTCAATGGTGCTCTTCCAGCCCTAGCTGATTGGAGATAAAGGGAGCACATCTCCAATTGCTTCTCTTTCTCTCCCTGACTTATTGACTGGCTGACTGTCACAGTGAAAGCTGACTAACCGCTTTCCTGTTTGAATTTATACCAAGCACCTACATTCATTGCTTTCTAGGAATTTGCTTTGTCTATTTGACTAATATGTTCCACTTCCTCCCTCGTTTTTTCCCCCCGCTCTCTGTCCGTACCACTTACAGAAGACAGAAAATGAACATATTACTGTCCAACTGTCATTTAATTGCCCCTAATTTGTCCCAATTTTCTGCTCATGATTTCATTCCAACTGTCAGGAGCAGTAGAGAGGGTTGCACTAAATCATGTATTTATATGCTTCGTGTGTGTGTTATTAGAACAATAATAATAATTCACATGTGTATGTGTGGGGTTTTATTTTGTTAGAGCACCCTGCATGTTATACATTTGCTTTTATGCTATAGTGATGTGACCTAATATTTTTAGTTGAACCTATACGGTCAACAAACTGATCCCCAGACCAAACTGTTTACAGTCACATTTTAATAAAACAAACATTAAAAAACATGTTTCAATATAAAATATTTTTATTATGACTCTAAATGCTGAACCAGAACAGGCTGATCTTTTTTACTGGACCTTGATGTGCGGATGTGTGAAATAATCACACAGAATGAAAATAATCCCTGTGTCCTAGGGGTAAAGAGGGAAGCAAAGACCCAAGTTGAAACTAAAATTGAAGAAAAACTGGACAGAGACAGCAAACACAGGTTCAAAAACGATGCACTGTGTGGAAGCCTTGACCCAATGGCACAGAAAGGGACTTTAACAAGGACCTGTCAGGAAGTGTTGGGACCAAAGACAAATAAGCACAAGGAATGAACATATCTGAATCTTTCATCTCTTCTTTGCAGAGTAGACAGAGAGTAAAAGACAAGTTGCACACAGGCTGCACTAAAGTAGAGAAAGCAAAGGGACAAGCAGAGCCTGCAAAGGCAAACAGAGAGCTGAAAAGGAGTGTGAAGGTTGGCAAAAAGAACCATACTGACAGTCTGACAATTAGCTCCCAGTAGGAACCTGAACAGGTTGCCAATAGACTGACCCATATGTACTGTAGACCTGGTGTCCAGAGCAGCAGCTACACAGATAGCAAGAATTTTGTAAAGCTGTTAAATAGACCCACACCGCACAACCCTCCTAAGGACACGTCAACTGTGAACTACAGTGTTCAAAACAGACTAGGAGGAACATCGCTATTCAACACATAAAGGCAGATGCCTTTATGTAATTAATGCACCACATACATGACAGTACTGCTGTAGAAATGTTGCATATGTCGTTTGTAAAGACAGGAGGAGCTGTTACTGAGGGGGAGGAAGGTTTCTTTATCAAGCAAACCAAAAATGAAGACCTCGTGACTTTGCAAACACCCTCCCTACACTCTGCAGAAAGATTCTGCAGAATCCTGTTAATGAAAGTCTTTGCAATATGAAAGAACTAGGAATCAGAGGCAAACCTGCTCCTATGTTTTACCTTTAATGAAAATAGAAAAGCTTTTGACAGAGACCCTTTGACTGTTGAAAATTGGTAGTTATAGGTAGACCTATGACATGCAAATCTGAAACCCATCCAATTTAAATAAACCATTTTGATCAATACCAAACTTTAAGAGGCTCTTCTCTTGTCCATGACCCATCACTCTAACAAATTTTAGGAACATTGGATCGGTAGTCTTTGGGTAATCGTGGTGACAGACAAATGGACAAAACAGCAAACAGCAACACTGGCATTACCTCTAGCAGAGTTAATTCAGTATAAAATGTAAAGAACTGAAATAAGCAAATACAACTAAACTGAAAGTAATCATTCTTTTATTTTTAATTCTTATAATTAATATTTAGAGCGACAGGGGTAGCTAAGTCTCCCTACTTTTTGGTCAAAGACCACGAAACTCCACTGCAGCTCACAATGCAGGTTAATAGGGCACTTTCCCCGTTTAAGTCTCCCAAGTGGCTTGCCTGTGATTGTGTAGCAGCTGCCAAAAGTAGCTTCACACAAACAAAAACCCTTTACAGAGTGGACAGTTATCCTGCATGTCCCACGTAAGCCATCATGTATAGTATGGTTATCATATCCTGATGAACTTAACAATTCACTGCAAAGGAGAACGTGTGACAATTAAACAAATTAAATGAAAAGAAAAGGAAACAAATTAAATGACAAGTCCAAGTTCTGGCCATAGCCTAGCAGAAACGGTAGTGAGCATCACATGTGAGAAAGCCACCAACATCCCAACATACAGGTCCTCTAAGCTGATGTGGAGGGGGGATAAACAATTTACGAAATAACCATAGAAAAGAAAATAAAGGATTGAAAAAGTTGTTTTGCACTTTTATTTCATTTTTAGTCAAAGCAAATACTGAAATGCAAATGAAGTGTAAAGTCTGCATTTGTTGCTCAGTATCTGAGGCCATCTCATCATGTGGGCTGTATAGGACAACTGTTTGATCCCTTAAAGGACTTTCTTGAGCAAAGCCACTTAGGGTCTCTGATACACAATCAACAGGTAAGCCACCTGGATTATGAGCTGGTTAGTGGGAGTTCGAGAGTGGAAGTGACCTATTAACCCTACTAAGTTTCTTATTTTGGTTTAACCTTAAGTTGCTACCATAGCAGTTAGAGAGCAGCAGTGCCCAATAAATCCTTCATTCAGCTGCTTGGAGAGGCTGTAACTTAAAACCTTTGAACATAACATGAAGAAGAGTTTATTTAACCTTTTTCTTTTCGGGGTCCTTTTGAATGTTTAGAATGTATTCAATAAGTGGTATCCAAATTACCTGTTGCTTTATTGCTTATTTATTTATTGAGGAGAAATAAAACATTTCACTCAAGAAAAACAACATGAATATTGTTTATGTCCCAACTTTTTCAGATAGTGGTTAACAGATCAGTTTTCTAGGATTTGCTTGCTGTATTTTAACATAATTTTAACAACTTTAATCCTTTTTGTTCTGTGATATGAGCTGTGAGCTGGAAAAGTTACGTAATCATGAAAAGTTACATAATCCAAAATACACCTTTGTTGGGGTAATGTTTCCAATCACCCCTGGTCCTTTTCTTCAAGCAGTCAACTTTATATGTATCATTACTTTAATTCAACAATCCACAGTTTAATTATTGCTTTTCTTTAGCACACTGTAACCTCGTTTTCTTCTGTTTAGATGTTACCCTACTTGCGTGTACTTGTTTTTTGTCTTTCTCTGTGTAAATCCCATTTAATTTAGATGATTTCTTATACTTCTGTCACAAACACTGACTTAGTTTTTCATTTATTTTGTTGTGCATCCTTATTTCCAAGGCAGAGTTTTCCATCCCATTGCTCTGATATCTTCTGTAACATATCCCTATTGTCTTCTTTTATAACCTTCCCAACTTGTTTGTTCTTGCTTCAGATTTTAGACACAGCTGACTGGGTACAACCAACATCTTTTGCCACACTCCATGTCAGATTTTCTTCTTGAAGGAGTTGTATAATCCTTTCTATTGTCTATTCCATTGTTCCAGATGACAGTTCTTTTGTTGGGGCCATGCTTCCTTTCAATCAGCCAGGTGCAACAGCTTGTGAAGGTCTGTGTACCCTTTTAACAGCCGATGATTTTGCATATTTAGATTTGTGCAGATATTTGTTTTAGAAATGCAAATTACAAGCTGATTCTATAGTTTCTTCTTCAACACTGAGTGAATCCATAATAATCTTTTACTCTTTGGGGTATTTTTCATGAAGCCAAAGTGTTTAGTTATGAACATCCTCCAAAGATTCATATTTTTTTGCGGAGGGTTATGTGCTCTGAAAACTGTGAGGACTCACATATAAACTGTAGTGTGTCATATTTTTTTGCCGTAATATAGTTTTAAGCTGTTCATTTCTTGGAACTATTTTTTTAAAGCTCTAAACATATTTACAAAAGTGACACTGTTAGTATGACAAATTCAACATTAAATGTTATCTTTTGTTTTGTTTTTTGACTTACTAAAAATAAGGGAAAGGGTTCTGCAGGGTTTTGGCTCTTCGGGCATATGTCAAAAGCACTAATGGACTGGTGCTTGTTTTGGTAAAAAAATTGTGGTTCTAGATGCTCCTGTGGTTTACCTGGTTGAGGTCAGGTCACCCATATGCCAAAGGCTACAGCAGGAGTTAGGATTCAAGTCAACTCTAAACCATTTCCTCTTTCCCTAGAATTCCTGTAAAACTCTCTCCAGTGGCCTATCCAATAAAGGCTAACTGCCAAAAAATATTTTAAAAAGTGTTTTTGTCTGTTTTTAGAATTTTTAAATGCACACACTTGCACTTTTTCTCAAATTTACAGGAAATAGCAAAGCATACAATACCTCCAAAGTGTCTAGTGTGAGTGTTTTCTTAGCTAGTGCTGAGACAGTCCACTGTAGTGGACCTGATCAGAAACATATCACTAGTGCTCAGTCGTCTGAATCCTGTGACCCAGATTGCTGAGCCTGCTATTCATTTTCCCTCTCATCTTCTGTATCTCTTTCTCTCTCCTGGTCTCTCTCACACACCTACACACAGACACACATGCTCTGTCTCTAATGACAGCAGTGTGATAGTTAACCGGTGCTGGAGTGGAGTTGCAATGGTGTGGCAGGGGCTGATTTGGCAGCAGTCACAGCTGAAAGGCTTTTATCCTGCATGGTAGAAAGCACAGAGATGGACATGCACAAGGACCCCTGAGGGAGACACACACACACACAGAGACACACACTGGGAGTAGTGGCAGTGAAAAGGAGTCTACTCAAGTGTTTGTTGGGTCTGAGAGGGCAGAACAAAATTTAAAAAAAAGGAGAAGAAAGAAAAAAAGAGCCTAACACAGAGGAAGAAAGACCCCAGGATAATGTTACTGTATGTTGCTAGGAGATAAACTGCAGCCACTTTTTATATTACCCATAGGACTTTGCAGCAGTCTATGGGTCTATTGGTCAGTGTACAGATCAATGGAGCTCTTCAGACCAGTGCTTTACTGTACAATACTACACCGGCTCGAGTGAGCGCACAGAGGCAGACAGGAATCTTGGCAAAGAAGTCAAAGAGGTTCAAAGATGCTGCAGCTGTATAGAAAATGCTAAGGTCCAGCCAAAAACGCCATATTGTTTCAGGCCATTCCAGCAGTCTACGACATTGCCTCAGTCTGCCAGTGTTAATTCCAACAAAATTTAGTTCATGCAACCGTTGACTCATAGATCATAGGCTAAAGAGAAGCAAACCAAAAACGAGACCATAAAACAGCAAACCAGTTATCTGGCTATTATAGAGTTCATTCTCATTATCGGTTGTTAGCAGTCTGGGGTCATCCTTTTAATCCTTGTGCAGACAGTAAACACATGATTATACAAATAATGAGGGGAGATACGAATAGCCAGGGAAAATAGGCAATGGGGGAGATGGCTCCATAAAGAAAAGCATAACAGATTAGACAAAGACATGTAGCGTCAAAAGAAGCCATTTCTAAAGTGGAAATATTCTGAATAGCAGGAGAGGAAGGTGACTTCAGGTCTTATCACTCATCTTGCCAACAGCACTTGAAATGACAGATCAGAGCATTTGCTAATTTTCTATGGTAGTAGAAAAATTGAATAAATGTGAATTTAGGGGAACAGGGCATGACAGCATTGTTAATCGAAGACAAACCTTTAAAATAGAAATCTGAATTTAGTGTGCGAAGAATAATTTTAGATTTTTTGTTTCCATTGTGCACAAATAAAGAAGACTGCAGAATTCAGTTAACTCAACCCTAACAAGTACTTTTACGTTCTCATGTTAACTTATATTAAAAGTTTACATAAAATTTTGATATTCTCGAGGAATGATTTCTGTACATTTAAAGCAAATTTCTGCTTTAGTCCCTCCAAACACAATCATGCACAGAGCCACCGCAGGGCATACGGAGTGCAGCTACAGGGCCTATCTACTACAGTGTTTCTCCCTCGCTGGTTTGACTATGGCACTTATCTGCCTACTGCAGAGAGAAGAGAGCAGATAGCACACAGATGAGCTTCACTGCCAGTGTGTGTCTGCGTATGAGTGCGTGCGCATGCATCTGTGTGTATTCATACTGTACGTGTGGCTTTCCTCTGTATGGGTCTATCTCCGTGCGTGTGTATGTTTTTATACGAATATGTACTTTGCCTGCGTGTGTGCATTTGCTATTCAGTGTGCTGCGCAGAAGTGTGTTTGTCTCCCTTTACCTTTTCCACTTATCTTGACATGCAAACCCCTCTGTGTGAAGGTGTGAGATGTGAGTAGTGGCGTCTGACTGTGAGGAGATTTGAGCTGCGGTAATATTCAGGTTTGGGATCCCTCTCTCTCTGTGGGATTAACCTGAGATGGAAGAGATCTGCCCCGCAGACTGTTGACAAAGCCGCGGTTATGTATGATACAAAAGCTCAGCAAACGCGTGCCATGCCGAGGCCAGACCTTTCATAAGTATATCAGCGATGCTGTACATTTTTCACTCCATAGATCTAACTACACTGTAAATATTATGCGAAGTAGTTCTGCATTGTGCTTACACATGATATCATCCGTTTCTTTTACAACTAAACTAAACAAACAAATTGGTCATTTATATTATAATTCATCTGTTATTCAGTTCCTTTCCTTTCTAACATGTCAAAAATCGGAGAATTTTCTAACTGTCTTATTGTGAATGGAAAACCTTTGGCTGGGTTGAACTTCTGGACATTCAGGGTATGATGCTGGGTTTTAGGAAACGGAGTATTCATTGGGAAAATACCTGTCATATTAATTTGGCCACATCTACGTATCTTATTGTTGTACTTTGGTAGTTGTATGTCTATGTTTTTTTGCTCTTATACTTAGAGTTACAATGAAATTCTTTGTAGGTGATAACATATAATCTATATATGACTTTCAGGCTTTTTAGAATTGTACAAACCTTGTCATAAATGTGTGCGCTTGTTTCAATGAACAGCTGCACAAATTTTTTTGCATTTTCTGAGGAAAATATACAGAAATGACAGGTGGCTCAAGTCTTTTGCACGGTACTGTACTTCCAAAGTCACTTGACTATTTAACCTGCACATATTTGTAATGAAATGTACAACATTGGTTTAACTGAAACGGTTCATCAACACTTATTCACAAAATCCTGCTCATGTCTGCCTGAGTGAGAGAGAAGGAAATTGAGGTAGAGTTATAAAAAGTCCAAAAAAAGAATATTTTCCGAACACATGTTTGTGTTCTCAAAGCCCTTTGGGCATACCTCTATTGTGTGTGTCTGTGACTGTATGTGTGTATGTGGGAGAGAGAAAAAGTAGAGAGCGGGACCACCATGGGTCATCCATCCATCTGTCCAGCCAATGGTCAATTTGGAGCCAGAGAATAGAGGCATTGAGTCAGGTAAATGGGTGGCAAACACAAAGTCTGTGCGTATGTGTTCCTGTGTGTATATATAGATATATATGTGTGTGTGTGTGTGTGTGTGTGTGTGTGTGTGTGTGTGTGTTCACCCACATTGAAAGGCAACTGTGAGTCGGACTAACTCTATCACTCTGAGTGAATAGGGACACCCAGGGATGAACGGATGGAAAGAGAGACGGAAGAATGGGAGAGGAGAGGTGGACGATGAGGAATGACAGGTTGAGGTTATCTGACCACACAGAGAGAGGACAGGAGGCGCACATGAGAGAGAGGGAGAGCTATTGTACATTATTAGCTGGCATACAGCAAAAAGACTCCATACATGCACAAACACACCCTGGACTAGAGTAAACACACGGTTCCATCAGAGACCGCCGAATTCTTTGAATAGGCAGTGCATGTGCAAGTATTCTGAAGCCACTCCACTCCATGGATGAACAATTTCTAAAAGGGAAGTAATGCAAACTTGTGCAGTCAGTCAGAGACTAAGGAATTAAAAATCAGCCTCTCTGCATTGTTGTTTTACCTTCTGAAATGGTGTAAGTGTAACACTCTGACAGAGGCAGACAGAGAGCAATGTGTTTTATTTTACACCGCTGTGGTTTGCTGAAATAAACAGCATGAAGGTTGGGCGGTTGCCACCAGTTTCCCTGTCCACTGTGACTGAACGGACAAAGGAAAAAAGGCAGCTTAATAAAAATCCAAGCCTCTCAGAGGAAAATCTAGTATTGAGATTGAGTGATCTGATCATCTTTATCACCAAGTAAGTCAAGTTACTGTAACAATAATAATTTGTGTGCTGAAACAGGTTTGTTTGATCAGAAACACCTTTGCATTTTCATTTCATGACTCAGTCACTACAAAGAAATCTGCTGGATACAACATGCTCGTCTAGTCAATACTATGTGGCTGCCAACTTAATGTCTGAACTGGAAAACTGAAAGACTACATCAACTTCTCCAAACCTGTACCTGTATCACACCTACACATTTCTTATTGCTATTTGTTTTTCCAACCAAGGAAATGCTTATGAATGAGCACAAATCCCCATCTATTCACATCTAAATTAGTATTACGGACAACAACACTGATACTGGTTATGGCAAGAAACACAAAGAAACGATGAGTGCACTTTAGGTGACGGTTAACTTTAAAACAGTCTCTTTGTCCTGTTTACTGCAAAAGCTCAAACAGATGATGAGGCCTGCATAAACAGACTCAGACATATATATTTTCACAAATACCCTAAGGTTAGCAAAACACTCCTTATTTCAATTAACATTTATTATGCTTCATAAACAGGCCCTAAAATAAACTTGCTTGCCATCTCTCTTTTTCTTTCATTATGTCTGGCACTTCTCTCTCTCTCCGCATTCACAGCCCTCGCTCAGCTCTTCCCCTCATTTTCTCTCCTCCTGCGGGGTAGTAACTGTTCATCTCTGTCATCTCTCTCTTTTTATTTCTCTTTTCCTCTCTCTCCCTCCCACCTCAGGGCCACTCCAGTCTAAATGGAGTGATTAGTCTAAAGTGGGTGCTGTCAGTGAGATCATCCTAAGATAGAGTCCTATCTGGAATGACCTGAACCGACAGCAGACCAGCTCCAGAGAGACAGAGGGAAAGAGAGACACTATTAAATGTTCTATTTGTGACAGCTGACTCCAGGCTGTGCCACAGCCATGCCTCCTCCTCTCTTCAGAGCTCCATCTAGATCCAACAACAGCTCTTGCTCTGAGCTGTGTCTATGTCACACAGCCTCTCTCCACAGTCAAAATGTAGCAGGAGGAGGTGAGGGGTAGAAGACGGCAGGAAATAGGAAATGGGATGAGAAGATTTACGAGTTTAAAAAGGGACAGCTCACCCCCTAAATTAAATTTATCCATTTTTCATCTTTCCTGTAGCACTATTTATCCAAGTTGTTGTGGTGTGAGTTGCCCAGCTTTCGAGATATTAGTTTTGGAGAGTTTCTGTCCTTTCTTGAATATAAAGGAACTAGATGGCCCTCAGTTCATACTGAAGAGAATAAACGATTTTGTAAGCATTATTTTTAAATCTACTAACCAATTTTCTTCCTACTGTCTACAACTGTTGACTGAAAAAAGCGAAACCTCAGCTTAGCTGCAATGTTTGCAACACATTTGTGAATTTCATGGACACAACCATGTTAAGATTTCCAAAAATAAACTATGTATGTCTGTGGTTATCTGAGCCAAGGAAAGAATTATTTAGCTCAACTAAACAACTGAAGGCTTCAAACTCAACAGCTTTAATCTGCAAAAACTGCAAAACAGCTATATGTCAATTTTATTTTAGGTTGAACTGTCCCTTTAACTGAACTAAGGGTTAAAACAGGCTAACATCTATTACATTAACAAAATAAATCAAGACATATGATCATAAATTAATATGGTGGCTTAAAGATTAGGAGGCTTTGGATTCCACCTGTCTCTCTTAAACACACACACATACACACACACACAAAGACAGACAAAAGGACAAGGACAGAGCACAGCAATAGGCTGCAGAGGGCACCGGCTGACAAAAGCCATTTCATCACGGGTTAACCTCATTCACACATTAATCTGCCACAATAGCTTCCTAATCACATAATCCACAGAAATTATACAGACAACACCTTTAAAATTATGATTGCACAGCTGGAGGGAGGGGGGATTAACACACAGGAAAGTGAGGTGCCTGTGTATGTCGGTGTGTGTGTGTGTGTGTGTGTGTGTGTGTGCGCGCGCATTAACTTCACCCTCTGAGGTGGTGGCAAACATACATACACACACACGCACAACCGCATACTGGCGTTAAGGTTTGTCTGTATTATTTGTCAAGTGAGCATAACACTCTACCTCTCGAAAATCTCTCCGTGGGATGCATTGTTGTGTTGTGTGTGCGTTGGTGCTTTTTTGTGTGTGTGTAAACATTATTATGTTTGTGCTTGTTTAGACATGGAAGCCATTCCTCCCACTTGACAACACAGGACTGCACTAATCATGACAGTGTTAAAACACTCAGCATATTGTATGATCTTGCATTTACACACCTACACATTGATACAAATAGATACACACTGCTCTATTGAGCAGATGTATGGGCAAAGTGGATGATCAACAACTCGAGTGTTTTGTTATACCAAAAACCACTTCTCATTAAGGTAATGTTACAAACAGCAATTGACCTGTGAATGTATGTGAATGAGTGTGTGTATGTGTACGTGTGGATGTGGTAAGGTGAGTGTATATACGAGTAGGTGCTACCAAACAATTATTGTTTGAGAGTGTGTATCAAGTAACATGGTGCCAATGAGAGATAAGTTTCTTTCCCTATGCATTTCATCCTGCAGTCATACAAATCAGGTATAACATGTGTGTGTGTGTGTATGTGTGTGTGTATGTAAGTGTGCGCACTGTAAAAGAAATCTGTTAAAACAGAACAGGAAAAAAGCAGCAGGCAGAGCATCAGAAAAGCAGTAAAACAAAGATAATCTAGAATCATGAAAAGAGCAGAGAGCAACCCTCCCGCATGCTTTATGTTAAATAAAAAGATATTTACACGTATAAAAACAACATACCAAATAATACAGTCAAACACTGCTTTAATAGAAATAAATCGGGTTTAAAATTACAGGAAAAACACTGTACTTTGGGTTTCGTTATGTAATTTAATGTGAGAAATCGTATACATTAATCAGTACTTAACAGAATCACAATCTACTTCATATAAATAAAAAAAAAACGTCTGACGTTCACTCACAATTACAGGTTTCTCATTATTTTATAATGGATATGTTAATTCAGTCTCTTTTTGTATTATTACTAATATTTTATTTGTTTAAAGTAAGTTTAAGTTTTCAAAGAAAAATTCTCTTAAATATTGATTTTTTTTACAGTGTATGTTTGTGTATAAACCCAGGCTCTTCAGTTAGACAAGGTAGGATTAAGGAGAAGAGATAGACTTTCAGAGGGGCAGAGAGAGAGAGATGCTGCAGAGCCCATCTTGTATGCATTGAAAATTTCTTCTTCACTGCAATTATTCAAGAGCGGCTGTTTGCCAGAGAGGGATGAGAAACAGAAAGAGAGGCAGTGAGAGGAGTCAGATGGTGGATTAACATGAGGTTAGATGGCGTGGGTCGCTGTAACAGTTTACCAGAGCAGTAAATTCAGAACGCTGGGATAAGAATATATGCAAGTAAATGTGCGAATAGGTGATAAATTGTGTAAAAAAAAAAAAAAAATATGTACTGTATGTGCTGCACATAAGAGGGACCTGGCTGCTCCTACAGATTTTAAGTGCCTCTAGGGAATGAAACAAATGTGAACTGTATTTTAGAGGAGAAGGAGGGCTAGGAAGACAGGAGAGGAGGGTAAGAGGAAAGAGGAAAACAATAAGATATCAAATAGAAGAAACTGAGTTTCAATTCAAGTAGTAAAAATGAGAATGGCTAGTTTTAAAAATAGGGGCAAAGAGCAGAGAAGAAAATGCGTTCTCTTCGGATGCATCAGTCTAGTAATATACTAGTAATATCTATTGTTTGCCAGTGCTCTGAATTTCTCTCATGTCTTTGCATTCATCCTACAACAGGTCAGGGCGTATAGCTGCTCCTCCTTGCACCTGTTTCCTGTTAAAAGGAGGTTTATTCTCCCCTCTGTTGTCAAGTGCTTGCTAACAGGAGACTGTGTGATCATTGGGTCTTCATCTCAAATAGTGTTGGGTCTTTACCTCACAATATGAAGGACCTCAAGAACACTATTGTCAAGTTGGGCTACATAAATCAAACGTAACTAAGTTGAATCATTTGTAGGAGATCGTGTATATAGTAAAATGCTTATTATATTTTTAGCTCACACGCTTGTAAGATAATGCCTTCAAACATTCGTGTGTGTTTTTGTCTTTATTTCTGTGACATGTATCAAGCAAAGAACCAAACCAACCCAGTCAACTTAACAAAATCATCTATCAGCCAGCCAGTGATTTAATTAGATTTTTTCATTTTTAAATAATGTTACTGAAAAGCGAAAGTGAAAACAGGGCAAATTGCGGTGTTTTAAATGTTTTTAATTTTCTCCGAATAAAGTAAACAAATGGTAGACTAATCGTTGCTATCCAGTATTGGAGTTGTTACTCATAACGCTACTTAATTATTACATGGAGAGAATAATTTGTTACACTAGTGGTTAACATTACTGTTATGTTACATCCCAAGACAGCCAGAAATGCAGAACTAACAGTGAACAATATAAACTATAGGCTACACACCCACACACTGACAAAAATCCTTGAAGACCGTTTTTCTTCTGATGTTTAAGTATGAACACAAAGTAAAGTTCAAAATCCACCTAAAAATGTTTCAAAGTGATCGCCACTATCATTTTACTATAGAAACATTGATATAAATGGAGGCTACAATTCTACAAGCCTGACTGCTCATCACTGCTGTCCAGGATCTTACTGCCTGTCTGAGATCAGCATATACTCAGCTTTAACATCACTCTGGGTTATTCGCTATCTTTCTGTTAGCATGTGTCCATGCAGATGTTTGCTAACAGCCAATATTGTGTTTGCAGTTGCTTTTGTCCAGGATTCAGTTTGCATTTTACTATTGTGCCTTTTTGTCCTTTCATGCAATAAAAATAAGTAACCTCCATATTCCATCCATCCATACATCTATTAGCCATCCATAGACTCCTTCCTCTACAGAAGGCATGTCAGTGGGATTAAGCAGGTCCTCCAAGTATCCTTCCCATCACCCAACAATATCCTCAGTTGCAGTCAGCAGTATTTGACAGTTTTCCTTTGTTGCGTCATCTGACGGTTTGCCAGAAATGCTTAGAGACAGTCGGAAAGCCTTTTTCCATGCCCTCACTAAACTCCTCCCACACCCGAGTTTTTGCTTCAGCCACCACCCAAGCAGAGTTCTGCTTGAACTGTCAGTACCCATCGGCTGCCTCCGAAGTCCTACAGGTTAACCACACCAGACAGAACTCCTTCAGCCTGATGACTCCCTTCACCTCTGGTGTCCACCAGCTGGTTCTGGGGGTTACCACTAGGACAGGCACCAACCACCTTGCGGCCACAGCTCAGTGCAGCAGGCTTAATATTTCTACTCCTCAAAAAATTACAAATGATTTCAAAACCTTTCTTCTCCATTTACACAAACTGAAATCAGCTGACTTTAGAAAAAGTGGAGAAATGAAAATGGTGTGTTTGGATGTTCTTTTTTTTGTATACACCTATCATAAGAAAAGCTAAAGAACCTTTGAAATGCAAGTATTTATACGCTTTTCTCAGACAGGCATGAACATTTTCACACTTTTCTCAACTTCAACTTATTTTTCTTTCGTAGAAAAATAAGTCCAGTATTATAGAATGAAAACAAAGCCTCCCGCGGTTGCCTCTGACGGTGCAAAACATTTCATCGACATTGTTGTGTTTGTTGGGGAGAAAGCTTACAGACATACAGTACAGAACTTCAGAGTCACACTGCTAACGATCGAAGATTTATGTAAATTTGACAAGCTGAAGGCATTCTGTACTGTAGAGGAGACACCGCACGAGATTGATTGGCAATGGTCTACAGCCAATCAGGATGCAGAACACAATGCGCTGTTTAAAAAAAAAAAAAAAAAAGCATTCAAAATTGCACAAAGAAAAAAAATCTGCGAAACAACGAGGCTGCGAAAGACGAACCACGTTATAGCGAGGGACCACTGTATATTCAAAATTTCTCCAACATAACCTCATTTGCTTATTCTCTGTACTTCCATTGGAGTATTTCAGGAGGAGAGAGGATGAGGGCAAGAAAGAAAAAAAGAAAAAGAAAAGAACGAAAGAAAAACAGGCAGAAACAGTCATTGCCCAAAGAACCAGCTAAAATCTTCAGCTCTCTGTTTACAGCTAAAGCAACAACAGAATAAGTTATTTAAATTTTTTTGTTATTTTCTTATGTTCTGGAGTGTACATATTAGGGCTGAACGATATATCGCATTTGCGATAATATCGCGACATGATCAAGTGCAATTTTCTAACCGCAAAGGCTGCGATTATACTGCGATTATATTATACAATTCATGGGCTGCATCCTCCTGAGGCCGCATTTGTAGACCGATTACGTCACAGCGACGCGCCGAAGGCTGTCCAAATTACTACCATATCCCAGAATTCATAGCGCGGCCCAGCCAAACTCCAGTTTCCAGCAATGGCGGCCGCTACTAAGTTTTAAAATTACTCATACTAATCTTTCTGGGTCACAAAATAAACTTTTAACATATTTTCAGGCGAGAAAGTAGTTGTGTAAACATCAAATATCTGCTCGGTTTATCAAGATATCCCATATTTGCAAAAGTGCTTCGACGTTTTCAGAGGCGTCTGCTACCCACCAGCTCGACAGCTAGCCGGGAGCTCGAGGGTTACTGATGCGGCCGAGAACGGCACAACTCCCGGCACATCATTTTCAGATCACCGCGGAGTTTCGCTGCTCGGGTTAAACGTAATATATAAGTCACTTAGACAACCTAAAAATGTTATTGTTGGGCTTTTTTCAGTGTTTTGTTTGTTCGTGAGTAAATCGGTTTGGCTGAGATTAAAGTTATTAGATTAGATAAAATAAAACTTTATTAATCCCCCGGGTGGGTTCCTCCTTGGTTTTCACACAGCTGACTAAACGTCAAACAGAAAACTTATTAAACAGAAGTATGAGACAGTCGAGAATTTACACCAGTGTCTGGTTATATTTTAGATAGCAAGAAGCAGACGGCCGAGTTTATTAAACTCCACCGAGACAGCGGTGACGCTAATCAGAACCAGAAGGCTAGACCGTCCAATTTCACGCCTTTAAACTTTAAAGGCGTGTTTGTGTGTGTGTTTATACAATTGCTATTATGTTTGCACTTTATGTGTAATGTTACTGACTGCAGAGATCAGTAAGATGTGTGTATTTTTTATTTATTAGTTTTATTTATTTAATATTATTTTTTAATTGAATGACTGTCTAGTAGTTCACAGATGTCGAAAAACTGAGTGTGGTAAAGCCACTGATTTTGTTTATGTATATTTCTGCAATCTGCACATTGTACTGACTTTCATTTTAATGTTTACACCAGGGTTCCTTGTCAGCACTTTATGCTCAGATGTTTGTAAGCTAAAAATAAACTATTGTGTATGTTCAAATATACTGTTGTGATTGAAGAAGTTAAATAAAAATGTCAGTCATCAATTCATGCATCACCTCATGTCATCATAACAGAGGTCTGTCTTCCAGGAAAGAACAGTTTAAAATTAATGTAATATAGTATTGGCCATACTATATGATGTATTGCTTGTCTTTGTTTAATAATACAGAAGACAAATACCTTAAAAAATAATCGCATCGCAATCGCAATATTGGGGCAAAAAATCGCAATTAGATTATTTTCCATAATCGTTCAGCCCTAGTACATATACCTTTTAATGTGAGAGTCCTTTGCTGTACAGTGCAACGTTTTGGAAGCTTTTTCTCTCTTTTGTGGTGGGTTATTGTTCAAGGAAGACACACAGCGCCTTGTGATATGGCAGGAGGGAAGAATCTTCTTTGTTTGTGGTTTTGCATGCACATGACACAAAACCTGTGGAAGAACCTCAGCTCCCGCTTCCACAAACACTTTAACATCGTCACTTCTTTTTGAATGTGTACAACAGGTCACACTTGAATATGAAAAAGAAGAATTGAAATAGGAAAATAAAGAAGCAACTTCTGTGACGAACACAGCTGCTATTCTCAACAACTCATTCAACATATTTCTGTGTCGTGGACTTTTCAACCCCAGATTGGTTGAAAAGGACAGATTCTTTCATGATGGCAGACATACACTTTAAGAATATGCACACATAAAAGTAACATACGCAGCTGCACACCAACACTGAGCAATGAAAGCTCTAGCATGTCAGCTAATCAGATTGTTCTTGCTACAGGCTTGCCTCTAAACATATAGAGTCTACACCCATCTGAGCCTAAAAGCCTGACTTAGTCCTGTTAAATATTGCATGGCGCTAATGTTTCACAGCCTGGCACAGATTGGCAACACAGTCTCGTGGGTGAAATGTGGATGTAAGGGTAGGAAAGAGGTTGGGGGTGCAGAAAAGGTGGAATGTTCTTTAACTTCCTGTGCCTTTGTCTTGTTCTGTCTTATTTCTTGTCCCTGCTGTCCTTCAGTCTTTAATGCAATTTAGTCCCTACGTGCAACAACTCTGCACATTTGTTGGACAAACTATTTAGATCAAAATGTATGGAAAAATTACTAAACAAAACTTCAGTTTCGGCCTCCAATCTAATACTGGATCTACTCTGTTATAAAAGAAATTAAGTCAGTACTCAGGAATTATACGATTGATAAGATATCAATTGTAAACACAGGGTGTGTCAAATAACGGCGTGTCAGAGATACACATGAGCTGTCTTTTGGCAGTGGTTATGTAAGGCACTGATTGCTACAATAATACAATGGGAGGACCTCTTTATGTCACTTCTAAATGCGCTGAGTACTTTTAAGTGAAATGTTTCGAACTGGAGGATTAATGTTGTGATGGTCTGTGCTCTCATTCAAACCATAATTTAAATGACTTTACTAACAAATAGAAAGTGAAACTAAACAGTGAATAAAAACAAAACTAAAATACACAAAGCTCACCAAAAGGATACAAAATGCTGTCTGCCAGCTGACAAATTTGTGGCTTTTGGTGCTACCACCCCTACTAACTACACACTGGTATATTTGACGCTGTAGTACATAACTGCCATTCAAAATAACACTAGCCCCTTTAGAGTACCCTATACAGTTTATTGGTGTTAGTGGTTTAGTTACTTTAAATATCTAGTCCTTGTTCATTAAATACTTTTTTCTCAGCAATAATTCTGTCACCTTTCTCCATTAAAAAACACATTTACAACATTAAATCCATTGAGCTGCTGTTCTTTGGTGCCAAAGGAGGGTGTCAAGAAAATATCTCCATCTCCACCAACAACACCAGCCTGAACTACTGATACACGGCACATCTTCTTCAAGTTTCGATGTGTTGCGCACTTAGAGATACACTTCTGTGTACCTTGGTTATAACAAGTGGTCATCTAAATTACCCTTGTCCTCCTCTTAGCTCAAAGCAGTCTGACCATTTGTCAAGGGTTTTGAGTTTTGGGAATGTTTTGAGTTTTCTTTAGCCTTGTATTTTTGATCATTTTTGTTTCATGATTCTGTATTGTCTTCAGTTCTGTTATGAGTCTTTGACTTAAGTTTTCTTAGAGTCTTTTGTTTTTTGGTTTCATACCTGACTATTCCTCCTTCCCTTGTGTTTTAGCATCTGACTCAGTCTCCGTGTTTTGTTTTGTTTTTACTTTTCTGTCTCCCCGGTTGTGTTCCTGTTTAGTTCTGTCAAGTTTATTTTTCTTAGTTCTGGTCTAAGTATTTGTTAGTTCCTGTTTTGTTTTTTACGGTCGTGTGTCTCGTGTGCTTAATATTGAGTTTTACTCCCCCTGTCTCGTTATCCTGATTTGTTGCAGCGGTCTTCCTTGGTGTTTCCCTCAGGTCCTCTGCTCTTCGTTGATTCCCTGTAAGTAACCTCCTGTTGAATTATCAGCTCTTGGCTGATGTTAACCAGCCCATCTGACACCAACAATTATGCTATGTTTCAAGTCACTTAACCCGCCTCTTGATCATTGGTTTTGGACTTCAGCAGGTCACATTGACCATGTTTACAACATTAAATCCATTGAGCTGCTGTCATGCTGATTAGAATTTTGCACCTACAAGCACCTGAACAGATGTACCTAACGATGCCACCAGTCCTTGTATATTTTCAACACTGTGTCTGTCTCAGTTCCTATCTGTCCCTACATAAATAGTGTTCCCAACTCCACTTTTCCTCCTTATCTTTCTCACCCGCTTTCTTATTCTTCTTATTTTGTGACATGTCCTGTTAGCATTAGTGAGGCAGCTAACTGGAAAACCATCTGTTTCATGTACCTCTTTAGCCCATTATGTGGTTGTCTGACTAGGGCACTCACAAGGTGTGTGCGTAAGAGGGACAGAGAGAAGAATTTGCCAACATAAATGTTACAGAGGAGGAAGGTAAAAAAAAAAAAAAGTGTCCTGATTGATTCATAAGACAATTTTATGTTGTTTTGCAAGGCCTCAGAGCCTCTGTGTGTGTGTGCTTCTGAGTATGTGTGCATCAAACAAAAAGGTTTGTCTCAATCGGACAGCGGGATCTTGACAATGTTGATTTGTACGCCCTGAAGGGTGTCTGCATCACACACACACACACACACACACACACATGCACACACTGGGGGGCAGGCCCTCATCAGAGGAAGGTGCGTTGTTTTACCAACACAAATCACATCAAGTGATTAGACACAGCACAACCACTGTGGAGACAGGTGGGAATTGCAACAGATGATGAAACGGGGCTTCCGTCAAGAAATCACACAACACACACACAATTCCCATATGCAAGAATGCAACCACACGGGCTCTCAATCAAACAGCAAAACACACATAACACACACAGAGGGACTCCATCAGGAAATCAGCAGCCAATCAGAATAATTTGACTGGGATGATGACAGGTCTGTCCAATCTGCAGCCACTGTCACCACAAGAGAGCATCGTTATCACATCGCACACAAACACACATACGTGCACTTGTAGCTCCTGCTCCTCCATGTATGTGTATTTATAAATAAATATATATTTATCTTTAAATCTTTGATTATTCAAAAGCACACCTATGTGAGTATGTGTTTGGGTGTCCAAACTGCTCGCTTTCATGTTCGGTAACTGCTCAAGTGTGTTCACGCGCTGTGTATGTAATTTTACATGTGTAGGTGCCCGGCTGTTCTTGGCGCTGAATACAAATCCAGCAGTGTGTCAGTCAAAGTAACAGCGTTCGTCTCCCTGGCAATTTCCATGAGATTCGATTTAGAGGGCTAATGTATAATAGGCCCTCGAAGGGAGGTGGGAGCGTATTAATTGAGATGGACTAAGCGAGAGAAAGGGAGGGAGGCAGGAAGAGAGACAGACAGGGAAAAAAGTGACGGAGAGAGAGAAACAGAAAGTGATGTTACTCTAAGCCGAGAGTGGACTCTAGTGGATACTGTCACTCCCACAGACTCTTCTTCGAGCACGCATATCCTCTTCAGAAACGCTAAGAAAGCATCTAGCTCAATGATCCCGTCTCAAAAAGAAATCATTTACCTGTGCCTCGTTTTACTGAAAAGGATTCAGATGAGGGTAAATGCAGGAAATCGTCTGACAAATTGCAGTACCATTCACGTAAATCAGTAGTAAAAATAATAAATAGTTGCAGCCTCTACACCTTCACTGGGACACATAGGATAGGAAGGTCATAGTTCAAACACACCTGGGACTTAAGACACTGCTCCATTTTAAAAAAAAAGCAATGTGTATGTTAATATTAAAGTGTTTAAAAAGAAACGAGTTCAATGCTGTGACCGACAGCTGGTCATAAATTGGTTCTGTAATAAAATATCACAGAAAATTCAAATATAGTTAGAAATTCATTTTTAATATATATCCAACATTTTATAGTTAGAGATGCCAATAAGCTCAGAATGTGGAGGAGTTCAGTCAGATTATTTTTTATATCTACTAATCACTGATCAACATTTTAACCCAAAATAAATTGTGAACTCAAACTGAAAAGGTTTTCCTGTCCTCGATCCTTAAAACTACCTTACTGGTTTCTATCATATAGTTTATTTGAGCATGTAGTATTGTAGTATTCTACATGAGCTTTCGTGTTTTTCTCACATATTTAGGTGGCCTATTGGTTGCCATTTTCACAGGAATCCTGCTCATGGGTTACAGTGTGTGTGTCTGTAACTCTGTGTGTGCTTCTGTTGGGCCAGGTCTCCCTACGACCACTTTAATGCACTAAGATGTTGTCAAGCAGGAATGTTATTGATGTTTCTACGGCAACCTAGGGGCTTGAGCGGAGGATTATGTTGGGAAAGAGGAACAAGAGCACAGAGAGGGAGAGGGAGAGAGAAAGCAAGGGAACGAGAGCAAGAGAGAAAAGCACAAAATACACTGCAGTTGGAAGTGGGCAAAAGAAAGGAGTTTCAAAGGTTTGTTTTTTTTTTCTTTTACTCCAGTATCTGCATGTTTCTGCAAAGGCCATTTGGAATAGCAGAAGGATGGAAAAGGGGACGGGTAGTTAGAAAATGAAGTTCAGGCCCAGAGACACTGATGAGGAAGAAGACAGAGGGGTGCACCAAAGTCATTCTGCAGCTTTGAAAAAAAAAGGAGGATGAAATGTTAGGAAGAAATGTTTACAAACTCAAAACTATCATGTAAAGATACAACAAGGAGTAAATACTGGAATTACACAGTATTACTATATATTAAATACTCAGTGGCGTTTTGTTTTAGTAGCAGATGCATATATCAGACTGCACAACCCATACACTGGGTTAATCTGGCATCACATGAGCTTTGTATGAGGAACCCAGCAAATGTCTGATCTGATGTATTGAAAATTTGCATTTACAGTATTCGCTAATATTTCCTAGTTTGTATTTTAGCCAATTCCTAATAAATCACATCCAATGGATACGACTGCTAACGCCTGAATTAAACCAACACTATTTTTTCCCATATTGGCTGAGAGCCAGTGTTACAATTGTCTTATGGGTCAGAGTTTAAAAGAGGTACTGTGTGCTAATGTTGCAGTTTTACAAACAGGTCAGTGCAAAGTGATGCGAGTCAAACGCAAATGTGCATTTAGACCCACACAATCAGATGCTATATGAAAGAAATCATTTTTCTTAAAACATAAAATTAAATAAGAGAGTGATTGGCCAGATGAACAAAGATAACAGAGCCACAGTAACAGGGAAAAGTCACAATTTGGGCATAAGTTGGAGTCAAGATGGTATAAAATAATGTTCTTCGCCATGCATACCCATTTCATTTTTCATCTCTCTCTCTCTCTCTCTCTCTCTCTCACACACACACACACACACACACACACCACACACACACACACACACACACACACACACATAGAGAGAGAGACAAGAATAACATTCTCTGTCTCTTTTTCTTGTTGTTTCTCTGCCCGTCCCACATCAATCAAATCTACTCCCAAAATGATCATCTGTTTAAGGAAGATTATCTTAGGGAAAGCCATCTATCGAATTACAATAGCACTACTTTATCCACCTAGCCAGACATCATCCCAGGAGTGTGTGTATTTTGTGTGTCTGTGCAGGCTGAGAACAATGTCCAGTGCATTTGTTTTTGCATGCCAGCATTCATGTGCACACGTGCACACCTCTCACTCTCCTGAAGCGTTTCTGCCAAACCGTTTGTGTGCAGTTTGTTTTTAAGTGTGCATTTGCATAATTGTATGGTATCACTGGACTCTGGTTCAGGTTCAGTCCCTTTCAAATCAACAAATACGTATTCCTGGGAAAAGAGACAAGCCAATGTATCTCTTTAAATCTAATATATGAGGAGAGGGATTCCCATAGGAGACCTCTGCTAAGTACTATGATGGCACTCCTTGTGTTTTATTTTCATTTAAAAACAATTGTGGGTCTACCCACTCAGGTCCAGCGGAAATAGTGTGTAATACAGCCAAGCTTTCTGCCTTTTAGTAGGTAGATTTGTGACCTAGAGCTTGTTATTGCATGCACCAAAGTCTGTTCTTTTGTTGTTTTGGGTTGTTATGTTGCATGTATTTTTTCACCTTATCCAATTCCAGGTCACGAGGAGAGTGGAGCTGCCACAGGGTCTATCACAGGGCTAATGCTTACCTTATACTTGTATAGTGAATCTATGAAGAGCCTTAGTGGCTGACACCGCTACATGAAAATACATTTCATAAGAATGTAATCTATTAAATTATCCAACTAATTACAAAATTCCTGAAAACTGAAAACTAACGAAATACAAACTCGTTTAGCTAAATCTTAAAATCTATTTCCTTTTCATGTCACTTTGCACAAACCAACATCCCTATAGTGAGGCCTAGAGCTAATCTAACCCCGAAAAGCAAGACATGTAAACCTTGATTAGTGTTAGTGAAACATGAAGGCACGAAAGAGGACTAATTTTCAGAGATTGGTGTTAACAAATAGCCCGCCTCATTCCATGGACAGAAAGTTATTCTGACTCGTAATCACAAGAATTTTCCCAGCTGTTGCCAACAACACTTAATAAAAAAAGCATTGGGGAACAAGTGCAGAGTGACTGGAACAGGGCTCAACGTGAAGGAGTGTGTGCATGTGTGTGTGCGCGCGCTCCTTAGCCGAGGGGCCTTGTGCTGTGGGCGCTCTGACTGAACAATCAAAACAGCTCAATTTAGTCTTTATCTGCAGCTCAAGCATGCGTACGCACACACAAAATCCACACAGCTGAGACAAAAGGACAGTGAGGAAAGGAGGCAGGAAGAAAGTGAGAGGAGAAGGGGGCATCAGTGGTGTGCTGCGGTGATGATGCCAGCATTTTGGAAGTCAGGTAAACTTGGAACTTGATGTACATCATACCTGATCGATATCTTTCCTCTTTCTCCCTACTTGTTCTGATCTCACTCAGGAATACTAAGACCTGGCACTATTGACTGATGGCAACCACAAGACAATCCGTAACAATGGGACAATCAATTAACGCACACATAAGAGCACACATCAAGGCGAATCTGTGGAAAGTGGCAATGTGTAATCAACTGTTGACTGTACCCTTTTCTATACAGTTCACCAGTGGGAAAATAAAAGCGATTGCAGTCAAAAAGAATTAATAAAAAACAAACAAATACAAAACTACATTTTATTATAGCCATTACATTACACCTCAGCTACATAAGTAAAACTTTATTAATAGAGAAATAAACAACCACAGTTATTTGCACAATATTTGAATTTCGTGTTTTGTTCTTACTCAAACAAGGAAAGTCCACCGTTTTTAGGAGCTGCTCTGCCTGCGCTGTAGTTCTTCCTCTACCAGAGCTATTAAACTGCAGCCACTGCTCCCACCTTCAGGAAAGAAGAGGTACTGCAGCTACAAGAAGCAGCACTGTGACCATGAGAAGCCTCATCCAACTTCTTCCACAAGGTCTTCATTTTTTTTTTTCCATTGGACATATAACTGTAAAATACCAAACTGATGTACGCAGTAGTAAACATATTACTGTACCTCTTATGTTTTGATGGTTTTGTACTGAGTCTTATGATTGAATAAGTGACCCTTCAATGCAAAAAAAAAAAAAAAAAAATCTCAAAAGATTACAATTCATTCATACTATTCAATCATGTTTTTGTTTTTTTTGTTATTTAACACAACTTAAAAGAGGTGAGACAGAGGTTGTGATAGAGATAAATGCTTAGTATCAGACAGACTTTAGTTACTTCCAGGCATGTTTTGTAAACATAGTTTAAATATTTCAGATGTTAAAATGTCTTTCAAACGGCAACACTTTTAGATGGTTAACTCATTCCCCACATAAAGATGACATTTGGCGACCCCGCCTGTTTGTAGTGACGAGTTTTGACACCTTAGTATATATCAATAAAGACATGGTTTGAAGACAATTGGAATAGTTCTGGGGTTTCAAGTGTAGCTGAATACTTGGAGACCAGCCTCCTTTCTATGTCCAGGCCAGAAATATGACAGAAACTGTTCCTAGTAGAATTTTAAGGTGAGTTCATTTTAAATAACACAACTTGAATTCGCAAGTTAAGAGAAAGCCATATAAAAACCGAAAATGTTTAACTGTTTTGCAGGATTAAGCTTAAGAATTAGAGCGATATGACCAAATTCACAATGTATCCAACCAAAATATGAGGCAGACAGAAAAGCATAAAGGAAGTGAATTTGCGGGAAAGACAGCCACGCAGACAGAAATGCACAATGCTTCAAAATTATATCAATAAACAGAGCAGCTAGGAGCTAACAATAGTGTCAGACTGTGTATATGTGTGCGACTGCCTCTGCGTTTGTGTGTGCGTGTCAGTCAGGTTGTTATGGCAATGACGGCACTTCTGGAGGCTCCTGACCCGTTCCTGTGTGATTGTCCTCAGCAGGAAGTGATGTCACCTGTTTGTCCTTGTCCCCTCCTGACACAGGAAATAAACTAGAAAAGGATACTGAACTGTCTGTCCGCCTGCCTGCTTGTCAATCTGTCCTGATGAGTCCAGCTTTGCAGGTGATCATGTCGATCAGTGTTTTATTGTACAATGGATGTGTTTAAACTTCCCACCCAAGACATGGTGATGTGGTGATATCTAGAGATATGTCTGTGCCTATGTTTGTGATGTGCTTTTCAAGGCTGTAAAAAACAAAAACAATTGAGCACAATATGTGCAAATTCCTTTAGGTTGACTTATTGTTAACATTAAAGTGGGCCACTTCCTGCAAGCACCTTTCTTTGCATATGACCACTGTTTCAAAGAAGCATAAATCTAGCCCCATTACAACAAACATCCTGCACTTTTTTTCTCATAGTTAAACTAAAACAGGACTTTCAAATGTAATGTAAAAAGATGCATACAATTCTTCTTTGAGCAATAATTTACACAAAACAATAAAAACTGATCTCTGGGTGTTTTTTTTTTTAAATCTATTTCCCAACTTTGAATACCAAAGAATATCCTTGATTTCTATTTGCATTCATTTCATTCAAGAACAGTCACAGTCACAGGAGTTTCCTTCTAGTTTCCACCTCTTATGTAAAAAAAATGTTTTTATTCTTCCAAAAACTGTGTGGAATTTTCTCCTTCACTCTTTCAACAATGCAGGACTTCTAATTTCATCAACACAGCTCGTGCCTTTTTTAACAGCATTACATGAGAATGTTAATAATACATCGAGCACCATAGATATTGAGCAAAAATAATTTTTAACATCTGCAGTACCCACTCTGTGCTTCTGCCCTCTTGTACCTCTGCTTGTGTGTGTTCATGTGCATGTGTGTGTGCTAGGCTCACCTACTCCTCTCCACAAATGACAGCGCTGTGCCTAACAAGCACTCCTGCACATTTTTGACTGGGCAACAAGGGCTTAATGACAAGTCACATAACAATAGAGAGGAGAGGGGAGTACAGTAGAGTGCTCCAGCCAAACTATATAAGTCTGTTAAACAATGGCTTGTCGGTGCTGATTTTCCTCCTCTTTTTCTCACCGCACCACCACCACCATAAACAAATCCAACACACTCACCTGTGCACATGGTGCATCCATGCACTCATTAACACACAAATAGGTTCAGGTGCATGCATTAGCACATGTGAAGATGAGAAAGACCAACAAAGAGCAAACTCTGTCTCCCACACACCCATGCATACACAAACACGCACGCGGGCTGTATAACTGGCTGTACAAGCAGGGTTTGATGACAGCCCCCAAACAATAGGGAGCAGAGCAGCCTAGCTATCTGCCTGTCACACAATGAAGGGGGTACTGCTGAAGAGCTTGTCACCACCAATACATGTAAACACACGCACAGACACACTGAAAAAAAAAATCATCCCAAAAATAAAAACATGAGCTGCACAGACACATACACAAAGACACACACACACATATAAACGGGGTAATTCAGAGCGCTGCCATTTATGTGAAGAGCGCTCCGTTTTTCAGACTGTGAGTGGAAGTGAATTTGCTTTTTCTGTCGAGTGCAAGTCAGGTTGGATTAAACAACACTTGGCCAGTGCTGATGGGTTATCACTGTGCATCTGTGTGTATATCTGTGTGTGTATATGCCTGTACTGTGATGATGCCCGCAGGCGCCTGGATTTGATGCAGGCAAATCTACAGACAGTCCCCTTCTCCTGTCAGGACCCATCTCTCTCTTTTCTCTCTTTCAAGGTGTCCTTTCACTGCTTTCTGGCTCATCATCTTTCACTTTTTCTTCTCCTCTGTGTTGCTCACAGACTTGTGTCTTCTGCAACTCTCCTCCTGGTTCTTGCTGACAACTTTATTTTTCCCCATAATAAATAAAACAAAACAAAAAAAACATGCATGGGGACAGAAAGGAAAAAAATTGGCTTCCACTAACACAGCAGTCACATATACACATAAATCTCAGAAGACATCAAGTCGCTTATGTGCCATAAATCTCTATCAACTCTAATTATTGCTTTTTTCATCTAATATGGACATACTCCAAACACCATCAAAGGCTTTATTATTTCTTGCTTTTCCCCTAGTTATTATGGGACTGTTTCTTTCTGAGCTCAAGGGATGCCTTTTTATTGTGCTGAGCCAATAAAACAAAGGCCGTTACAGTGCTGAGTAGTAATTAGCTGGCATAATGAGGAACTCATAGAAGAGTACTGAATCAAATAACAATGCTGTTTTGTGATGTTTATTAAGTATAACTCTTTGATTTTAATAAAGGCTGCTGAATATGTAATATAACTTTAAAAAAAAATTTTTTTAAAGTTACGGATCGGCAGAGCGTGGAGATTATTGCCCTTCAAACTAAAACAATCTCACATGTTTGAAAAAAAAAAAAGCTGTTGTTAAATTTTCCTCATATCACTTTGATTTAACATATTTTTCTACAGAGATGTAACTGTTACACGCTCTGGGACACGGCTGACAGAGGGATGAAGACGTCAGAAGGAAGAACAATAATAACAAAAATAGGTCCTTTTAGTGACAGGGAGGTTGGTTTGTTAAATCAATTTTTCGTGTATTGATTATCATACAGCTTTACAGATAATTGATTTGCACCGAGAGAGTTCCAACCAACTGCACTTCATCCACTTTAGGGCCTCCCAGGCATCTGTTCTCTCATCTTCTTCTCTTTCACACACTTCAGCGCGTATGTTGTTCAGCTAATTCACCTAAAAAGGTGCTGAGCTTGACACTCAGTGAGTAATACTGATCTGTGAGAGTGTGTTCAATTGGATGAATCTGAGGGAGCTACAAAAATGAGGGGTCTGAAAACGAGAATGAAGAAAAGGACCAAATAGCCACAGTAAAGTAGAGAAGAGTAGCACTAATGGTGTCTGGATTGCAGTTCGATGGCTAGCAAGGCAAAGGATAAGAACATAGCACTTGAACCTGCAGCACTCTGATGATTTTTAGCCATGTGAACACTGATGACCTCGTGACCCTACTGCCCAGCTCAGGACAGGAAAAAAGAGGATTGTGCATTGGGATTATAAACTCCTAGCAATGTACTGCAGGAAATGACAAGTACTGCCAGAGACCAACACAGAAAAACTTTGGAAAAGTCATTTTAGATCCAACGTAAAGATGCCAGATTCAATATAAGAGATATGGTTGAAAAGGAACGGTTTTTATGCTATTCATCCATCAAAATTATTTTGGTTCGAGTTCCCCAAAACAGGAAATATCCACATTGGGAATACCTTTCCCTGAATCTCATTTTGCCCCCTTATACTGGTAACTATCCTTATTTGGTCATCACCCAGATTTCATGAACATAGGTGAGCTGCTCTCCTTCTTCACCACAGCTGTCTGGCACAACACCTGTATTAACGTCAGTCCAACTCTACCTTCCCATCACTCATGAACAAGAAAAATATGGAAATATGAAGTTCTTTTAACAAAAGTTGCCATTTGTGTACTATTTGTATCTCTCAGTTTACGTCACGGAGTTACAGTTGATTTTGTTCTGATATTTTTCTTGCTTTATTGCTGTTAATGTATATTTTTTGTGTTACTCTTTAGTATTAAGAGCCCAATTAGGTAATAGTGAAGTGTCCTTATAGTAGCCACGTGTATAATGTCTTATACCTAACAATTATAATTATTGTGTCATTGTTTTTGCCTTATTTCACATTCCCTTGAAGCAGATTTCACTACTGCTCCATGTGTAGCTGCGTAGTACATTATAATATTATTGAAAAAAACATGTGTATGTATGTACTTTACATGCAGATTGTTTTATTTTTGTATGAAAACGCTATGTTTCGTGGGTTCATGAGAGTACTAGGTTTGTTTATGTGTTTCATGTTAGTGTACTGATTTGTGTTTGTGTGTCTGCCTGTGTCCCAGTGAGTCTAATGGTCCCTGGAGGCAGGCCAGTGTCCATCAGCAGACAGCAGGCATTAGTGCTCTGCCAGAGTATCGATGGACCACCGGTGCTTGACAGCAGGCCCCTCCCCACGGTCACAAGATGGGTATATGTATGGCAGTGTGTGAATGTGTGTGTTATAGACATATAAAGTGTTTTTGATACATACACACAGAAATACAGAGAGATATCTGAGTGCGTTTTAGAGACTGAGGTGTTTGTGTATGACCCCTGACCTCAGGCTATGTGTCACAGTGTCTGATCTGTGTGTGTGTGTGTGTGTGTGTGTGTGTGTGTGTGTGTGTGTGTGTGTGTGTGTGTGTCTGTCAGAATGAGGGGCCGGCTGTCATCGATCTCACACACACCAGGCCAGCACTTAACACTTGGACTGTAGCGACTAATACACTCACACCCTCTATTACTGCCCAACTGGAGGCACAGCATGTGCGTGTGTCTGTGTGTAAGTGTGTGTGTGTCTGTGTGTCTGTGTGTGTCTGTGTGTGTGCGTGGCCTACTGCCAAACCCATGCTGCTGCTGTTCAATGGCAGCACAATAGATTACACATATAACAGTGTAATGATATATCTCTATTAGGCATTCTCCTCTTCCCTCTCTCTCTCTCTCTCTCTGCCTCTCCCGTGCTATCCCATCCCAGCAATGTTTTACTTTTTGTACATTGCTGTTGCTGAATATGAAGAACAGGACTATCATATTTTCTGGATTTTTTAATCTTTAAATGCAATACACACATACCTGTCTGTCCGTATGCCCCATTCCAGTAGGAATGAGTTGGACATCTTTAAGGAATTTCTTCAAATTTACTAACAATGTTCACCTAGAGGTTACATCCAAGTGGTCAAACGTCACCCTCACTGTGACACAAACACTTTTAATTAACACCATATGACCAAGACTGTGTTTGAAGTATGAAACAGAAACGACGAAAAACTGCAACATGAACGAAAGATTCATAATGTTTTAGAAAGACTGGAAAAATTAGACTTGTGGCTGGGTGCAACAAGTCAACACTTATTCAGAGAGTATAAATTTGTAGATACAAGGCTCTATGTGACCACCTGACCTCTGTAAAGATATATCCATTTTCCAGTGTTTTCCATCAATGTGTATTTTAGGCTAAAATTACTCTGAGTCATCGTAAACATCTATAGAGCATTTTACAGATTCTCTGAGATGGACACTTAAGATCAAAGTACCCCAGACAGACCGACTCTAAATGCCTTTCAGCAGTCTGTGGATATCGGCTGTTAAGCAACCACGTCAGACCAAAGAAAAACACAGGCGAACACTCATGAGCGCAGGACTACGGGTGTTGTGGTAAATATTACTGAAATGCATGCATCTGACAACAAACAAAGATACAGAGGAAAAGGAGAAGAGTTTAAAACATCTGCCATTACAACACCATAACTGAGCCTTCCATCACGCTGTGGCACACAATGGCATATCTGTACAGCTAAATGTCATTAAAAAGAAAACTAGATAGGATATAATGCTGCATTATTACATTTTTTAAAGAAAGAAAAAAATCTCTTCTTAGCTATTCCCATTACTGCTTGAGAACAAAATGAATCCCACTAACAAAAGTAGGGATGCACCAACAAGTACTGGTATGGTGTCCCATGACAGGCCCATGTGTGAGACTCTGGGGACGAGGGGAACAGTGTCCAAGTTATATCATTATTTGTTGACAGGATCTCCCATTGCCACTAGAATCGGTTTGGCAGACAGAAATTTTAGATGTCTTTGGGACACGGTTAAACAGGACAAATATGACTCCACACAGATTTTACAGTATGAAGCTTAAGGCTTACCCACACTCTACATTATGTAATGTAGGCATAACTGTAACTTTTATTACACGGACAAACAAACAGAAAAGGCCACTGGCTACCAGTAAAACTGTTATTTTATTAACACAATCATAACTAAAATATACTATCTTTGCAAAGACTTTTTTTTAACTTTCCCATGTATCTCTATAGGAGAATTTTCAAGGGTTCCACTATCAACCTTCACCGTGTCACTGAGGTTAAGAGACCTTTCACTAAACAGTCTACTCAAGTGAACAAGGTTCATATGCAGCGCAAAGAGCTGACTCTCTGTGGCAATGTTGTCCATCACCATGCACGCATGGATGGAAATAGTCCACTAAGCATGCTGTCAAGAGACAAGACACACACACACACACACAGACCATTATGCATCCGGGTGTATTGCACACTCTTCAGTCCACCAGTGATGTGTAAGTAAAGCAATGTCTTTGCCACTAGGTCCAAAAGGCAGCTTATCCACCTCTCTCTCTCTCTCACACACACACACACATATACACATATACATATATATATATATATATATATATATATATATATATATATATATATATATATATATATATATATATATGTACACACACATATATACAGTCATAGTCACCCTCCCAAGAGGCCTTGCATTACCCTGCTCTTCCTTTCTTTCCAGTAATAGCTTGTCAAAGCAGCCAGCTAACTGAAGCTAAAAAAAAATGCCTTATACACAATTGGGCATTATCCGCTAGGCTAGCTGGCCTCTCACCACCACAGCCCAGGGGCTAATGTCCAAATGAGACGGTTCATTTCAGATCTTTCTCTCTCTCCCTCCCTCTCTCCCTCTTGCTCCCACTTTCACTTTTCTATGTTTATCTTCATGACCTTGTCCTTTTTCCCCCCATGGAGGTAAAGGACAGGAGTGGTAGTGAGGAGAAGCGGCTGACTGAGGAGAGAGAAGATAAGGGGTGATGGCCATGGCTTCTGGGGTTTTTGTGTGTTCTGGAGAGGGGCATTAAAGGATAGAGAGAGACAGAGACATACAAGGAGAGACAGAAAGCTTTAGGCCACAGACCATAGACCAAGTAGCCTTTTAAGTGATCTGATTACCTTGCTAGAGGACAACAGTGGCCAAACTCAGAATGGTTACTAATAATACATCTCCATTTAGACTGGCCCTTCAAAAACATGTAGGCACACACATAGGGGCACACTCAGGCAAAGAGAAGGGCAAACACATACGCTTATGCTCACAAAAGAGATCACTCTCTGCTCTCATAATACCAAACAATGATTAAAAAAATGACAGAAGAACACAAACAAAGAAGGAAAAGTCTAAAGAAAGATGGAGAGTGTCCGTGTCTTTTCTCAGACAAGCAAAGTATAAAACGCTAATTTTCAGCTGACCACTAAAGTGCCGTGGTCTGCGTGCGTGCGTGTGTGTGTGTGTGTGTTTGCTTGAGGGATGGCCTTAAATGACAATGATTGATTAAATCTAGGCCTATGGCCCACGTAGGGCATGCCATGTGTTATCACTCACACAGAGACACCCGCTCGCACATTATCATCATCAAGTGGATGCTGAGCTGAGACAGAAAGCGAACTCGACTGACAGAAAGTACAGACAAGTCAAGAGAGAGGAGGTGAAAATAGAAATGGTGAAAATAAAAGTGACAGGAAATATTTAGAAAGAGCTAAAAATAAAAACCTAAAATGTTTCCAAATACTTTCTAACGGTGGCAGAGAGTGCTAATTCAGACTGAAAAGGCTATATTATTCAGCCGATTTTCAATGCCTGTTATTCAGTGATGCCATGCAGAAGCACCAGGATGTTTGATTTGTCAGTCATAGTTTTCTTGTGAGGAAGCTGAGAACCTGATAGTGTGATAGGGAGAAAGTGTGTGGGTATCTCCACTATGTGTCAGGGTTTAGTGCTCCTCTTTAAAAGGACATTGTGGCATGATAACAAAGATGCTAAAAGTGGCCAGAAGCTTCTTTGTACACACAGCCAGGCATTCATCCACACAGGCAGAAACATAAGCAACTAAAGCAGAGTCATACAAAGACTTAGAGCACCCCCAGCTGGGGGACAACACTGACAAAAAGAGACAGATGCACAGTTGTGTATTCAGATACATTGGTCACTCTGCACATACACCAGCTTATACCTATTACAAGGTGCACTATTTATCTTTCTCTCTCTCTCTGTACTTAGGCACTTTACACCCCTTATGCGTGTTATGTAGCTTATAGTGTTTATATACTGTAGCTATGGCTGAGCAAATGTTTTCACACACACAGTCCAAACAAAGGCCAGGTGACACACGCACACACACCTCCACAAACATGCAGAAACGCACATCATGAAAGAGGTGCAATTAGAGCATCCTACTCCAATTAACCAGCTCTCTAAACAAATCCACATTAGGCCCTCCATTGTGGCTGTGCTCGAAAACAGCCACTTGGGAAAGCGGCATAAAAGCTTCAGCTGTATGTCTCCTCGAGGACACGTGTGCGCATGCGAGTGCGTGTGTGTAGACTGGCGGTGGTTACACACTGGCACAGACTCTGGGCTGTTATGATTGTGGTGGTGATGGGAAGATTGTGCAATCACTGGTGGGTGGAGAGAGTGCCAGGAAGGCAGAGAGGGAGGGAAGAAGTGCAGCCGAGAGGGTGGAAAGCAATGAATCAGTGAGCGAAGATGTTACCAGCAGTACAAGAAAATTAGAACCTGTAGCACTGACGTGGTAAGCTACTACTCCACTCTGCCCCACTGAAATATCTTTTAAACAACTTCTTTAGAAACTACTACTTCAGAAAAATCTCAGCATTTGAAGGTCTGAATGAGGTAATCTGATGAATTTTAAACTTACATGTGATAAATAATTATACTTGACACCAAATTATCATTTTTATTATTGTTTAATCACATTCTCCATTACATAATATTTCAGTAAATACTGAAACTCACTCACAAACCGAAAATAACACCTACTAATGTCTTGTTTTGGCCTTATAATTGATATGGTCTTAAAGTGTGGTGAGAGGGGAACTAGTTTATGGCTTTCCATGGAAATTTCTGCAAAATTTCAAGATTTCCTGTAGTTATGGCAGGTAAACTTAGCCTCCCACTAAATACCAACAGCTAAAACCTAAAAAAAAAGAGTTTAGTTTAGGATTAAAACCACAATAAGAGAAGTAGAGAATAAAAAGAGACCCACAGAAATAGTAAGGAAGGGAGGGAGGAAGAAGATAGGGCACTAAAAATTATGTGTCCATCTGTGATCCTGCACTTAACCTTCGCTCTCTACTCTACACACACACACACACACACACACACACGATAAAAGGCCCAGTGGGGAAGCATTGGGAGTTTGGAGGGAATCCATCCAGCCACCGGGTAGGACACCAATCTTTCAGTAATCCCCTCTGTCCCTACTGAGACACCGATTTGTTGTGCACATGTGCACATAAGGCCTCAAAATGTATGTTTTGTTCATTAGCACAAGTATCTAATGGGATATTGAGGCTGTATTTTATCTTTAGAAATGAAAGAATAATGGGAGTAAATAACTAGCATGACATGAAAGCCTAGCTTGTTTAAAAGCTTATCAGCACTGTGCACTTTTTTAAACATATTTTTCAGATTTTATGTATACATTATTTTGTAATATTTTATATTAGACCTTTTCCTTCTTTCTTAATTGTTTCCATCAGCTCCTGTACAGCCCAAATATATAACACTTCACTTGGAAAGAGCAGATATGTGATACCACAGTATTGTGTCTTCTTGGCCATTGTCTCAAAAAACAAGAAACTTTGGCACGAGATACGGCTCCAATAAATAACTCTATTCTTTAATCATTTATAAAAAGGTTATCCTTTTCAGGCAAGATTTTCATATTCCTAACGCCAGAGCTTATGTGATCATTTTCCTAGTCAACATTAAACCTCCAAAATTAACAAAAAAGCCACTGCGGATATACATGGCTATAAAAACAGGAGAAAAAAACCCACTATGTGAATATTCTGTCTTTGCAATGACACAAAATTAAATTACAGCTACCAAAAAACATCTATCCCAATAAAGGGATTTCTATCATAATATTATCAGTTAGATATGCATTAAAACCTAGATTAGTCACAGAAAAACATTACTATACAATTATAATTTGCAAAGTATCATGGTGCATGAGAAACAGCTGGGCTCGTTTTAAAATTATGACTAGACCTCTTCATGCCTGCACCTCACTCACTACCCTCCTGTAATCTCTCCTATTCTTTTCCCTCTGTTCACTGCATATGTGAAAGAAAAAGAGAAAGAAAGAGAGTGGGGGAGTCAGAGAGAGTATATTTCAGCCTCAGTGGGCAGACACAAAGGTCTGTGGCGCCATGGCCTGCTGTGGACAGATACAGAGACGCCTGTATGTGTGTGAGAGAGAACAAGCAAGCAAGAACCAGGGAGTAAAAGAAAAAAGTCTAAAGTTCACCAAAGTCCACATAAGTATATACATTTATAGTGTGCCATATATGCATTTACAGCTATTACTATATCACCCCTTTAGTCTTTGTAGCTTTCTCACAAGTCTAATGTCAAACTCAGTCAACTTCCATCTCATTATGTTCTAAAAGACAGAGTAAATACCACACTATGGCAGTTACCAGCTAGCGTAGCCACAACAGCTCCAGTCTCTTCAACCTGGAGCCCCAGAGAGATGCTTCAGCTTGTTACTGATTAGGGCAGTCTCTCAGGGGGGCACTTGAAAATCAGTTAACTTTCCCCTCAAAGGCCTACACTAACTCACATTAGCATGTAGCACAGCCATTAGCGTCAACACCTAGCATTAGCACAGTCAACTGACAGTTAAAGGCCCCTGTGGGGCTATTTAGAGAGTCTCCAGACAGACAGACAGAGAGAGAGAGAGAGAGAGAGAGAGAGACTGACAGAATGAACAAGTGACTGTAGCAGTTTGTGCATTAAAGCTATATAGTGAGTCACAAAGCAAGTTAATGGCTCTTTAGCTAAATAGCAAACACATTAGCCATTTCAGCAAAGACATGTTGAAAGGCTCAAGGTTGACAAGCAGCTGCTCCTCCTCTCTGTTAGGGCTTTTTGACAAATAGTCTCAAGCACTAATGATGCAGTGAGCTGTAATCATTTACTGATAATTATCAGAATTACAGTGATGTCAAAAAACATACTTTGCACGTCCATTTTGACACTTCAAATTAAAGTGAATACAAAGATAAAGCCTTTACACCAGGTAATCCCACAAGACCTGATGTGTTTCTGCAGATAAAAGAAAGTGCTGACAGAAAATGAGCCCTGTGTATAACATAAACACTTTCCACCAGCTTTATAAAAGTTACCTCGTCACCAACTGAAGCGCACACAAAAAAACTGGATTAAAAAGCTATTTAAAAAGAGCACAACTCAATTTCATAGCACTACAGCAGGTGAAAATAGCGAAACCAATGCAAAGCAAAAAACTCTGTAGCACACAAACGCAAACAGAGTGTTTGGAGTGAAGCCAAAACATATTCCCATATGGCCATGTAGCCATTTACTATAGCTGCTCCACTCTCCAACTAACGCACTAATCACATTAATCATCTATTTGTTTTAAAACATCATTAGGGACATTCACACAGAGACTTGCTTACGCATAAACAAACACACTCACACTCATGCGCTTGTGCCTGTGAAAGTACATAGTGGTGCACCTGATGGGTACAAGTGGGAGGAGAGCCAAATTAACTACCACACACTAATCACTTAGCTCTCTAATGGAAACATACTCAGCACATTTGTGTTTGTGCATACATTTATGGTACACACAAAAGGCACATTCACAAAGAGCTCACCAACAGTTAGTATAAGTAAAACCCCATCATCTATAATTGACTGAGTCAGGACTCTTCCAGACACTAAACCAAGGCACAATGTACATTTCAATTCCTTTAATTTTAAATATGTTTATATTGTCTATCCTGTAAAATAGTCAGATGTCTATTCATATTAATGTACATATACATATATATATATACATATATACACACACACACACACATATATATACACACACACACACATATATATATACATATATATACACACACACACATATATATATACATATATATACACACACACACATATATATATACATATATATACACACACACACACATATATATATACATATATATATATATATATATACATATATATATATATATATATATATATATATATATATATATATACATATATATATATATATATACATATATATACATATATACATATATATATATATATATATATATATATATATATATATATATATATATATATATATACATATATATATATATATATATACATATATATATATATATATATATATATATATATATATATATATATATATATATATATATATATATACATACATATATATATATATATATATATATATATATATATATACATATATATATATATATATATATATATATATATATATATATATATATATATATATATATATATATATATATATATGCAAAGAGGTGCAAAGACTCACAGCCTTGGCCAGCCGCTTGAGGAGGTACACCAGAGAGATAGAAGGCAGGAGAATAAACCAGCTGTTCTCCACAGAACCAGCAAAGGTGTACTCTCAGTGGCAAGGGAACAATAAGAGAACAGCACCACCAAGGCTGGAGACGGAGCAATACTGGAAGAGCATATGGGAGAAGGATGCAACCCATAACGGCAATGCTCAGTGGCTAGTGGATCTGAGGGCAGACCACAGCGACCTCCCTGAACAGGGTCCAGTAACCATCACAGTGGCAGATATCCAAGAAAGGGTCTCCAGTATGAAGAGTTGGACAGCACCAGGGCCCGACATGGTTCACGCCTACTGGCTGAAGAAGCTGACTGCACTCCACGAGCGTCTGGCAGCACAAATGAACCAGCTGCTAGTTAACGAGAGACACCCGGAATGGCTAACTGAAGGCCGGACGGTCCTGATCCCCAAGGACCCCAAGAAGGGACCGGTCCCCTCCAACTACCGACCAATAACCTGCCTCAGTACTACATGGAAGCTCCTGTCAGGCATCATATCGGCTAAGATGAACAGGCACATGGGTCAATACATGAGCGGGACACAGAAAGGAATTGGCAAGAATACCAGAGGCGCAAAACACCAGCTACTGGTAGACAGAACAATCAGCCGAGACTGCAAGACCAGACTGACCAACCTGTGCACTGCCTGGATTGATTACAAGAAGGCCTATGACTCAATGCCCCACAGCTGGATACTGGAATGCCTAGAATTGTACAAGATCAATGGGACCCTAAGAGCCTTCATCAGGAACTCAATGGGGATGTGGCGTACAACACTAGAGGCCAACTCCAAGCCCATAGCACAAGTTACCATCAAGTGCGGGATCTACCAAGGAGATGCTCTGTCCCCACTGCTGTTCTGCATAGGCCTGAACCCCCTCAGTGAGATCATTAACAAGACTGGCTACGGATACCGACTACGGAACGGAGCAGTTGTCAGCCACCTCCTGTACATGGATGACATCAAGCTGTATGCCAAGAGTGAACGAGACATCGATTCACTGATCCACACTACCAGGCTATACAGCAATGACATTGGAATGTCGTTCGGACTGGAGAAGTGTAGTCGGATGGTAACAAAGAGAGGGAAGGTAGTCAGAACTGAGGGGATTGAACTACCAGAAGGCAACATTGCAGACATAGAGGACAGTTACAAGTACCTGGGGATCCCGCAGGCAAATGGGAACCATGAAGAGGCCGCTAGAAAGGCTGCAACCACCAAGTACCTGCAGAGGGTCAGGCAAGTCCTGAGGAGTCAGCTGAATGGTAAGAACAAGATCCGGGCCATCAACACATACGCCCTGCCCGTGATCAGGTACCCTGCTGGGGTAATAGGCTGGCCAAAGGAGGAGATAGAAGCCACTGTGGAAGGACAGGCCCCTGCACGGTATGTACCACCGGCAGATAGAGGAGGTGGCTGATATCCAGAA